>NW_006921743.1:3640915-3682923 GCF_000298275.1 Orycteropus afer afer
ACGAGATGGATTGACATGGTGGCTGCGATGATGGGCTCAAGTATAGCAGGGATTGTGGGGCTGGCGCAGGATCAGGCAGTGTTTCGTTCTGCTGTGCATGGGGTTGCTATGAGTCGGAAATGACTCGACGGCACTTAACAACAACAACAACAACACGAGCATTCTCATGGGTGTTCCCATGGGCACACACCTGCTTTGTGCTGCTGGGTGGCAGGGATAGCAAGTTTTTGTGCTCTGCTGTGGAGAGACAGTTCTGCTTGCTTGGTAGGATGGGCATGAGGAGCATTTGGGGTCAGATAGGGGCTGGATCTGGCATCTCCTAATATGCTGGCCCTTCTCAGTGTTGGCTCATTTGGCACTGTGTTCCTCTCTCCATAGGCAAAGAAGTCAGCAACAGTCAGGGACATGAGTCACTGATTCTTAGCCATCTCAGATTACTGAGTTCAAGTGGAAAGTAGCTCTTGGGTCATAAATAGTTGTATAAAGCCCACATTCTTGTGGGAACCCAGCAAGCCTCACGAGGGACTAGCACATCTGAACCTGGTGACCTTGTTCTACCAAATTGCCCACACTGACAAGTGCCTCTGCCCTTTGTCACTGTCCTCTTTTCCAGGACAAGAGAGGGGTCCTTTCAGTTGCCTAACCAGTGTTTATTCTCTTACACAACAATGTGAGGTGACTCTTCCTGTCCTGAGAAGGGAAATTTGAATTCCCTTTATTGGAGTCTCTGTGTGATGCAAACTGTTAATGAGCTCAGCAGCTTGTTGGAGGTTTCAGTTCATCAAGAGACTCCTGGGAGAAAGGCCTGATGATCTAATTGTGACAAATAAACCTTTGAAAATCTTAAGGAGCACAGTTCTACCTTGAAACACATGAAATACCTATCAGTTGGACTGATTCAATGACAAGTGGCTACTGTTACTGACCCCATATCCCTCCTATGAGTATAAAATTTCACCACTGATAGTCTGTTTATTACATTATTCCAAATCAGTTAGGACTCTTGGTAGTAAATGACAGAAACCCTTACTGTGCTACATGCTATATTAGAGTCATCACTGTAGCCAATGAGACAGATAAATGTGTGTGATATCTGAGCTATGTTATCTCTTTGTTGGCCAGGTGGGCTCACAATATTGACTGGTCCTCTATGAGGACCACATGGTAAGTGCAAAGGATGGCTCCTCAAGGAGAGATTGGTTGCTGGAGAAAGGTAAAAGAGGTTGAGACACACACACACACACACACACAGACACTTATCCCACCCCAGCCTGGAGAATAGTTGAGAAGCAAGGGCTCAATGGCAGAACTCAGTGACTTTGAAGCCTGATAAACCTGTCATCAAGGTAATGGCATGATGCTGACAGCTCAGTAGCTCTCCAACGCCAGGACAGAGCTGGTCATGATGACAAGAGATATAACTTCTTTCTAGGAAAGACGAAACAGGGTCTCTAGTGAGAATGAATTTCCACCTGCCTTTGTTTCAGTCATACCAGTAACAGTAATTATTGGAAGTCATAACTAGATAGCAGCCTAGACAAGGCCTGCTGGATGTGAACGTGGAACAAAGCAGCCACATCTCTGTGGCTGTGTTTTCTGAAAGGAGATCATCATAGGTTCAGTTCCACTAGGAGCCAATCCAGAGACAGGTATTTGAATGAAAGCAGTTTAATTAGTGAGGTTGTTGGTTGTTCAGTGGTAGAATTCTGCCTTCCATGCCAGGTTTGAATCCTGGCCAATGCATGTCATGTGCAGGCATAACCCGTCTGTTAGTGGAGACTTCTGGGTTGCTATGGTGCTAAACAGATTTCAACTGTGCTTTCAGACTAAGAAAGACTGAGAAAAAAGGCCTGACAATATACTCCCAAGACTCAGTCAACGAAAATCCTATGGATCACAAAAATCCCATCTTCAAGCAATTGTGAGGGTGGCACAGCACCAGGCAATGTTTCATTCCATTGTGCATGAGTTCACCATGAGTCTGGGGGCTGACTTGATAGCAGCTAACAACAACAATAAATTTATTTAGAAGTTGAGCCCTGGAGGTACCAGGAGGGGAGTGAGAAAGATAACTAAATAGGGGAAGAAAGCAAGGAGCTAGCTTGTTAAATTTACAGAATTTTTGTGAGCTGGTTGGTAATAATCAAAACCCACAGCCTTGTAAATATTTTACTGTCTATTGGCTGTATTATTGAGGTTATTTACATAGAATATTGTGGCCTTATTTGATAATGGCATGCTACTGCTTGTTCATTTCTTCCCAAGCCTACACTTAGTATGTTGCTGGCTTGACATCGACCAGGGTAGGTGTACTTACACCATAGAAACTAGGATATTCTACAAATTAGGTCTTCTGCTTCATTCTAGAGATCCAGTAGTTACACCTTTCTCAGTAAAGCACCAGTAGCAATCCAACTTAAGATGCATGGTTGAGAAGATGGTCTTTGTGGGAGCCTAGAACAAAGGTCTACTGGGGAAACCAGTGGAATGTATACATCAGAGTCATTCCAAAGAAATGTCATGGAAGCTAGGCATTTATGTATCAGCTCAATCAGAAGTGGGCACATTAAGACCTTGGCACTTTGGGTCTTCTTGTATATGGTCCAAGCAGGACCCAGCATCCAGAGAAAAAGTTTAAAGAATTGAGGACAGAGAACAGGGAACAAGCAGCTTCTGACAAAAGGATATTCTCCATCTCTCATTGCTTGTTTTTATCCTTCCTGCATTACCGTATGACCTGACATTATAGCAATGTCAGATGAGCTCACTCATAGTATCATTGAAGTCCACTTACTCCTAATACACATCTGAAGATCTCATGGAACACTGGTCATGAATTCTCAATGCTGACTCCAGCAGAGCCTTTTGCTCTATGGAAAAGCTGTGGTGATAGGACTGAAAGAACTAAGCTCTGAATTAATGAGTGGTTTATAGATCACAATGACTTGAGCAAAAATAGGTCAGCACTTTTTCCAAATTAGTATCTTTTTATGGTAAAAAGGTCTATAGTTCCAGTACTTTAGCTATGGGCATTGTTAGAAGAAAGTAGTCAAATGAAATGAAACAAGCCTGCATAGAACTAAAAGAAGATGGCTCTCCTGTAAGCTCCTAGCTCTTAAAACCAAAAACCATGAAACTTATAGTAATTGAGTTGACTCCAACTCATAGCAACCTTATAGGACAGAGTAGAACTGCCCTGGAAGATTTCCAAGGCTGTAAATCTTTATGGAAGCAGACTGCCCCATCTTTTTCCCACAGATCTGGTGGGCTCGAACCACTGCTCTTTTTGGTTAGCAGCTGAATGTCCTAACCTCTGCACCACCAAAGCTCATGCTAGCACTTAAAGGCCCCATTTTGCCTCCATGCATGGTCTTATGAGGACCAGCAGGGAAACAGCCATCAACCAAAGTCTGAAAATAGATTCAGTCTTCAGCTATCTTTGAGTGTATTTCTCTCTCCATTAAAAGTACATGTTTAAGATAGTTGTCTGGCTAATCTGTGAATTTTCTTGAAAGCTATCAGTGTATATTGTGCTAACAAGCTTATTCTATTGACAAATTTTCCTTTCTATAAAGAAATACAATAGCTTAGGGGAGGGAATTGAAGTGGTTGACTCAGGAGGATCACAACTTGGGCTGGCTTTCAATATAACCGCAGGGAGCATTTAGAGAAAATAAAGCTTTTGGATAGATTTGCGTGAGCAAGTGATTCAAATTCCCTGTGTTTCAGATTTGGGTCCTGGCTAACTAAGCAGCTGAGTGAGTCAGATGGGAAATTTAATCATAAGGTATATGCTCAGAACCCAGTTCTGAATCCAACAACATCGCTGTCATAAGCGTCATTACATTTGAGAAGCCAACAGTCCTGAACTTCAGAACCTGTTCCCTGAGGAGGAACTAATGCTAGGGAGAAAGTTCCACAGACTCACCCTGTCAGAACATGACATTCACTTGAGTTCACACGTATTCATCCACCAAAGACACAATAATTATTATTACAACAGCAACAACAAAGTCTGCCTGTCAGTCTCTCTCCCACCATTATGTCATTAACACTCACCTGTCCTCTGCAAGAGGTAGCAGTAAACACCTTGATAGTCACTTTGCAGATGAAATACAGAGAGGCAGATTGCATTAATGTGATTAGAAATTTGGACTAATGGACCCCATGCTTAGATTCAGCAAGGATTTAAAATATGTGGAGAGTAAAAATATATTTGCATATGTATGTGTGTGTGTAGTCAATTTCAAGCTAGAGTCCATTGCTAGATTTGTAAATATGCTGTCACTATGAGTTGGAATCAATTTGACAGCACCTAGAAACAACAACAACAACAATAAACATGTGGTCTCCATGAGTAGAAATTGAATTGAGCAAGTCATTCTTTTTCACAACTACTTTTTGCTTTGTTTGTTTGTCTGTTTTTAAATATACATGTAAATGGCAGTGCTGCTTCAAAAGTAGAATTCTCACTATCCTTGTGGGAGAGCCAGTTCTGATTCCTGCTGAGCAGCCACCACCAGTCAGAGGCTTGCTTTTTGTTATGATGCTGAACACGTCTCAGCTGAACTTCTGCTCTAAAAGGGACTAGGAAGAAAGTCCTGGCAAACTACCAAGAAAACCTTATGAATCACAGTGGTCCATAACTATTCTGTGTGGGGTTGCCATGAGTGAGGGGCCAACTTGATGGCAGTATTACTATAAAAATGCATTTAGTTCCCGATTTCAGAATATAAGAGGTCAGGTTTCTGTGATATGTCTACTATAGTTTCATAAAACTATGCTAGAGTAATATTTATAATAATCTTATCTAATTGATTGCTACCACTGACTCATTCACACCATCACTCTCATAAGCATTGTTTACATACTTGCTCAAATAAATTTTATTTAATTAATTAATTATACTTTTAATGTGGTGAAAACATATACAACAAGATATTTGCCAACATAACAATTTCCACATTATAGCTCAGGGACACTGATGACATTTTTCATGTTGTGCCACCATTATTGCTATCCTTTTCTGAAGTATTCCACCACCATTAGCATAAACTTAATTCCCCTGAAACAAAAGCTTCTCCTTTCCCCCTCCCTCCTACCCCTGTTGTTTGTTGTTGTTATGTGCTGTCAAGTCGGCCCTGACTCATAGCGACCCCTCCTTGGGTTTCTGAGGCAGTATCACTACGGAAGTAGGATTGTCCAACCTTCCTTCTGAGGAGTGGCTGGTGGGTTTGAACCAACAGCCTTCTGGTTAGGAGTCAAGTGCTTTAGCCACAATATTTCGCATACACACACACACACACACACACATATTTCAAGCTATCTAGGAATTTCATCCCTCCTCCCCTCTTATCACTGGTAACCAACAAAGAAGTTCTCTTCCATGTATAAACCTTTCCTGACTTTTTACAATAGAAGACTAATATAGTATTTGTCCTATGATTTACTTATTTCACTCAGCATAATGTCCCCCAAGTTCATCCACATTATACAGTGTTTCGCAATTGTATATTATTTTTCAATGTTGCATAATATTCCATTGTGTGTATGTAGCAGGTTGTATATCCATTCCTCAGTTGATAGGCACTTAGGGTGTTTCCATCTCTTTGCCATTGTGAATAGTGCTACAATAAACATGGGTGTGCATATATCTATTCATGTCCTGCTTCTCACTTCTTTAAGATATATACCTAGTAGTGGGAATGCTGAATCAAATTGTATTTCTATTTCCAACTTTTTAAGGAATCACCATACCAATTTCTACAGTGACTGTATCATTTTGCAGTCTGACCAGCAGTGTATGAGAATCCTAATCTCTTCAGTCCTTGCCAGCTTCTGTTACTTTCTGCTTTGATGAACTTTGCTATTAATGGTGGGATGAGATAATATCTTGTTGTTTTGATTTGCACCTCTCTAAGGCTGGAGGTTCAAACCCACCAGGCACACCTCGGAAGGAAGATTGGGCAATCTACTTCCATAGAGATACCTCCTCAGAAACCCAAGGAGGGGTCACTATGAGTTGAATGACTCCACAGCAGTGAGTTTATTTATTTATTTTTTAATGGCTAATGATCATGAACATTTCTCCAAGTGTAATTTGGCTGCCTGAATATCTTCTTTGTTAAATGTCTGTTCATGTCTTATGCCCATTTTTTAATTGGATTTTTTGTCTTTTTAATGTTGAGGTGATGAAGTTTTCTATAAAACTTAGAGATAATTCCTTTGTCAGATATGTCTCTGCCAAATATTTTTTTCCCATTCTTTAGAATCTCTAAGATTTTACTCTTTTGGAGAAGTCTTTTTATGCACATAATAATTTAATTTTTAGAAAGTCCCAGTCTTCTAATTTATCTTCTGCCATATGTGCATTTTGGGTTATGTGTGATAGTCTATTTATGCCACAAATTAGAGCCTCTAAATTTGCACCTATTTTAATTGTATAAACTTCATAGTTTTAGGTTTCATTTTTAAGTCTTTGATCCATCTGGAGTTAGTTTTTGTGTATGGTATGATGTATGGAACTTGCTTCATTTTTCTGCAAATGGATGTTCACTTTTGCCAGCATCATTCGTTAAAAAGACTGTTTCTTCCCCATTAAATGGATTTAGGCCCTTTGCCAAAGATCAGCTCACTATAGGTGGATGGATCTACTTCTGAGTGCTCAATTCTGTTCCACTGGGCTATGGGTATGTCACTCTACCAATACCAGGCTGTTTTGACTACTATGGCTATTTAGTAGGTTTTGAGATCCAGGAGTGTGAGACCTCCTATTTTGTTCTTCAGTAGTAGTACTTTGCTCATCTCAGGTCTCTTTTGCGTCCATATAAAATTAATGATTGGTTTTTCCATGTCTTTAAAGAATGTGGATGGAATCTGGATTGGGATTGTATCTAAATGTATAAATTGCTTTGGGTAGTATTGACATTTTCACAGTGTTCAATCTTCCTTTCCCTGAGCATGGTGTGTTCTTCCATTTATGTTGCTCTCTTACAGTTTCTTGAAGTAGTGTTTTGTAGTTTCCTTTATACAGGTCTTTTGTGTTCCTGATGAGATTTATTCCTAAGTGTCTTATCTTTTTGGTTGAGGAACTCTGGTAGCATAGTGGTAGCTATTGTAAATGGTACTGATTTCCTTATTTCCTTTTGAGAGACCTCATTGCTGGTGTAGAGGAATCCAACTGATTTTTTAATGTTGATCATGTATTCTACTACTATGCTAAATATTTCAAGAGTTCCAATAGTTTTTGTGCTGAGTCTCTTGGGTTTTCTATGTATAGGATCATATCATCTGCAAATAGGAACAGTTTTACTTCTTCCTTACCAATTTGGATGTCTTTTATTGCCCTTTCTTGCCTTATGGCCCTGGCTAGGACTTCCAACACAATGTTGAATAGAAGTGGAGATAGAAGGCATCCTTGTCTTGTTTTTGCTCACAAGGAGAATGGTTTCACTCTCCATATACACAGAGAATAATATTGCCTGTTGGTTTTGCACATATGCCTTTATTATGTTGAGGGATTCCCCTTCTATTCCTATTTTTCTGAGAGTTTTTATTAGGAATGGGTGTTGGCTTTTATCAAATGCCCATTCTGCAGCTATTGATATGATCATGTGATTCTTTTCCTTTATTTTACTTATGTAAATGTTTTTCTAATGTTGAATCATCCTTGCATACCTAGTATGAATCCTACTTGTTCATGCGGTATTATTTTTTTTTTTGCTGTGTTGTTGGAGTCTATTGACTTAGATTTTGCTGAATATTTTTGCCTCTACATTCATGAAGGATATTGGTCTGTAGTTTTCCTTTCTAGTTGTGTCTTTGCCTGGTTTTGGTGTCAGGGTTATTCTTGTTTCATAAAATGAATTTGGGAGGATTCCATCCTTTTCTATGTTTTGAAATAGTTTGAGCAGTATTGGTATCAGCTCTTCGCTAAATGTTTGTTAGAATTCTCCAGTGAAATCTTCCGGGCCGGGACTTTTTTTGTTGTTAATTTTTTTCAAGGAATTTTTTCATTTCATTTTTTTATTTCTTCTCTTACTCAGTTGTTCTTAATGAGGGTGTTGTTCAATTTCCATGTTTGCTCTTTTTCTGTTGATCTTCCCATTGCTGTTTTCTAATTTTATAGCATTATGATCTGAGAAGATGCTCTGCAGTATTTCAAAGTTCTTAAATTTAATAAGGCTTGCTCTATGGCCTATCATGGAAAATATTCCATGTGCACTGGAAAAGAATGTATATTGTGCTGTTGTTGGATGAAGTGCTCTATAGATGTCTATAGTGTCAAGTTGGTGGATTGTATTGTTTAGTTCTTCTATGTCTTTTTGAGTTTTTTTCCAGTTGTTCTATCTTTCATTAAAAGTAGTGTATTAAATCCTCCTACTATGACTGTGGAGTCATCTGTCTTTCTAATCTGTTTGAGTCTGATTTATGTATTTTGGGTATTTATTATTGGGTTCATAGATATGTATTATGGTTATGTCCTCTTGTTTAATGGATCCTTTAATCATCATATAATGTCCTTCCTTATCTCTTAAGGTGGTTTTTCTTTTAAAGCCAATTTTATCAGAAATTATTATTGCCACTCCTGCTCTTTTTTGGTTGCCATTTGCTTTATATATCATTTTTCAACCTTTGATTTTTAGTCTCTTTTTGTCTTTGTCTCTAAGGTGTGTCTCTTGTAGACAGCATATTGATGGGTTATGTTTTCTTATCCAGTCTGCAATTCTCCATCTCTTGAGTGGTGCATTTAATCCATTGATATTCAGTATAATGATCAACAAGTATGAATTGGTTGCTGTCATTTTGTTATTTGTTTTTTCATAGTGTTTCTTGTTTCTTTGTTCAATATAATTTTCTGTGCTGAGCTCATTTTGTTTATGAATAGTGTTATCATTTAATTCTTTACTATTGTTTTTTGTTGTTTTGTTGTTTGTTGTTATGTGCCGTCAAGTCGGCCCTGACTCATAGCGACCCCTCCTTGGGTTTCCGAGGCAGTATCACCATGGAAGTAGGATTGCCCAACCTTCCTTCCAAGGAGTGGCTGGTGGGTTTTAGTATGTGCTAAATATTTGTGTTTGTCCTCTATTTTAATTGTGATGTGAAGGTTTATTATTTTTCTTTGAGATTACCCTGTGATGTATAATTTTCTCCCTGAATTTAGAACAGTCTATTCTGTCTTGCAACTGTCTTGACTTCTTCACAATTTAGAAGTTCTCTAACTACACTATCTGTTCCCTCTTTTTGGTTTGTAGTTGTCCTCATTTGCCAATTGATGTTTCTGGTTCCTCGTTCACAATCTTGTAAGCTTATTTTACTTTGGATACTTTCATAACTGAGTTGGTTTCTGGGTTATGTCATCATGTTTATTAATGGTCAGTTGTTGTTTGCTGTTACTGGTTCTCTGTTCAAAGGACTCCCTTTAATATCTCTTGTGAGGTTGATTTGGTTTTAAAAAATTTAACAAATCTGGTTTGAACAAATCCCGTTAATTTCTGCTTATCTGAAAATCTTCTAATTTCGCCATCATATTTGGGGAAGTTTTGCCTGGTATATAATTCTTGGCTGGAAATATTTTTCTCTTTCAGGGTTTTATATATACCATCCCATTGCCTTCTCACTTGCATGGTTTCTGCTAAGAAATAAGAGCTTATTCTTATTGATTGTCCTTTGTAAGTAACTTTTTGCTTCTCCCATGCTGCTTTCAGAATTCTTTCTTTGCCTTTGGTTTTGATGAGTTTGATGATGATATGTCTTGGTGATTTTCTTTTGTGGTCTATCCTGTTTGGGGTTCATTGGACTTCCTGAATGGATATATTCTCATCTTTCATCATATCAGGGAATTTCTCTTCCAACAAATCTTGGACAGTTTTCTCAGTGGTTTTATTTTTCTCTTCCTGTTCTGGAATTCCAATGACATGTAAGTTGTTCCTTTTGATGGTATCCCACATGAACCTTAGGCTTTCTTCATTTTGTTTTGATCTTTCTTCTGACTGATCCCATTCCAGAGGAGTATTCAGGTATTTGTCTTCATTCTCATTAATTCTGTTTTCCCTTGATTCAGTTCCACTTCTTTGCCTGTCTAATATGTTATCTATTTCTGAAAGTTTAGTATTAATCTTCTGGATTTCTATCTGTAGATTTTGCATCATTTCTAATTTTTCATTTATTTTGTCATTTTGTACCTGTACTTTCTTTCTTCCTTTGTTCTAGGATTTTGTCTTTGTTTTACTTAATCTTGTCGGTGTTTTCCTTGATCTATCTCTCAATCCATTGAATGTACCTAAATGTAATTCTTTTGAATCCCTTATCAGGGAGCTCCAATGCTGCTTCTTCCTCAGGGATGTGTTCTGGTTTTTTTCCTGCTCCCTTGTTTCTACTGTTTTATCTTGCTTCTTTGTATGGACTGTGATTTTCTGTTGTCTCCAAGACATTGTGACTTTTTGTATTTATATTTCATTGGTTATTGTATGTTGGAGTGATTAACCCAAGGTTTTCATTTTTTTTTTTTGGATGTGTCTGAGTAAGTGGGGTACTATGCTCCTCTATTCATTAGTTGGAAGCCCTTATGCACTCACCACCTGTCTCTTGGTGGACATGATAGAGAATGAGATTGGGTGCACAGATCTCTGTTAACTCTTTGTGAAGAGAAATTAAGGGTGAGTCAGGCTCTTATTGGTGGCTGTGTATCATTGGTCAATTGGTGCAAAAGAAAGTGGTGACTCTCATTAAGTGGAGCTGTAGGAGGTGCGGGTGTGGTTGGGTTGTATGGGCACTGTTGCTGTCTCCCATTCAGTTAGACAAAAACAAATATCAAAACTCCATCAAAAAAAGCAAGAGAACAAAACACACACTGCATTAACACACAGGCACAATCACCAGAAAGAGGAAGAGAGAGAGAGAGAGAGAAAGAGAGAGAGAGAGAGAGAGGAAAGGGAATAAATGAGAGAAAATATTTAAAGAAATACTTTTAAAAGGCAAAACTAATATGGATAGTAAAAGGGGGGAAATATGCAATACCTGGGGAGGAGAAAATATGTAGAGTAGGAGAATATTGAAGAAAAATTGGGAAAATGCCAAAAGAAAAACAAGGAATGGGAAGAATCACAAGAAAGAAAAAAAGTGGCAGCCAGGAAAAGGGAAGGGGGAAAAAGCTGAAAACAAAGCTAGAAGGAAAGAAGAAAGAATAATAATAAAAAGTATGAAAATAATAATAATAATTTTAAAACAGACAAAAACAAACTAAAAAAAAAAAAAAAATCTGGGCTGGATGGGGCCAAGTCACCCAGGCTCCATCAGAGCACACAGACTGGGATGGAATTCCTGCTGGCCCAGAGGGTGGGTGAGAGTGAGGTATGACCACACTTCCATTCACCAAGAGGATGTGAGGTATAAGAGTAACAAGGGGAACATCACCCCTTTCCAGTCCTCAGTGTCTGGTACATCCTTGCAGTCCCTGGCAAGTGAAGCCTATTCTTAGGTCCCAGGAGTCTGAGAGAACACTGTAGTTTTAAATATCCAAAATGGTTGAACCGCATGTAAACATTCAAAATGGCTGCACCCTCCAGACAGCCACAAGTCCATAGCTCAGCGTGTTTCCCTCTTCACTGCTTCCCCTTTTATTCGCCAGCCACCAGTGCAGTCCTCAATGCAACCCCTGGCTAGAAGGGCCAATTTGTAGGTTAATTCTTAGGTCTTCTCAACCACTTCTCAATATCCAAGCTCTCTGTGCCATCAGGATTGTTGAGAGTTCACAGCTCAGTATGTCTCCTTTTTCAGTGTTTTCATGCAGGTTCTTTTACTACTTGGAGTTTAATCCACTTCTGTGTCCTTCCTTTGAAAGCTCAGGGCTCCAGGATTATCTTCTGTATCTGTGTTAATTGGTTCCTCTTTCCTTTGTTGAAGAATGTCTATGTAGTTTATCTGCCTATTCTGCCATCTTACAGGAACTCTTGTTAATTTTTTCATGACCTGTTCAATTCCATCTTTTTAATGGGTCTGTTCAAATTTTCTGCCTCAGTCTGTGCTAGTTTAGGTAAGTAGTGTGCTCCTAGAAATGTGTCCATTTCTTTTAGATTTTCAAATTTTTTGAGTACAGTTCTTCATAGTATCCTGATATTATTCTTTTTATTTCTGTTTGTTCTGTTGTGGTGTTGCCCATTTCTTTTCTTATTAATGTTATTTTCATCTTCTTCTTTTCATTTGTTGAGTATGACAGTGGTTTGTCAATTTTATTAATATTCTCAAAGAAACAACTTCTAGTCTCGTTGATTTTTTTCTATTGTCTTTCTATTTTCTATGTCATTTATTTCTACTCAAATCTTTATTATTTCTTTTATTCTGGTGACTCTAGGCTTTTTTGCTGCTCTTTTTCTAATTGTTGGAGATGTTGGGTTAAGGTGTTGATTTTGACTCTTCTTTCTTTTTTGATGTGTTCATCTATTGCTATAAATTGCCCTGTGATCACTGCTTTTGCTGTGTCCCCAAAATTTTGGTATGTTGTGTTTTCATTCTCATTTGATTTGAGGGATTTTTTAACTTCATTTTTTATTTCTTCTATTACTCAATCATTTTTGAGGAGAGTATTTTTCAGTTTCCTTGTGTTTCTCTTTGTTTGTCTTTCTAGTGTTGATTTCCAATTTTATAGCATTGTGATCTGAGAAGATGCTTTGCAATATTTCAGTTATTTAAACACATATATGTATATAGAAGCTTGCTTTGTGGCATAGCATGTAGTCTATCCTGGAGAACATTTGATGTGTGCTGCAAAAGAGTGTATATTGTGTTGTTGTTGGGTGACATGCTCTATAGAAATCTATAAGGTCAAGTTGGTTTATTGTATTGTTTAGTTCTTCTATGTCTTTGTTGAGTTTCTTTCTAGTTGTTCTTTATTTTATTGAAAGTGGCGTATTAAAGTCTCCTATTACTGTGGAGTCATCTATTTGTCTTTTCGATTCTGTTAAGGTCTAATTTATGTATTTTGGGGCTTTTTCATTGGGTCCATAGATATTTATTATGGTTATGTCCTCTTGTTTAATTGATCCTTTAATCATTATGTAATGTCCTTCCTTGTCTTTTATGGTGGTTTTTGTCTTAAAGTCTATTTTATCAGAAAATACACTACTGCTCTTTTTTGATTGCCATTACATGGTATATCATTTCCCAACTTTTGATTTTTAGTCTATTTTTGTCTTTGTTTCAAAGGTGAGTCTCTTGTAGACAGAATATTGATGGGTCATGTTTTCCTATCTGGTCACCAACTATCCATCTCTTGAATGGTGCATTTAATCCATTTACATTCAGTGTAATTATAGGCAAGTATGAATTTATTGATGCCATTTTGTTGGGTTTTTTTGGTAGTTTTGCTGATTTTTTTGTTCCATATAATTGCTGAGCTCATTTCATTTATGAATTGTTTTATAATCTCTTTCATTGATATTGTAGTATTTGCTAAATATTTGTGCTTGTCCTCTTTTTCATTTTGATGCAAAGACTTATTATTTTTCTTTGAGATTACCCTATAATTTATTATTTTCTTCCCAATTTTAAAACGTTTGTTCTATTTCACAATTTTCTTGACTTCCTCAAGAAGTTGAGCAACTACAGTATTTACTCCCTCTCTTTGATTTGTAGTTGTCCTTATTTACCAATTATTGTCTCCACTTCCCTTTTTACAGCCTTGTAAGCTTATTTTACATTGCATACTTCAATAACTGGGTTGGTTTCTGGGTTATGTCACCATGTATGTTAATCATCAGTTGTTTTTTGCTGTTGTTGGTTCTCTGTCTGAAGGACTTCCTTTAGCATCTCTTGTAAGATTGACCTGGTTTTAACAAATTGCCTTAATTTCTGCATATCTGGAAATGTCCTAATTTCACAATAGTATTTGAGGGAAAAATTTGCTGGCTATATAATTCTTGATTAGAAATAAAATAATTTCTTTTAGAAAAATCAGCACAAGGCTGGTCCCTATGAAGCAGAGGTTCAAAATGTCCCAAATGTCCAACTTTTCCAAGCTACTATCTAGTATAACATCAACTCATCTTCTTCCCCTCAGTAATTTCCCTAATGTCTTAGGCCTCATATTTCCCTGTGACACTCACAGAACTCACAAACTGCCAGAGAAACAGCTCAAATGGTAGTGGAGGCTGGGAGGCTTGCAAGCCTCAAGTCCATGTGTAGGTCTGGAGGATTCTCCCTACTTGTGTGGTTACATAGACTACCCAACCCAAATTGGCAGGTCAGATGTCTGGCTGCTGTCTCAAATCCAGAGGTGAGATGATGATGTACTAAATACAGGACTAGAGAAATAAAGTGAATTTTCCCAGAATATTCACATATATATCCTCATGGAAACTAAGGATGGTGACTTGAGTCACACGTCCAGCAAGGTGGAACTCAAGATACATCCCACAGGTATAGAGACTAGGATTTACAATGCATCACAAAATGAAAGACGATGGCTAGAAAGGCCATATTAAACAATTTACTACACTGCAGTACCTATCTGATAGATATAGTTTTCCTTTATGTACGTTATGGAGATCAAAATTCTTCTATTTGAATCTCTTTCAATTATTTTTTACCTCCCATTCTGTCTTTCTTTATCTTTTAATTTCCAAAATAGTTATCATTGAGTCAATTCCAACTCTTGGTGACCTTACCTGTGTTAGAATAGAACTGTGATCCATAGGGTTTTCATGGCCATGATCTTTCAGAAGTAGATTGCCAATCCGGTAACCTGAGGCACCTCTAAGTTTGAAAAGCAAGTTTTCAGTTAGTAGCCAATGCTACTTATATAACCACCCTAGATTCTGTTTAAGTGAAAACAGGCTTAATCAGGGAAGATGAAGTGGAAAGTGAGAAAAATTCTATAAAACTTTCCATGATTTTTATCTTCTTTATTCACAGAAACTGCTGCTAATCTCAGGAAAGTGATGGATCCTCTCCTGAAAAGGCTTACAGGTAAGCAGGGGGTCAAAGGAAGGAAGCTTTTTTTAGGGTGAAGGTCTGATTTCCCTGGCACAACTGCCTTCAGTAAGGAAGCCAACATGGATAGCTCAAAAGCCAATCCCTCCTCAGAAGATAACATTACCAGACCCTCCAGGAGAAGAAGGAAAGGAAGGAGAGCTCCTGGAGAAATGGAGTCAAAGAGGTGGACTTGAGGCAGGGAGGTACTATGATTCTAGGGATGAGAATGAGCCTGAAGAGTCATGTATGGTGTAGATTGGTGCTGAAAATCCAAGAGAAGTGACAGGAGTAGTCAGGCCTGGCCTGCCTCGTGGGTTCCAGGGAACTAGACCCTGCTCTCTGAATAGTCCCTGTCTTGTTACTCTAGTGTTGCTATAACAGACATATCAAATGTAGATGGCTTTAACAGGAATTTACTTTCTTACAGTTTAGGAGGTGGGAAGTCCAAGTTCAAAGTGCCAGTTCTAAGGGCTGGGTGAAGGCATCTTAACCATGGGCTTCAACTCTAACTCCTGTTTCAGGACAACTGGAACTGGAGGCTTTTTCTGACTCATGCAGCTGCTGGCTGCTGAGTGGACAAACCTAAAATTGGCAGGTTGAATAGCACAATCCCAAGATAGGCAGGCCACATGGCAGACCACTGTTTCAAGTCTAGGAACAATCCCAAGATTGGCAGGCAACTTAGCAGGCCAAGACTCTGCCAAATGCAGGGTCCAGATATGCCAAAAACTGAGAGAACTGTCTCAAACCTTCTTTTTATATACTGGAAGCAGGCCATATACCCTGAAGGCAACTACTTATCTGCTTATGGAGGTGATTGCAGTCTCATCATGGGGAATACCTACACCCTGCTACCTAGCCACTAGAAACTATGATCCAGCCAAGTAGACACACAACCTTAACTGACACAGTCCCTGTCTGCTGATCATTCTTCACCACGACTATGAGAACCCCTGGGAAGGGAATAGCTATCATTTATGATAGCTTTGTTGTTGTTGAGTTGGCTCTGACTCACGGTGACCCCATATATAACATGTATAGCATGTATAACAGAAGAAAACATTGCCCATTTCAGTGTCATCTTTACAATCCTTGGCAATGTCAATTCCTTTGTTGTAGTCACTGTGTATTTTGAGTGTCTTTCAACCTAAGGAGCTCATCTTCCAGCACCATATCAGACAATAATCTATTGTGATTCACAGGGCTTTCATTGGCTAGTTTCAGAAGCAAATCACCAGGCCATTCTTCCTAGTTTGTCTTAGTCTGGAAGATCCACTGTCCACATGGTGACCCTTCTAATATTTAAAATACCAGTGGCACAGCTCCTAATATCATAGCAACATGAAAACCACCACAGTATGACAAATGAACAGAGGGGTGGCAGTATATTTCCTTAGCCTACATATCATCCTGTCTGTGGATTTGGTGGCAAGGAGTACCACAAACTCCTCCGTAATGCCTGCCATAATGGAGGGTCTGTGTCTTAGAAATGGGCTATGTTATTGAAAGGTTATGTTAAAGTAAACAGGAGCTGGACTGAAAAGGAAGCCACCCACAACTGCATTTTATCTGAACTGCATTATCACAGGGTTACCATTGGGTTTAGTTTTACTTGTCTCCATGTAGTAACCAAATAAGTTGTGTTGATTCCTAACTCCTACCAAAAAGTCAGTTTTGTTCTCTGCCTTCATGAGGCTGGGCCCACAAGAGACTTCAAAAGGAGAAGGTTTGCAAGGACAGATAAGAGTATAAGAAAATGGTTTGTAGCCTTCTCCTAAAGACAAGGAGAATTAGAGAGGTTCAATTTTTAAGCAAGAGCAACAATAGCATCTGTCTCATCCTGTCTTAACAAGCCCCCGACCTGTTATTTTAATATACATTTGATTCAGTAGAGATTAGGTTATGCCATGGTAACATCCAATTAAAATCTTAGTGACTTAGAGCAACCAAGGTTTGTTTCTAGCCCATGTGACATATACAATCCAGTCTCAAGTTTCTTTTTCTCATTTCTGCCACTCAGTGGTCCAAGCTGATGGAGAAGCCACTACCCTGAGTGTAGCTCCTGCTCTACAGACAATTAGAGAGCTCTGTGAGGCCCCACACTGAAAACAAAATGCTCAGCATGGAGATGATGCAAGCCACTACTGACTCATCAGAGAGAACAAAGCATATGACCCGACCCAACCACAGAGAAGCCAGAAAAAGCTATTCTTCCATGTGGAGACCAGAGGACAGCACGGTTTGGTGATCAGTTGATGGCTTTTGTATACATTTTCAAGGACCACTGTAACAAAATATCACATATTGGATGGCTTAAAACAATGAAAATTTATTTCCAGTTCTAGAGGCTAGAAGTTTGAGATTAAGGTGTCAGTAGGGCCATGCTTTCTCTGAAGGCTCTAGAGGAAGATCCTTCTTGCATCTTCCAGGTTTTAGAGGCTCCTGGTAATCCTTCGCATTCCTTGGATTATAGTTGCCTCACTCCCAAATCTATCTGTTTCTTCACTTGACCATCTTCATTCTGTCTTTTCTCTTTTTAGAAAAACATACTGGATTAGGGTCCACCTACTCCAGTATGACCTTATGTTAGCTATTTCTATCAGCAAAGATTATTTCCAAATACTGTCATATTCATAGATACTGTTAGAGCATCAACATATTTTTGGGGAAACACAGTTCACTCACAACCACCACCATAACCCTATAATCTTGCACATTTGGTGTTATCTACCCTTCCACAGATGAAATTCAGAAAAGTTACATACTTTGTGTAAGGTTATGTAGTGACAAAAGCAAAATATGAATTGGGCTTGTAGGCTACAAAGAATAAGTGTGTTCACTATAATTGGCTTTCTTACCCACCCCCCACATATACACATACACATGCACACACACCTCTTTCACTACTTTCTCTCTCTAGGTTCTCTCTGTCACACACACACATGTACACATGTGCATACACATTTCATACACATACCTCCTCACCTCCACTTCAATCTCCTGTTTTTGTTTTTAACTTAAAACAAATTATTAATGAAAGCAGGATTCCTTAGCTTTAGATAACTCTTATTCCTCTGATGATCATTCTGTACTCAGAAGCACATCTTTATAAACTGAGGCTGAACTAACAATACTTAATATTAGAAGAGCTGCCAACATAAGAATAAATAAAAATATGCTAATTTTGCCCTGTGTCTGGGATTGTCATTATTTTGTGGAACATTAAAAAAAATTGAATCAAAAGTAGGATAATGTTTAATTCTTATAAGCATTTACTCCATCTACAGTAAGAACTTTGTGTCTCTTTTCTTTGTTTTTGGAATTTGAAAAGCAATGTCATCATTCCTCACAAGATCAACTGCCTAATTGGAATGATGGAGCTGAACTAAGACATTAGTAGACATCAGTACATTCTAATTTCAAGATAACAGTTACAAATTATAAAACGCTAGCCAGAATATGAGATATTAGGACAATCTGGGCTTTAGTGTACAAAGATATTATAGCACTATTGCTAAGGGGCCAAAGTAGTGAAAGAGAGTGACTCAGAAAATAAATATTCTCAATAATCCCAACATCAGAGGTAGCTGACAGGAAAACACCTTTGATTACTTGAAGACATTTTGGGAAAATATAAATTATTCTCTACTCTTTCCAGAGTTTCAAACAACTATGAAAGATCAGTTTTAGTATGGTGATATGAAGGGAGAGAAAATTAGAATTCATTGCTGAGGGAAACTCCTTTAATAAATGTTGCTGTGAAATGACACTGAAAGTAGGAAGCAATGAAGGAGAGGAGTCTCTGGGGGGTGGTGCAAATGATTAGCACATTTAACTGCTAACCTAGAGGTGGAAGGCACCTAGTGGTCTACTTATGAAAAATCAGCCACTGAAAATGCTGTGGAGCACAATTTTACTCTGATGCAAATGGCATTGCCATGAGTCAAAATAGACTCTACAGCAACTGGTTTAATAAAGGAAATTTGGTGCCAGGAAGGAATCTTTTTGAATGGATAATATAGGCTTCGTATTTTACCACTTCAGTGAGATGGATTGACACAGTGGCTGCAACAATGGGCTCAAGCATAGCAAGGATTTTGGGATGGCCCAGGACTAGGCAGTGTTTCATTCTGTTGTACATAGGATTGTTATGAGTTAGAGCCAACTTGATGGCATCTAACAACAATATTTTATTATTTAAAGTGAATTGTGGTGTAATGTTGAAGCCATTTGATGGCTAACCAAAAGGCTGGCTGTTGAAACCCACCAGCCACTTCTCGGAAGCAAGACTGGGCAATCTACTTCCATAGAGATACTGCCTCAGAAACCCAAGGAGGGGTCACTATGAGTCTTATTGACTCCATGGCAGTGAGTTTGGTTTTTGGAAAGTGAATTATGGACATTTTACTTCTGTTACCTTTCGCACTTTTGAACATCATTGACTTGGATATCAGATGGTGTAATAATATTTGTTTCATCCATCAAATATGATTTTAAGAACTCACGAACAAAAGCATAGTTTGGTTTGCATGTTCATATTTTCACTCTTTCTGTTGTTCCTTCCTTTTTCCTGATTCCTAAGTTTTCTTCTATATTTTCCTTTCTGTTTGAAGAAGTACTTATAGTCAATCTTCAAGCATAGGCCTTTCAGGGACAAATTCTTTTAGTCTCCCTTGATTGGACCAGTTGCCTTTGAGTTGATTCAGACTCATGGTGATCCCATGTGTGTCATAGTAAAACTGTGCCCCCCAGTGTTTACACAAGTTAATTTTTAAAAATTAGATCAATTGATTTTTCTTCCCTTTATTAGAGAATGCTTTTATTTTCCCCTTTACTCCTGAAGCATAGTTTCACTGGATATAAACTTAATGGTAGTCAGTTCTTTTCTTTCAGCTTTGAAAAATGTTGTGTCACTACTTCTGGCATACATGGATTTTGATGTTCAGTGTTATTTGAATTAGTGTTTCCCTATAGGTAATATGCCATTTCCCTTTGTCTGTTTTTAAGATTTTTTGTGTGTCTTTACTTTCTAGTAGTTTAATTATGATATGTCTTAGAATGGATTTATTTGAATTTATCCTACTTAAAGTTTGTTATGCATCTTATTTTTAATATTCAGTCATTCCACTCTCTCCTCCTTTTCTGAGTTCCCAACAATATAAAGATTGACTCTCAATTTGATCCAGCAAGTCCCTGTAGCTCTGTTCTTTTCTTTTTTTCCCCCAATCTTTTGTCTATCTATTTATCACATGGGGTAAATTCTGTTGATTGGTCCTCAGATTGTTGCCTAGAATACTTGTCAACTGTTTATGCAGGAAACTAACTAGGATTGATCAGTGAGGTCAATTGCCCATTTGAGATTTATGGTCAAAATTTAAAATGGGAGAAGGCAGTCCAGTTAAGTGGTAGTTTTTGGTCAATTTCTACATGGACATAGAGGCAATAAAGATACTTAAATTCAATCATGTTATGGTTTTAGTAGACAACTATAATGGAAGGAGAGGGTGCCAAAGAGTTGATTATAATGAGATCCAATGGAGGAGGATAAATAAGTCATTGAACTGAGATTTCAATGGAGTTTTGTTTTGCAAATGTAAGAATTAAAGATGATATTTGTATTTTGATATGTTCAAAGTCAATATTTTATACACTCATGAGGGAAAAGAACAGGATGTAACAGAGGAGTGGCTGGTTGACATGGCTAAGGGAAGAAGGTGGATGAAGATGAAAAAATGATGGAAAAAAGATATACAGGCCATCCCTAAAGTAACCACATAATTTATTATCCAAATTGTAACTCTGTTGAGGGTGAACAAGCTACTATTAATGATTACTCCAAGACAATAGACTAAGCTGGGACTATCCTGGACAAACCAGGGCATGTGATAACCTTTGTTAACAATGGGGACAGTGATGCTACTGCAAATAATGATCAAAATATAGTAAGACAAATTGTAACTGTAACTACCATCTTCAGATACTGAGGAGGACCAAATCAGAAGGGACCAGAAATAAACAAATTAGATGTCATTGCATTGGGCAAATGTATTGCAAAAGACTTCTTTACAGTTTTAAAAAGCAGAGATGTCATTTTGATGACTAAAGTGCATCTGACCCAAGCAATGGTATTCTCAATCACTCCATCTGGATGCAAAATTAGGGCAATGAAAAAAAAAGAAGAAAAATTGTGTGGTGTTGATGAAAAATATTAAATATACTATAGACTACCAAAAGACTACAAGTTGATCTTAGAAGAAACACAACCAGAATGTTCCCTAGAAACAAGAATGATGGGACTTCAGCTAGCTTACTTTGGACATGTCATCAGGAAAGATTAATAGCTAGAAAAGAGCATTGTATTTGATAAAGTAGAGGGTCAGTGAAAATGAGAGAAACTTTCAATGAGATAGATTAACACAATAGCCATAACAATGAGCTGAAACACAGATGATTGAGAACATGGTGCACCATGAACCAATGCTTCATCTGTTTTACACATGGTCATGATGAGTTGAAGCTTGACTCAGTGGTAACTAACAACAGCAGAAGATGGGAAAAGACAAATGGGACATAATCCTCAACTATTAGAGACTTTTTGGTTAAGAAGGGGGTGGGGATAAGAATTGGGATGAACAATAAAAATAAAGGGGACTCAACTTCACTTCCTGGTCCTGAGTTGGCATAATGTCTTCTTGAGAGGACTATAGTAAGGTTGGTGGTGCACTCTGAGGACAGCTAGATGTCAAAAGATGAGAACAATGATCAAAGGAGAGTTTGAAGTTACAGGGCCCAGAAAATGGTGTAGTGGAGATAAGGGATAGACAATGGGATATGATTAATACTTAGACAGGGCACTGGGGTGTGGGTGATGAAGTTCTGAGCAGAATCATTGGACATCTATTTGTGACAGATGTAAACAAGGATAAGGGGTGTTTGGTGAAAGACAGAAAGAAACAGCTCGAATACTGAGTTCAGTCATAAGTCTTCTTGTTGCAACTTATAACCTTGTGAAAAGTTAGATGAGGCTAGAGCATCGAGTTGGGAATGTTAGCTTCCACCACGGGAGTCTTGGTGATGTGATGACTTTGTGTGATGTGTACCAAAATAGTCTGTGTCTTTTAGTACAGTCTTTTGACTTGAGATTTTCTTTTGTATTCTAAGGAAATATTTCAGTTTCTGGTTTACCCTCAGACGTATTTGGTACTATAATTAAATTATCTATTGTATCCAGCTTCATTTTCCTGGAATTTGGGGATTTAAAAATCACATGTTCCAGCAATTTTACAAAAAAAAAAAAAAAAAAATCATAATAATATTTACATATATTTACATAAGCCTTGGTGTTGTTGTTAGGTGCTATCATCTCATTGCAATCCTATATACAATAGAATGAGACACTGCCCAGTTCGTGGCCATCCTCACAATCATTGTTATCCTTGAGCCCATTGTTGCAGCCATTGTGTCAATATATCTCATTAAGGATCTTCCTCTTTTTTGCCGACCCTCTATTTTACCAAACATGATGTCCTCCTCCAGAGAAAGATTCCTCCTGAAAACATGACCAAAATATGAGAGATGATTTTTTTCTATTCTCACTTACAAGGAGCATTCCAGTTGTACTTCTTCCAAGATAGATTTGTTCATTCATTTTTCCATGATATATTCAATATTGTTCACCAAAGTCATAATTTAAATGCATCAATTCTTCTATGGTCCTCTTTATTCATTGCCCAGCTTTCACATACATATGAGGTGATTGAAAATACCATGATATTTTCATTTTCTAGTGCTGCTGTAACAGAAATAACACAAGAGGATAGCTTTAACAAACAGGAATTTATTCGCTTACAATTTAGGAGGCTAGAAGTTCAAATTCAGAGTGACAGCTGTAGGGGCTGGGTAAAGGTCCCTTGACCTTGGGCTTCAACTCTGCCTCTTATTCCAGGCCCACTGGAGCTGGAGTCTTCTCATAATTCATGCAGCTGCTGGCTGTTGAGGCTGATGAACCTAAGGTTAGCAAGGAGAATGGCACATTCCCAAGATCAACAAGCAATGTGGCAGACCACTCGTTCAAGTCCAGGAATAATCCCAAAACTGGTAGGCAACACAGCAAGCCACTGGGTCAAGCCCAGGAACTGGAGTTGAAGACATGGTGAAATGCAGGATCCAGATGTGCTAAAAATCTAGAGAGCTTCCTGAGAACTTCCTCATATATAGTAGAAGCAGGCCACACCCCAAAGACACCTAATTAGCTACTCACAGCAGACTCTACCGTGGAGTTGATACTTCACATCCAATCTCATCATGTGGAAAAGCTGCATCCAGTTGCCAAACTTCTCAAAGTTGGAGCCCAGATCATTTGACACACAACATTAACTACCACACATGGCTTTGATCAGGTGTACCTTAGATTTTTTTTTTGCCACAGATTTGCCCAGGGCAATACATCATCTGATTTCTTGATTGCTGCTTTCATGGGCACTGATTGTAGATCCAAGTAAAATTAAATCTTTGAAAACTTCAATTTTTTCTCCATTTATCATGATGCTGCTTAATGGTACAGTTGTGAGGATTTTTGTTTTCTGTATATTGAAGTGTAATCCATACTGAAGGTTGTAATCATTGATCTTCATCAGTAAGTTCTTCAAATCCTCTTCATTTTCAGTAAGGTTGTGTCATCTGCATATTTCAGGTTGTTAATGAGCTGTCCTCTAAACCTGATGTTTTGTTATTCTCCATAGAGTCCAGTTTCTCAGATTATTTGCTCAGGATACAGATTGAATAAGCATAGTGAAAGGATATAATCCTAAAGCACATCTTCCCTGATTTTAAACCATAGAGTATCCCCTTGTTCTACTTGAATGACTGCCTCTTGCTCTATGCACAGGTTCCTCATAAGCACAATTAAGAATTCTGGAATTCCTATTCTTCCCAATGGTATCCATAATTTGTTATGATTCACACAGTCAAATGTATTTTCATAGTCAATAAAACACAGGTAAACATCTTTTTTATATTCTCTCCTTTGGGCCAAGATTTACCTGACATCAACAGTGATTTTTCTCATTCTATGTCCTCTTCTGAGTGTGCCTTGAATATCTGGCAGTTCTCTAACTTTGCACTACTGCAGTCACTTTTTAATTATCTTCAGCAAAATTTTGGTTTCATGTGATATTAATGATATTGTTTGATAATTTCTTCATTCCATTGGATTACCTTTCTTTGGAATGGGCACAACTATGTGTCTCTTCCAGTTGATTGGCCAGGTACCTGTCTTCCAAATGTCTTGGCATAGATGAGTGAATGCTTCTAGCATTGCATCCATTTGTTGAAATATCTCAATGGGCATTCGGTAATTTCTTGGAGGCTTGTTTTGCACTAATGCCTTTAGTGCAACTTGGACTTCTTCCTTCAATACCATTGGCTCATGATCACATGCTACCACTTGGAAATGGTTGAATGTCAACCAACTATTTTTGGTACAGTGACTCTGTGTATTCCTCCCATTGTCTTTTGGTCTTTGCTGCATCATTCAAAATTTTGCTTATAGAATCCTTCAGTATTGCAACTTGACCCTTGAATATTTTCTTCAGTTCCTTGAGTTTGAAAAATGCCAAGTGTGTTCTACACTTTTGGTTTTCTAACTCTAAGTCTTTGAACATTTTATTATAATACTTTACTTTGTCTTCTCAAGCTGTCCTTTGAAGTCTTTTGTTCAGTATTTTTGCTTCATCTTTATTTCTTCCATTTACTTTAGCTACTCTCCATTCAAGAACAAGTTTTGAAGTCTCTTCTGACATCAATTTTGGTCTTTTTTTTACTCTCTACCTTTTTAGTGACCTTTTGCTTTCTTCATGTGTGATGTTCTTGATGTCATCCCACAACTTTTCTGGTGTTTGGTCACATCCAAACATTAGTTCAGTGTGTCAAATCTATTCTTGTGATGGTCTCTAAATTCAAATGGGATATACTCAAGTTCGTATTTTGGCTCTCATGGCCTTGTTTTAATTTTCTTCAGCTTCAACTTGAAATTGCAAAGGAGTAATTGATGGACTGCTCCACACTAAGCTCCTGGCCTTGCTCTGACCAATGACATTAAGCTTCTCCATCTTCTTTTTCCATAGATATAGTCAATTTGATTCCTCAGAAGGAAGGTTGGGCAATCCTACTTCCGTAGTGATACTGCCTCGGAAACCCAAGTAGGGGTTGCTATGAGTCGGGGCTGACTCGACAGCAGAACAACAACAACAACATATTCCATCTGGAGAAGCCCATGTGTATAGTCACTACTTATATTGTTGAAAAAAAATGTATTTTCAGTGAATAAGTTATTTGTCATGAAAATTCTATCATGCAACCTCTGTTGTCATTTCTGTCATCAAGGCCATATTTTCTAACTACTTATCCTTCCTCTTGGTTTCCAGCTTTTGCATTCTAACCACCAGTAATTATCAATGCATCTTGATTAAATCTTTGATCAATTTTTGACTGCGGAAATTGGTAAAAATCTTCTTGACTTTAGTAGTTGGTGTGTAAATTTGAATAATAGTCATATAAAATGGTCTTCCTTGTATGAGTACAGATATTATCCTATCACTTACAGCATTGTACTTCAGGATCAATCTTGAAATATTCTTTCTGATGATGAATGTGATGCCACCCCTCTTCAATTTTTCATTCCCTGCATAGCAGAACATGTGATTGTCAGACTCAAAATGGCCAATACTAGTCCATTTCATGTCACTAGTGGCTAGGGTATTGATCTTTATGCATTCCATTTAATTTTTTACAACTTTGAATTTTCCTAGATTTATACTTTAAACATTCCATTTTCCAATTATTAATGGATGTTTGCAATTGTTTCTTCTGATTTTGAGTTGTACCACATCAGTAAATGGAGGTCCTGAAAGCTTTACTTCATCCACGTGATTAAGGTCCACTCTACTTTGAGGAGGAAGCTCTTCCTCAGGCATATTTTGAATATCTTTCAACCTGAGAGACTCATCTTCCAGCAGTACATCAGACAACATTCAACTGTTATTCATAAGGTTCTCAGAGGCCTTTTTTTTTTTTTTTTTTTTCAGAAGTAGACTACTATGTCCTTCTTCTTAGCTTACCTTACCGTGAAAGCTCTGCTTAAACCTATTCGTCACAGATGACCCCTCTGGTATTTGAAATACAGGTGGCATAGCTCCTAGCATGACCGCAACATGCAAACTACCACAGTATGAAAAAATGAGAGATCAGTGGTAGTAAATAATCCATCAGGATGACAATTGCCTTGTTCACTGAATAAATAAGTGTTCTAAGAGAACTTTAAATTATTTTGAGGCATAAGACTGCTATAGAGAAATTGAACAATGGGAAGTGTTGATTAATAAGAATATAACATATTGGATTGCATAACAAAAAGGAATATTGATATCGTTCATTTTAGTGCATCTTCTAAATGTGAATTAGAATAAAACACATTTTCACAGGGTGAGGTAAAAGTCCCTGACTTTCCAATTGTAGTGTAAATAGGACAATAAACTGAGAGTTAAGGTCAGTGACTGGATGTAATGTGGACAAAATTTGATGAATAGTTTGGACTGTAAATAGGTGCAATTTCCAGGAAGTGATTGTAAGATCCTCATTCTAATCTTCAGTCTGAGCATGGGACAGGCACGTAGGTGTTCATCATGAATGAACCTAATGGATGATCTCATACTTGTCTCAAAAAAAAAAAAAAAAAAATCACTTTACAGATGCCTGCCCTGGTTCTCATTCTACCTGCCAGCTGATCTTGCATTACTGAGATGACTATTAGTGCACAGCTTCCAATAGTCCCTAAACTCTGAGAGTTCCTGTAACAGTCATGTGAAAAATTATTTCCAAACACCAGAAAATGTGAATGTTCAAGAGCATGAAGCATTATTTTAGCTAAATTTCATTTCTAAAAAGTAATTTTTTAAGTTTATTTGGTCCAAAATATCTTCTATTATTGTTTATACTTCCAGGTGACTCCAGGGAGCATGTTTTGAAATTTGTTCTGCCCATTCAAGGAGGGCTGCACAGTATTTTTAAAAAGCAGGAGTCAAAAAATTAATTGCCAACTTTTAAAAATCATAAAATATTGTATTTACAACGTATGAGTATCTGTTTCCTCTTGGAAAACTAGAATTTTACAATGATGGGTTCCAAATAATCCACAAGACATGGACCCTCTCCTAGTCACAAAAGTCCCTACAAATCCCTTGAAACTTGTCAGTTTTAATCATTTTCATTGGCATGCTACCTCTACAGAGAATTTAATTAGCACCTTGTTGTTAGCTGCTGGCAAGTTGGCTCCCAACTCATGGTGACTCCCCTGCACAATGGAACAAAATGCTGCTCAGTCCTGTATGATCCCCCTAATTGGTTGCAGATCTCACCATTGTGATTTATAGAATTTTCATTGGCTGATTTTTGGAAGCAGGTCACTAGGTTTTTTTTTTTTTTTTTTTTCCTAGTCCCCCTTAGTCTGGAATCTCTGCTAAGATTTGTTCAACATCATAGTGATATATCCATCTCTACTAACAGGCAAATGGTGGCTGCACATGACATGCATTGGCTGGGAATTGAAACTGCATGAAAGGCAAGAACTCTAACATTCAATTCCATCAGTCAGAAAGTACTATTTGTAAATAACACCTATCCTTCAAAATATTTCAGTGGGTCTGGCGATCAATACCATTTTTATTCTGCAGTGTAACACTGAGATTACAAACATTCCTTAAAGATGGCTATTGCTGTCAGAGTCCCCATCTACATCTATGTGATGCCACTATACAGAAGAAGCCCCAGCCCCTGGGAATCCAGGGATGTAATGCACAAGCCCCCTTTTCACTCTTAGGTGGAGAAGACATTCTACCTGCTTTGGAATTCACAATTCTCAGTGTGTATCTGGTACACACTTTTAATAACCAAGTGGAATCCCATAGTCTGTGTGTTTAATTTCTAATGTTCCCTCCTTTATCATGTAGTATAGTCACACTTTGCTTTGCTCCAATTTTATGTAGTTCCATGTTTATTGTATTTTAACTATAATCCCTTTGTTTAAGAAGGTGGGTACAAATAAACAAAAGTACACAGATATTTCAAACACAGGTGATCACTTCTATAGACCACCAAGTAGGTACCCCAAGGGACCCACACTAAAATGTATCTGGCAACATTATTACATTCAGCTCCAAACTAGCAATAAGAAAATTATAGCAAGTGTCAAATGGGGAAAAGAAGGGTATATTCATATAGTGAAACACTACTACACAGTGATGCATATGATTGACATCATAGATGAATCTTTTTTTTTTCTTTTTTGTATTATTATTGTGATTTAGGTAAAAGTTTACAGAGCAAATTCATTTTCCATACAGAAGTTCACTACACTTTATCTCATGACATTGACTGCTATTTCCCACAACGCAACAGCTTCCCTCCCACATACTCACCATAGTTACCTCTTCCCTGTCCCCTTCCCTCCATGCACTCCAACCCCCAGAGCTGCCTCACTGTGCATACACAGCCCTTCTGTTTTCCCATGATTGACCTCTCCAAGGAGTGTATCTACCTCATGTAAATGTTCATCTCAAATGCCTCTCTTTTGCTTGGCTAGAAGCCACAGGAGTAGGTTCAATTAAAGACCTGAAGGGCAGCTAGGGGCCATAGTCTCAGTGGTTCTATCAGGCTCTATCAGACCAGCAAACCTGGCCCTTTTTCTTTTCTTTTCTTTTTCAATGATTTTGAGTTTTGTTCCACTTTGTTCTCCCACTCTACCCAGTATCTCCTACATAGATCCCCCTCCAAGTGGTTGAGAGTGGTAGCCAGGCACCATCTAGTTCTTCTGGTCTCAGTCATATAGGCTGAGGATCACATGGTGTACAAGTCACTTGGACTAATTTTTTACATGGATCTTTAGTTTTCTTCATTCTTCTTTGCTCTGGATGACGAGAGGCCCATCATTGCATCTAGATGGCCACTTCCAAGCTTTTAAGATCCCAGTCGCTACTCACCAAAGTAGGATGTGCAACGATGTTTTGTGTAGTATGTTATGCCAATTGAGCTTGATGTCCCCTGTGACTATGGTCCGAAGGCTACAGGTCCAACTACTTGTTCTCTCGGGGTAGCTGGCTGTGACCAAGAAGTGACTACAAACTTGTCCCTTGTCAACTCTACTATATAGCTGGGAATTCTTGCAGAACATACCAATTCACTTGTAGAAACATTGTCTGCCAACCCTATACATAGTCTTGGGCACATTCCCCCATGCATAGACATACCTAATAGTTCAGCTTGTCCACCCATCTATCTACCTGTATATCCATGCTGCTCTATCTGTGGTTCCCTGGCTTCTCTTTTCCCACTTCCTGCCTCTTGGTGGTGGGGCCTGTGTCCCTCCCCTTACCGGAAATCTCTGCTGCTCTGTTTGCCTTCACTGACAACACAGTACTCTCTGGACAAAAGGGTACCTCTTTGTTGTCTGTACCTCCTATGCACCTATCTATGTCTTCCTCTTCCTCAGTGCCAGCATGTTGATCACTCACATTTGATACAATGCCCTTCTCTTCAGCCTAATCAATACTTGTTTCTACCTATCTAGCAGTGTTGCCTCCTCTCACCTCCCACCCCTGGTAACCAACAAAGAAAATTTCCTTCCATATATAAACCTTTTCTTGACTTTTTACAATAATGGACTAATACAATATTTGTCCTTCTGTGACTGACATAATGCATTCAGCATAATGTGCTCCAATTTTATCCATGTTATGTGGTGTTTTCCAGATTCGATGTCATTCTTCAGGGTTGTATAGTATTCAGTTATGTGTATGTACCATAATTTGGCTATCCATTCTTCAGTTTATGGACTCCTAGATTACTTCCATCTTTTAGTTATTTTAAATAGTGCTGCGATGAACATGGGTGTGCATATATCTGTTCTTTTCCTGGCTCTCACTTCCTTAGGATATATACCTAATAATGGAATGGCTGGGTCAAACAGTAGTTCTAATTTCAACTTTTTAAGGAATTGCCAAGGATCTCTGGTAGCTTAGTGGCTAAGACACTTGACTGCTAATCAGAGGGCTGGTGGTTCAAACCCACCAGCCATTCCACAGAAGGAAGGTTGAGCAATCTACTTCCATCGTGATACTGCCTCAGAAACCCAAGGAGAGGTCTCTATGAGTTGGGTCTGACTCAAGGGCACATAACAACAAAAACAACAAGGAATCACCATACCACTTTCCACAGTGGTTGCACCATTTTACACTCCCACTGGCAGTGTACAAGGGTCCCAATCTTGCCACATCTTTGCCAACATTTGTTCTTTTCTGTCTTGTTGAATTTTGCTACTAGTGTTAGGGCAAGATGGTATCTCATTGTTGTTTTGATTTACATCTCTTTAATAGCTAATGATCCTAAGCATTTCTTCATATATTTGCTGGCTGCCTGAATATCCTCTTTGGTGAAGTGTCTATTCATGTCTTCTGCTCATTTTTTAATTGATTATTTATTTGTCTTTTATTGTTGAGGTGTTGAAGTATTCTATAAATTTTAGAGATAAGTCCCTTGTCAAATATGTCATTGCCAAATATTTTTATCCAAGTCTGTAGGCTCTCTTTTGTCTCTTTTGGAGAAGTCTTTGGAAGCACATAAAAATTTAAGTTTTAGAAGGTCCCATTCATCTAGTTTTTCTTCTGCTTTATGTGCATTTTGGGTTATGCTTGATAGTCTATTTATGCCATATATTAGGGTGCCTAAATTTGCCTCATTTTCTTCCTTGAGGAACTTTATAAGTTTAGGTTTCACATTTAAGTCTTTGATCCATCTGGGGTTAGTTTTTGTGTATGGTGTGAGGTACAGATCTTGTCTCATTTTTCTGCAAATGGATATCCAGTTTTGCCAGCATCATTTGTTAAACAGACAATCTCTTCCTCATTTAATCTATCTCAGCCCTTTGTTAAAGGTCAGCTTACCATAGGTCAATGGATCTATTTCTGGGTTCTCAATTCTATTCCATTGGTCTATGTGTCTGTCATTGTACCAGTAACAGACAGTTTTGACTACTGTGGCTGTAGAGTAGGATTTGAGATACAAGAGTGTGAGACTTCCTACTTTGTTCTTCTTCAATAATGCTATGCTTATCTGAGGTCTCTTTCCTTTTCAGGTAAAGTTAATGATTGGTTTTCCATATCTTTACAGAATGTTGATGGGATCTGGATTGGGATTGCATTGTATGTATGGATTGCTTTGGGTAAAATTGACGTTTTCAGAATGTTCAATTTTCCTATCCATGAGCATTGTATGTTCTTCCATTAATGTAGATCACTTATTGTTCTTGAAGTAGTCTTTCATAATTTTCTTTGTACAGGTCTTTTGTGTCCCTGGTAAGATTTATTCCCAAGTATTTTAATTTTTTTTTTTTTGGTAGGTATTGTAAATGTCATTGATTTCCTTATTTCTTTTTCAGCAATATCTTTGCTAGTGTAGAGGAATCCAACTGATTCTTGTATGTTGATCTTGTATCCTGTCACTATGTTAAATCTCTCAATTAGTTCCAGTAGATTTTTGACTGAGTCTCTTGGGTTTTCTAGGTATAAGATCGCATCATGACCAAATTGGATAGTTTGACTTCTTCCTTACTAATTTGGATGTCTTTGATTTCCCTTTCTTGCCTTATTGTCCTTTCTAGGACTTCCAATGCAATGTTAAATAGAAGTGGTGATAGAGGACATCCTTGTCTGGTTCCTGTTCACAAGGGAAATGGTTTCAGCCTTTCTCTATTGAGAATAATGTTGGCTGTTGGTTTCGCATAGATGCCCTTTATTATGTTGAGGAATGTCCCTTCTATTCCTATTTGGCTCAGAGTTTTGATCAGGAATGAGTGTTGGATTTTATCAAATGCCTTTTTTTAATCAATTTATATGATCATGTAGTTCTTTTCTTTTGTTTTATTTATGTGGTGATGAAATTGATTGTTTTTCTAATGTTGAGCCATCCTTGCATACCTGATATGAACCCCACTTGGTCATAATGAATTATTTTTTTGATATATTCTTGTAGTCTATTGGCTAGGATTTTGTCAAAGATTTTTGCATCTGTATTCATGAGGCATATTGGTCTGTAGTTTTCCTTTTGAAGTGATGTCTTTGCCTGATTTTGGTATCAAGGTTATGCTTGCTTCAAAAAATGAATTAGGGAGGATGCCATCCTTTTGTATATTTTGGAATAGTTTGAGTAGGATTGGTGTCAGTTCTCTTAATGGTTGGTAGATTTCTCCAGTGAAACCATCTGGGCCAGGACATTTTTTTTTGTTGGTAATTTTTTTATGACCTGTTCAATTTCTTCTTTTGTTATGGATCTGTTAAACATTTCTACATCAGTCTGTGTTAGTTTAGATAAGTGGTGTGTTTCTAGAAATCTGTCCATTTCTTCCAGATTTTCAAATTTGTTGGAGTACAGTTCTTCATAGTATCCAGATATTATCCTTTTTATTTTGGTTGGTTCTGTTGTGATGTCAACCACTTTGTTTCTTATTCATGTGATTTCTATTCTCTCCTTCTTTATCTTTTTTAAATTTGCCAGTGGTTTGTCAATTTTATTAATCTTTTCAAAAAACCAACTTCTGATCTTGTTGATTTTTTCTATCGTCTTTCTATATTCTCTTTCATTGATTTCTGCTCGAATCTTGATTATTTCCTTCCTTCTGGTGACTGTAGGCTTTTCTTGGTGTTCTTTTTCTAATTGTTGGAGATGTTGGTTTAAAGTGTCAATTTTGTCTCTTTCTTCTTTTTTGATGTGTTCATTTATTGCTATAAATTGGTCTCTGATCACTGCTTTTGCAGTGTCCAAAAATTTTGGTGTGTTGTGTTTTCATTCTCATTTGATTTAGGAATTTTTTAATTTCATATTTTTATTTCTTTTCTTACCCAGTCTTTCTTAAAGAGGGTTTGTTCAGTTTCCATGTGTTTACTCTTTTTCTATTGATCTTCTTATTTTTGATTTCTAATTTAATAACATTGTGATCTGAGAAGATGCTTTGCAGTATTTCAATGTTTATAAATTTATTAAGGCTTGCTTTATGGCCAAACATATGGTCTATCATGGAGAATCTTCCTTGTGCACTGGAAAATAATGTATATTGTGCTGCTGTTGGGTGAAGTGCTCTGTAGATGTCTATAAGTTCAAGTTGGTGGATTGTATTGTTTCACTCTTCTGCATCTTTGTTGAGTTTCTTTCCATTTGTTGTATCTTTCATTGAAAGTAGTGTATTAATGTCTCCTAATGTGACTGTGCAGTCATCTATTTGTCTTTTAAAGTCTGATTTATGTATTTTGAGGCTCTTTCACTGAGTCCATAGATATTTTTTACAAGTATATCTTCTTGTTCAATTGATCCTTTAATCATTATATAATGTCTCTCCTTGTCTCATGTGGTTTTGTCTTGAAGTCAATTTAATCAAAAATTGATATTGTCACTCCTGTTCCTTTTTAGCTGCCGTTTGCTTGATATATCTTTTTCCAACTTTTGAGTTTTAGTCTATTTGTTTTTGTCCCTAAGGTGTGTCTCTTGTAGACAGCATATTGATGGATTATATTTTCTTACCCAGGCTGCAACTCTTTATTTTTGAGTGGTGCATTTAATCCATTAATGTTTAGTGTAATTAACGACAAGTATGAATTGGTTGCTGTTATTTTGTTATGTGTTTTTTTCATGGTGCTCCTGGATTCTTTCTTCCATATAATTTTCTGTGCTGAGCTCATGATGTTTGTGAATTGTGTTATCATTTCCTTTGTTGCTATAGTTTTAGTATTTGCTAAATATTTGTGCTTGTCCCTTATTTATTGTGATATGAAGGTTTATCATTTTTCTTTGAAGTTACCCTGTGATTTATAATTTTCTCCCTGAGTTTAGAACAGTCCATTCTATTTTGCAACTCTCTTGACTTCCTCAACATTTAGAAGTTCTGTAACTACACTGTTTTTCCCTCTTTTTGGTTTGTAGTTGTCCTCATTTGACAATTGATTTCACTGGTTCCCTGTTTACAATCTTTTAAGCTTATTTTACTTTGGATACTTCCATAGCTGTGTTGGTTTCTGGATTATATCATCTTGTTTATTAATGGTTATTGTTTGCTATTATTAGTTCTCTGTTCAAATGACTCCCTTTAGTATCTCCTATAACATTTGTTTGGTTTTAATAAATTCCCTCAATTTCTGCTTACATGCAAATCTCCTAATTTCACCATATTTGAGGAACAGTTTTGCTGGGTATATTTTTCTCTTTCAGGATTTTATATATACCACCCCTATTGCCTTCTTGCGTGCATGGTTTCTGCCAAGAAATCAGAGATTCCTCTTATTGGTTGCCCTTTGTAGGTAACTTTACATTGTTTCCATTCTGCTTTCAGGATTTTTTCTTTTTCTTTGGTTTGGTGAGTTTGATGATGATATATATTGGTCATTTTCTTTTAGGGTCTATCTTGTTTGGGGTTCATTGGACTTCCAGTGTGGATATATTCCCATCTTTCATCATATCAGGGAAGTTGTCTTCCAATAAATCTTGGACAATTTTCTTAGTGGTTTTCTTTTTCTCTTCCTTTTCTGGAATTCCAAACACATGTAGGTTATTCCTTTTGATGGTATCCTACATGAATCTCAGGCTTTCTTTATTTTGTTTTGATTTTTTTTACTGATTGATCCCTTTCCAAAGAAGTATTGAGGTATTTGTCTTCAATCTCACTAATTCTGTCTTCCATTGATTCAGTTCTCCTCCTTTGTCCTTTCAATGTGTCACCTATTTCTGAAAATTTATTACTAATTTTTGGATTTCTACCTGTAGATTTTGTATCATTTCTAAATTTTCATTTGTTTTGTCATTTTGTTCTTGTATTTTCTTCTGAAATTGTTCTAAGAATTTGTCTGTGTTTTCCTTAATTTTGTAAGTGTTTTTCTTGATCTGTCTCTCAATCCTTTGAAGGTATCTAACTATAATTCTTTTGAATTCCTTATCAGAGAGTTCCAATGCTGCTTCTTCCTCAGGGATGTGTTCTGGGTCTGTATCCTGCTCCCTTATGTTTACCACTTGTTCTTGCTTCTTTGTGTGGACTGTGATGGTCTTTGTCTTTGAGACATTGTGACATTGTTGTATTTAGATCTCTGTTAACTGTTCATGAAGAGCAGTACAGGAGAGTCAGTCTCTTCTTGGTGGTTGTTTATCTTTGGCCAGTTGGTGGAGAATGAATGGTGGCTGTCACTTAGTAAGTGAAGCTGCAGGAGACGCAAGTGTAGTTGTGTATTATGGGCACTTTTGCTGTCTCTCACTCAGACAAAAACAACAATCAAATAACCATCAATAAAGTAAAAGCAAGTGGAAAAAAAACACATTGCATAAACACACAGGAAAAATATCCAAAAGAAAAAAAGCACTATCTGAGGAGAGAGTGTGGTACTTAAGTTTGTGTGTCACCTTGCTGGGCCTGGTTGAGTGGCTGGGCAGCTGGATGTAGTTTTCCCCATAATGAAACTGGTAATAAACTCCATGGTGAAATCTACTGTGAGCAGCTGAGTAACTGCTTTAGGTATGTGGTCTGCTTCCCGTATATAAGGAGAAAATTGATTAATGGTCTCTAGTTTGTAGCACACTTGAACCCTGCATGTAGCCATGTCATTGTTCAACAGCCTGCCATGCTCTTTCAACCTTAGGACTTTCAGTTGACTTGAATGAATGGCTTGTCATGTGTTTTGGTACATCAGGACTGTGCCTTTTTACTTGTCAACCTTGCGTTTGTCAGTCTCTGCAGCCAGCAGCTGTCTGAGTGAAGAAAAGCCTCTAGCTTCAATGGACCAGGAGCAGGAGGCAGAGCAGAGCCCAAAGTTTAGGGACTTTCACCCAGCACGTAGAGCCTGGCACTTTGAACTTGGACTTAAAGCCTCTAAAGTATTAGAGAACAAACTCCTATTTGTTCAGGCCATCACATTTGTGACATATTCTTGTCAAAGTGGCACTAGATGACCAGAACAGAGAGCAATAAGAGTAAAAAGGTATAGTAGCAGAATGGTGAAAAATGGAGAAAGAAAACAAGGAATGGGGTTAACCATGAGAAAGAAAAAAAAAAAAAAGTGAACCAAGAACAGGGAAGTAAGAGAAAGCGGAAAACTAGAACCTAGGAAGGGAAGAATAACAAATAAAAATAAAAAGAACAACAACAATAATAATTTTAAAACAGACAAAAACAAACAAAGGAAAAAATAATCTGGGCAGAGTGGGGCAGGGCACCCAGGCTCCGTCTGAGCACACAGACTGGGATGGAATTTATGTTGGCCTAGAATGTGGGTGAGAATGAGGGATAACCACACCTCCATTCATGAAGAGGATGTGGGGTACAAGTGCAATGAGGGGAATATCACACCTTTCCAGTCGTTCTAGTCCAGAATGTCCTTTTGGTCCCTGGCAAGCTGAGCCTATTCTTAAGTCTTTGGAATCTGGGAGAATTCTGTTGCTTTAAATATCCAAAGTGGTCAAATCAGTTGTAAACATTCAAAATGGCTGCATCCTCCAGACAGGCAAAAGCCCACCTTCCTCTTTGCTGCTTCCCCTTTTATTCACCAGCCCCAGTGCAGTCTTCCATGTATCCCCTGGCTAGCAGGGCCGATGTTTAGGTTAATTCTTAGCTCCTAACACCACATGGTAATATCCAAGCTCTTTGTGCTGTCAGGATCACTACCAGACCACAGCTCCGTATGTCTCCTTTTTTGGTGTTTTCATGCAAATTCTTCTACTAGTTGGAGTTTAGTCCACTTCTATATACTTCCCTTCAAAGCTCAGAACTTCAGTATTATCTTCTGTATCTGTGTTAATTGGTCCCCTTTTCTTTGTTGAAGAGGGTCTGTGCAGTCTCTCTGCCTGTTCCACCATCTTATTAGAACTCCTCTTTCTTCTTTTTTTATGTGTGCTTTTGTGGCATAGTGCCTGAGTCATTTGACTGATAACCAGAAGGCTGGTGGTTCAAACCCACCAGCCACTCCTTGGAAGGAAGATTGGGCAATCTACTTCTGTAGTGATACCGCCTCAGAAAACCAAGGAGCAGTTATTATGAGTTGTATCCGACTCAACGGCAGTGAGTTTAGTTTCGTTCTGTGTTTTTTATTGCTACATATTGAACACCATTCTTGCTGATCCAAAGATTTTGGAATGTTGTGTTTTCATTCTCATTTAATTTAAGGGTTTTCTAATTGGAGTTTTTATTTCTTCTATTAGTTTTTAAGCAAGTTGTTATTCAATTTCCATGTGTTTGCTTTTTTTCCTTGGTCTTTCTATTGTTGATTTCTAATTTTATAGCACTATGATCTGAGAAGATTTTTTGCAGTACTTTGATGTTTTAAAATTTATTGAGACTTGTTTTGTGGCCTAACATATGTTCTGTTCTAAGAATGTTTCACATACACTGGAAAAGAACATTTGTTGTGCTGCTATTGGGTGAAGTGTTCTGTATATCAAGGTCAAGTTTGTTGATTGTATTTTTCATTCTTCTGTGCCTTTGCTGAGTATCTTTCTAGTTGTTCTGTCCTTCTTTGAAAGGGAATATTAAAGTTTCCTACTGTTACTGTGCAGTTGTTTATTTCTCTTTTCAATTTACTATTTTTTGTTTGTTTGTTTCGTTTTTATCCTGTGGAGTGAGGGGTCTATCCCTTGCTGCTTTGGTGGCCAGTAGCACTCACCCCTGCCCCTCTGTAGTTGATGGTGTGTGCTCCCATGGAGCAAGCAGTGTGTTTCTACTGCAATTGTATTTGGTGGGTAGCACTTGTAACAGTAGTGTGCTGCTTTTCTTTTTTTTTTCTTTATTCATTGTTCTTCCTTCTTCCCCCTCCTTTTTCTCTGTTGTTTTTATTCTTCCTCTCTGTTCCCTTCTCCCTCCCCCAATTGTTTCTGTAGCTATCCCTTGGCTGTCATTATTGTGTCCTCTCAAAGGCTCAGTGCCAAATTAACAATACAGTCATGTTTAGTGGCTAGCACTTGTGCCAACATGATGCCACTTTTTTATTTTCTTTATAGTTTTTCCCCAAAAAAACTGTTGTGTTTTACTGATTATTCTTTTATATTTTCTTCTTCTTTTCCACCCCCTTTTTTTATTGATTCTCTGGACTGAGCAACCAGCCACCATCACCTCTATGTTCAGCAGTACACATGTCTCTACTCTTCTGTTATCTGCAGTGTACACTCCCACATTTCCAAGGCAGCTATATTTCACTGTGTTTATACCAATACCATGTTACTTTTTTTTTTTCCTTTTTCTTTTTGCTTCTCTCCTCTTTTCCCTCTTGTTTCTCTTTCTTCTTTTTCCCCTTTTAATTTCCTCCTCAGTCAGGAGCCAGAGACCTTACCTCACCATACAAACCACACCTGCTACACTACCCACTGGGTTAGCACCACCACTGGCTCCAGCAACATTGAATTGATGACAGATGGTGGCCAACACTAGCCTAGCAAGCCCTCAGCTACTCTAATGTGTAGAGATTAGAGACTCACACTTACAATCTCAATTGTTACCAAGTACACCAAGAGATGATTGGTAAAGACCCCAGTGCTGCCAAACTGGTGACCAGAGTAGCATGCTTGCCCTGTTGCCCAGATTTATTAAAACAAAACAAAATAAAAAGATCAGCATGGAGCAAACCAACATGCAATTAATAAATTATGCAAAATAGCACAATGTCTCAGAGATGATTTCAAATTAAAAAAAAAAAAAAAACAGATCAGGATAGGTCAAATAAGTGACCAAAATAGAAAGTCAGAAAACCTTCCAGAGGAAGACTTCCTATTGGAACCACATGATAAGTAATTAACAAGATTTATACATAGGTCTTTCTAGCAGATTAGGAAGAAGATCAAGGAAAACAAAGAAAGCATGAAGGAAATCATAGACAAAATCAAGGAAAACTGAGACAATATTCCAGAAGAATTCAGGAAAACAGTATAAGAACAGATTGACAAAATAAGTGGAAAATTAAAAATCCTATAAAAACAGCAAGTAGAATTCTAAAAGATTAATGATAAAATTCAGAAATAGGTAGTGCATTGAAAGGACAAAGAAATAGATTGGAATCAATGGAAGATAAAATTAACAATATTGAAGGCACATCTCTTAATTCTAAACTGTTAAAGGAACAAATAGAAAAAAAAAAAAAAAAATGAAGCCTAAGTCTTATGGAAGGCATCTTCAAGAGGAATACTTTAAGAGTGATTGGAATTCCAGAACAGGAAGAGACAAAAAAAAAAAGCATGTTGAAAATTTGTTGAAAGAAAACATCCCTAATACTATAAAAGATGAGAAGATTTGCATTCAGCAAGCTTAACAATCCTCAAACAGGATAGACCACAAAAGAAAATCACCAAGACATACATATCATCATAAAATTTTCCAAAATCAAAGATGAAGAAAGAATCCTGAAAGCATCTTGGGAAAAATGAAAAGTCACCTAAAAAGAAGAATAAATAAGACTAAGGTATAATTTCTTGGCAGAAACCATACAGACAAGAAGACGATGGGATGGCATATGTAAAACCCTGGAAGAAAAAACTACCAGCTCAGAATTGTATGTCCAACAAAATTGTTCCACAAATATGTTGCCAAAAATAGGACATTTCTAGATAAACAGAAATTAAGGGAATTATGAAAACTAGAGCAAATTTACAAGATATGCTAAAGGACATCCTTTGGACAGAAAACCAATAATAGTAGACAACAACCTGAGTTTAAGAGACATGACAGGAAAATCAAACTTGTTGCTTCATACTGAAAACTGTAATTTTACCTATGTAATAGACTTTATTATAAGGTAGAGTGATTCTTCCCAGTTTATTCTTTATTTTTAAGATTTCATTAGTTATTCCAGAAACTATGCCTTCCATATAAGTTTTAGAATAAAGTTTTCCATGTCTAAAAAACATATTTTTCAGATTTTTGTAGTAATTACATTAACCTAGATCAAATAGTCACCACTCTTCTGTCAGTTTGTCATACTGTGGTGGCTTTCATGTTGCTGTGAGGCTGGAGGCTATGCCACCAGTGTTTCGAATGTCAGCAGAGTTATGTGTGATGGACAGGTTTCAATGGAGCTTCCAGATTAAGACAGACTCAGAAGGAAGGGGCCATCCACTTCTCAAAGAATTGGCCAGTAAAAAAATTATGAATAGCAGTGAAACAGTGTCTGATATATTACTGGAAAACTTTATGAATGGCCCTGAAACATTGTTCAATAGAGTGTCAGGAGATGAACCCCTCAGGTCAGAAAACATTCAAAATATGATAGGGGAAGAGAAGCCTCCTCAGAAGAGAGCCAACCTTAATGATATAGATGGAGTAAAGCTTTCAGGGACCTCCATGTACTGATGTGGCATGACTCAAAATGAGAAGAAACAGCTGAAAGCATTAATTAATAATCAAAACATGAAATGTACAAAGTATGAATCTAGGAAATTAGGAAGTTGTCAAAAATGAAAATGGAACACAATAAGATCAATATCTTAGGCATTAGTGAGATGAAATGGACTGGTTTTGGCCATTTTGAATCAGACAACCATGTGATCTATTACGCTGGGAATGACAAATTGAAGAGGAATGTTTCAAGATCTATCCAGAAGCATGCTGTCAGTGATAGGATAATATCCGTATGCCAAAGACCAGTTAATATTACTATTATTAAAATTTATACACCAATCACCAAAGCCAGAGATGAGGAAATTGAAGATTTTTACCAAAGTCTACAGTCTGAAATTGACCAAACATGCAGTCAAGATGTGTTAATTATCATTGTTGATTAGAATGGAAAAGTTGGAAACAAAGAAGAATCACTCGTAGTTTGAAAACATCGCCTTGGTGATAGAAATAATGCTGGAGTTCCCATGATAGAATTTTACAAAACTAATGACTTATTCATTGCAAATACTTTTTTCAAGAACATAAATAGTGGCTATACACGTGGACTTCACCAGATGGAGTACACAGGAATCAGATTGACTACATCTGTGGAAAGAGACAAAGGAGAAGCTCAATGTCTTCAGCCAAACCAAGGCCAGGAGCTGACTGTGGAACAGACCATCAACTGCTCATATGCAAGTTCAAGTTGAAGCTGAAGACAATAAAACAAAGTCCATGAGGGCCAAAATATGACCTTGATTATATCCTTGCTGAATTTAGAGACCATCTAAAGAATAGATTTGATGCATTGAACACCAATTGCCAAAAAACAGAGGAATTATGGCATGACCTCAAGAACTTCATCCAAGAAAAAGGAAAAGGTCATTAAAAAGACAGGGGAGGAAGAAAAGACCAAAATGGATGGGAGAAGAGACTCTGGAACTTGCCCTTGAAAGGAGAGTAGCTAAGGGAAATGGAAGAAATGACAAGATAAAAGAGCTGAACAGAAGATTTCAAAGAACAGCTTCAGAAGACAAAGTCAATTATTATAATGAAATGAGAAAAGACCTGGAATTAGAAAACCAAAAGGGAACAGCACACTCAGCACTCCTCAATGTGAAAGAACTGAGGAAAATTCAAACCTCGAGTTGTAATATTGAAATATTCTATGAGAAAAATATTGAACAATGCAGGGAACATCAAAAGAAGATTGGTAGAATACACAGAGTCACTGTACCAAAAAGAATTTGTTGATATTCATCCATTTCAGGAGGTGGCATATGATCAAGAACCAATGGTATTGAAGGAAGAAGTTGAAGCTGCACTGAAGGAATTTGCAGAGAACAAGTCTGCAGGAATTGTCCAAATACCCATTGAGATATTTCAACAAATGGATGCTGCTCTGGAGTCATTCACTCGTCTATGTCAAGAAATTTGGAAGACAGCTACCTGGCCAACTGACTGGAAGAGATCCATATTTGTACCCATTTCAAAGAAAGGTGATTCCACAGAATGTGGAAATTATCAAACAATATCATTAATATCACATGCAAGTAAAATCTTGCTGAAGATAATTCAAAAACAGTTGCAGCAGTATATTGAA
>NW_006921743.1:3683273-3684442 GCF_000298275.1 Orycteropus afer afer
CTTCTGAGGAGTGGCTGGTGGGTTTGAACCACCAGCCTTCTGGTTAGCAGTCAAGTGCCTTAGGCACTACACTACCAGAGCTCCTGTATATAGAAAAGGAGGCTGTCATTCTAACAGAACAAGGGGTTACTGCATGGTTTAAAATCAGGAAGGGAGTGTGTCAGGGTTGTATCCTTTCACCATACTTGTTTAATCTGTATTCTGAGCAAATAATTCAAGAAGCTGTACTGTATGAAATAGAATGCGGCATCAGGATTGGAGGAAGATTCAATAACAACCTACGATATGTAAATGACACAGTTTTGCTTGCCGAAAGTGAGAATGACTTGAAGCACTTACTGATGAAGATTAAAGAATACAGTCTTCAGTATGGATTATATCTCAATATAAAGAAAATGAAAATCCTTACAATGGTACCAATAAGTAGAATAACGATAAATGGAGAAAAGATTGAAGTTGTCAACGATTTCATGTTTCTTGGTTCCACAATTAACACCAATGGAAACAGCAGTCAAGACATCAGATAACTTATTGCACTGTGCAAATATGTTGCAAAAGACCTCTTTCAAGGGTTGAAGAGCAAAGATGTCTCCTTGAAGACTAAGGTGCCTAACCCAACCATGGTATTTTCAATTGCCTCATATGCATGTGAGAGCTGGACAATGAATAAGGAAGACAGAATAAAAGTTGATGTTTTGAGTTGTGGTGTTGGCAAAGAATACTAAAAATGACATTTACTGCCAGAATTAACAAGTCTTTTCTGGAAGAAGTGCAGCCAGAATGCTCCTTGAAAGCAAGAATGGCCAGACTTTGTTTGACCTATTCGGTCATGTTGTGAGAAAGGACCATTCGTTCCCTGGAGAAGGATATAATGCATGGTAAAGTGGAGGGCTGGTGAAAGAGAGGAAGGTCTTCAATGAGATAGATTGACACAGTGGCTACAACAATGGGCTCAGGTATAGCAAGTATTGTGAGGCTGGCACAGGACCAGGCAATGTTTTGTTCTCTTGTACATGGGGTCACTATGAGTCAGAGCCAATTGGATGATGCCTAACAACAAAACAACAGCAGATAAACTGCAAATAGATGTTTCAAGTTCAGAGATGGTCTGTAAACCAATATGAGGGCTTAATGGAACATCACTCCATCTCCAGATCTCTCTACTATGG
>NW_006921743.1:3690211-3692806 GCF_000298275.1 Orycteropus afer afer
TATCTTCTGTGTCTGTGTTAATTGGTTTCCCTTTTCTTTGTTGAAGAGGGTCTGTGCAATCCTTCTGCCTAGTCCGCCATCTTGCCCCGCCTCTCTCTACTATGGAGTTTTAATTAACTTCTTTACATTCCTTCTTGGAATGGGCAAATATTTTCAAATAATTGGTTCAATGCATGCTTTTATGAATATTTAAAGGAATTACTAAGAAACTCAAAGTACATTGACCCATTATGTACCATCCATTTAGGCAGGGTAATGCCTAAATTACATTTAATGTAAGATTAATGTAAGAATGTAAGATTCATTTCTTGGATTTTAATTTTTTTAGGATGATAATCAGATCCTCCACATAAATATACATATCCATAAGGAGAAGCAATCATGTTATTTCCAGTATAATTTTGTGAAAATGGAATGTTTTGATTAACTTACTCAAGTCAATATTCTGTTAAAGAATTCTTACAAAGAGATAACCATCCCATTTTTAGAGGATAAGAAAACTCCAAACCTTTCAACAAGTTGTATGGAGCCTTGTTCTGTGATCTTAAGATCAGCCATCTACCCCGACACTGTCTGTTACTGGCCCCTAGATGTTTACATGTTACCTTTAAGTCTCCATGCCCAGAGAGGAGATTCAGCTCTCTTGAGGAGTTCTGGTGGCATAGTGCGTAAGACATTTGACTGTGAACCAGAAAGAATTAGGTGAGAAGAATTAGGTATGTTTCCCTAACAATGAGATTCAACTGCACTGAGTCCTTTAGATGATATCTCTTGTAATATATAGTTTCTCCCAAAACTATGTAAGGCAGGCTTTCCAGAGTCCAGTTTTTATTCTTTAAAGTCTTTTCTTACCTCTCAAAGATACTCTTTAGAATATTGGATTAAAAATTGGCAATACTTTTGTAAAATTAAGGAAGATATTTTTTTCTTATTAGGCCCAGTCCATAATTAAATAACAGGATCTTGATACTATCCTGCCTTTCAATGTTTTAATCTCATCCATCTGGGCAATTGTTGGCATTTTAGAAAAATTTTTAAAGTCAATTTTTGAAGCTTGGAATTATAAGTAACTTTGGGAAGTCCCTGCCTTTATTAACATAATTCCATAAAAGATTTGAGTGGCAACTCCTTTGACTGTCATATCAGAAAGATTGATCTCTCTAATTTCCTTAACCTGGAGTAATCCTTTCTTCTGCTGCTCCAGATGAGCAGAGACCAATTGTCAGACATTAGATGTATACCTGCAAACCATAAAGTCCCCAGATGCTATGTTAGGAAATGGGAGATAGAAAAGTATTAGGCCAATTGACTGAAATGATCCACAAAGCCATGGCCCTTGATCTTTGAACCAAGAAAATAAGTCCCATGAGGTGTTTGTCTATACCTAAGCACCATCAATAACTGCTTTTCATGTGCCTCCACAGCAGCAACAATCCACAAAACCTCAGATTGTGTGTTATTAATATAAACACAGCAGTATTTATCTATTAAGACACAAACTACTCCTTGGGAGACTTAACAGGAAATCTCACATTATTCTAATCATAACATCATAGCTCGAGCTTTAAATACTTCTCTAGTTATGGACTTTACAACTTTGTCAAGTTTAACAACAGAAATATCTAATTCAGAAGTTACAATGTCCAAACTTATTTAAAGTCTGATAATTTCTTTTAATGCAAGAATAATTTCAGTAAATAATGCTGACTATAAAGTATTCTATGGTAAGAATTTTTCTCATTGCCTAATTCTTTTAAAAATGTTTTCAAGGTTTCTTTTCTGTTCTGACATTTTAATTCCACCCATATGTATTATTTTCCATCTTGTTTAATTGATTATACATAAAAACATATAGGAATAGTATAACAAGAATCAGTCCAAATCTGCAGGTTAAAAAAAAAAAAAATTCAGAGAAAGGAGGAAAATAGTTTCTTATATGTAGGAAATAGAACACTAAAACAGCAATATTTCCACATAAAATAGTAATTCTTTAGTCCACTGAGTCTGTGCAGTTAATTTCTCTTCCATGCAATTCTGGCACAGTTTGTGAACCTGTTAACTTCTATGCAAGAGTTTTGGAAATCTTGATTCAGTCTAGTGGTATCCATGTTCCAAATATCAGTCCTTTCCACGAGTCCAATATAGTCCATGTTTTTCTTCATATATTTTAGTCAAGCATTTTCAGTCAGTCAGCAAAGTAAAAATTTATCAGCAGATGATAAAACTTAATATAGCCATTATTAACTTATGATAATAATAAAGCTTCTTAAAAATGAAAGACCTGATGGGAATTAATTACAAAAGTAATGCAAAGCCAAATAAATCAATTAAAAAAACTTCAGGCAAAAATATTCCTAAACAAAATGTTAACTTTATTTTCAAAGACTTTCAATTATAACACATAATAATCTCGAGGTATAATATCATATTGCCAAGACATATAAAGAATATACTAGGAGTTCAAGTCTTTAAACCTCTGAATAAGAACAATGTTATTAATAATAATAAAACTCAATGAGAAAATGATGTGAATACCCCAGTTAAAAGAATTTAAATTGATGATGTTATATTCAAAAGAAATAAAGTTACAACCAG
>NW_006921743.1:3692906-3694478 GCF_000298275.1 Orycteropus afer afer
ATCTGGCAAAAGATAAGAGGAAATACTAACACATAAAATTTAAACCCAAAGAAAATCAGGAATTTCTCTTGATTTCACAATGTGTTTCATTCAGCTCATATTACATTAAACAAACTTTTTAGCATTTTTCTCTTTATAAAACAGAAAAAAAAAATTTGTTACTTTCTATGAAGTTTCAAAGGTGTCAGTAGTTTATCATAGGTCACCAAGAAACATATTCAAAGATCTTAAAATCTTAACTTTCTACTAGGTCATGTGGCTTGGTTTTCAACTAAGGAACTTATTCTAGTGAGATGTTTAATCCTTTTCTTTAGAGTAGATTATACAAAGAATGAATTAACTCTTCAACCTAGTAAAGAAAATGCTGTTACTTTAACAGTGAGAAATCCAACTATTTTCTATTTGACATTACAGCTTTTGAAAACTCTTACAAATTAACACATCAAATATTTAAAAAAAAAATCACTGCAGTGGAGTCAATTGCAACTCATAGCCACCCCTTCTTGGGTTTGAAAGGTGATATCTCTACAGAAGTAGATTGTCCAGTCTTCCTTCCAAATAAAAACTTTGACAATATCAAATAAATTATCTTTTTAATAAAATTTAAACTTTGTTCCATATCTCTTACTAGATAACCTGAGCACACTCATTAGTGATTTAGGTTTATATATGTATGGTGGTGTAGTGGTTTAGGCATTTGGCTGCTGACCAAAACGCTGGTGGTTGAAATCTACCAGCTGTTCCATTCAAGAAAGATGAGGCAGTCTGCTTCTAGAAAGATTTATAGGCTTAGAAACCCAATAGAGGTATCTAAGAGTCAGAATCAAACTGATGGCAATCAGCTTGGTTATGCATACATACACACTTATTTTATACACACACACACACTTGTATATATATCTATACACACACACACACACACTTTTTTTTTTCCTTCTCTCTGTGGCATAGAAAAGCAAATATATATATAAAGCTGTGAGTGGCATCTAAAGTCTAGGGCTAACTTAGCAGTCTGGATGAGTATATCATTTAATTTGTGAGCTCTGACCTAGCTCTGGATGGCTAGTGTCAGAGGAAGGAGTGCTGCATGTGAGGCTGTGTCAGAACAGAAGTGGTAGAGAAGCAGTATTTGATTTGTCCACTTGAGTGGCCTGGAGTGAAGAAAGTGAGGGAGCAGGAAATAAGTCATGCCAATTCTTGGAGGTCATTAGTAGAAGTTTGAATTGATTTTTAAAATTTGAATTGCAAAGGGAAATCATGGGAATTTTTAAACTTGACCACACTCATGAGTTAAAAAATCCTTCTCGTGGCATGGGTACAGAATAAGTTGTGAATCCAGTGTGAAGATGGCCCAGAAGAAGACAGTTTGGATTGGGTTAGAGCAGCTAGAGAAGAAGAAGTCAAGGAGCTTTGTTATATTTTAAGGAAAGGATATATGAATGCACTCTTTTTTTTTTTTTTTAATTTTATTTGGATTTGGGTGAAGATTTACGGAGTAAATTCACTTTTCATACAGCAGTTCACATATACTTTGTCTCATGTCATTGACCAAAATTTACAATGCAACAGCTC
>NW_006921743.1:3701538-3747565 GCF_000298275.1 Orycteropus afer afer
CCTTTTTTTGGTATTTTCACGCAAATTCTTCTGCTAGTTGGGGTTTAGTCCAATTCTGTATCCTTCCCTTCAAGGCTCAGGGGTCCAAGATAATCTTCTGTGTCCGTGTTAATTGGTTTCCCTTTTCTTTTTTGAAGAGGGTCTGTGCAATCCTTCTGCCTAGTCCGCCATCTTGCCAGAACTCTCTGAATGCACTCTTAATGGGTTGAGAATGATCTCACAGTGAAGATTTGATAATGTAGGAGGTTGAAATTCTCAAGTATGAAAAGAATGGAACCAGAATGCATACTGAGTAACTACTTTTAGGTAAGAAATTAGGTAGTTTCGGGTAAGACAGAGGAAACTAAGGTATGGAGAAGAATTAAGCTTTGAGGATCTGGGGATAATACCACTATCTATCAGTTTGTCAAATTGTGGTGTTTTTTGTGTTGCTGTCATGCTGAAAGATATGCCACTGGTTTTCCAATAAGGGTTACTCATAGTGGATAGTGTTCGTCAGACTTTTCAGACTAAATTACAAATAAAGGACAGGAAATTTCTAAGAATTAGCCACAACAGAATATTGTCTTATATAATGCTGGAAGATGAGTCACTTAGACTGAAAGACACTCAAACAAACAGTAACCACAACAAGGTACTTGAGCATATTCATGATCAGGAAGATGGTGCAAGATCAGGCAAATTTAATTTTTTTTTTTTAATGTCTTTCATTTGTCATATATACATTTGCCATGAGTTAGGACCTACTGGAAAGCATCTAACAACTTTTGATAATGAGTATATAAGACGACGAGAAGGTCATTGGTTGAGGATATTGGAAGATGGAGATGGAAGCAGTTGTTGGGGTGAGAAAAAAGGTACAAAATAGTCACATAAGAGACCAGGAAATCTCTCTTGTTTAGATTACTTAACTGGGCTGACACAAATATTGTTGTGACAAGTGGGATGTACCCATCTATCCCTGTACTATCTTAATTACCCAAGCTCCAGGTGTGGCCCCTAAAGCCAGTATCTGTATCTCTTTTGTAGAGACCTATCCTTCTGCTGTTGGAGTCCACATTGTCTGTTTATGAAGATCTGGAAGTACATGAAGAATTTTGTTCCCCACCCTCAATACCCCACCCTAGGTCTCTGTGTCCCCTCTGAGGAAAACTTTGAGATGTGACTTCAAAGCTTTCACTGTGTTTTGCCTGATTTTACACACTAGCTCAATATCCTTATTTTCCTGACTCTACTTCTTCATTTTTCTCATAGGAAGAACCATATACGAAGATATATAAGCAATTACTCTTTTATAAGAATACAAAAAGACTGAAAGAAGAAATATTAGTAGTTGGCAAATAAGGACTTCGTGATAAAATTGATATTGTACGTGGAATGACAGAATTTCTCAAGACTGACAGTTTATTCACTGCAAATATCATTTTTTTTTTCAACAAGAGAAATAGCAACTACATATGTGAACCTCTCCAGATGAAATCAACTCAACTATATCTGTGGAAAGAGATAATGGAAAAGTTCAATATCATAGAGCAGAGCAAGGCCAGGGGTTGCCTGGAATAGACCATCAATTGCTCATATGCAAGCTCATGTTGAAACTAAAAAAATTAAAACAAGTCTAAAAGGGTCAAACTATGACCTTGATTATATCTCACCTGAATTTTGAGAGCAGCTGAAGATAGATTTAACAAAATGAATACCAATAATGAAGACCAGATGAGTTTGGGGATGACATCAAGGATATGTATATGAAGAAGTTCTAAACAATACAACCAACCAAGTAAACCTCACAGATATATACAGAACACTCTACCCAAAAATAGTACAATATGCATTCTTTTCCAGTGCAGGTAGAACCTTTTCCAGAGAAGACCATATGTCAGGCCACAAATCAAGCCTCAGTAAATATAAAAATATCAGAATACTACAAAACATCTTCTTAGATCATAATGCTATAAAATTAAAAGTCAACAGCAGGAAGATCAAGGGAAAAGTATTAACTACATGGAAACTGAATAGCCCCCTGCCTAAAATTATAGGAAATAGAAGAAATTAAAAAATTTGTTGAGCCAAATGAGAATGAAAACATAGCATACCAAAATTTTGAACGCAGCAAAAGCAATGCTCAGAGGACAATTTATAGCAATAGACACACACATCAAAAAAGAATAAAGAATCAAAATATTCAACAGCTTAGTCCCTTATTTCCAAATATTAGTAAAAGAACAGCAACAACAAAAGCCTACAGTCACCAGAAAAAAGGAGATAATAAAGATTCAAGCATAAATAAATAAAACAGAAAAACAATACATGAATCCACAAGACTAGAAGTTGATTATTTGAAAGGAATAATAAAATTGGCAAACCACTGGCAAATTTAACAAAGGAAAAAAAGTAAAAGATGCAAATAACACAAATAAGAAATGAAATGGGCAATGTCACAACAGAACCTACCAAAATAAAAGGAATAATAACATAATGCTATGAAGAACAGTACTCCAACAAATTTGAAAATTTAGATGAAATTGACAAATTTCTAGAAACACACAACCTACTCAAATTACAATCTCAGGTAAAAAAATTGAACAGATCCATTACAAAAGAAGAAATTGAACAAGTAATTAAGAAAAAAAAATCAAAAAAATTTCCAGGGCCAGATGGCTTCTCTGGCAAAGCCTACCAAACACTCAGGGAAGAGCTGACATCAATCTCACTCAAACTATTCCAGAATATAGAAAAGGATGGAATACTACTGGACTCATTCTGTGAAGCAAGCATAACTCTGATATCAAACCATGCAAAGACATCACTAAAAGAGAAAATTACAGACAATATTCCTCATGAAAATCTACACAAAAATTCTTAAAAAATTCCTACCCAAAAGATGCAACAACATATCAAAAAGTAATACATCATCACTAAGTGAGATTCATACCAGGTCTGCAAGAGTGGTTCAACATTAGAAAAATGATCTACATAATCCACCATATAAATAAAACAAAGCAAAGATCATATGATCATATCAATCAATGCAGAAAAGGTGTTTAACAAAATCCAACACCATTCTTGATTTAATAATTAAAAAAATATATTCAGCAAAATAATAGAGGGAAATTCCTCAACATAATTAAGTACATATACACAAAACCAATAGCCAATATTATTCCTAATAGAGAGAGACTGAAATTATTCCCCTTGTGAATGGGAACAAGAGAAGGATGCCTTTTGTCACCATTCCTACTCAATGTTGTATTGGAAGTCCAAGCCAGAGCAGTAATCAACAAAAGATAAACAAAATGCATCCAAATTGGCCAAGAAGTAAAACTATCTCTATTTGCAGATTATATTATTTTATACATAGAAAACCTAAAGACTCAAAAGAAAACTAGTAGAACTAATGGAAGGCTTCAGTGAAGTGACAGGACACAAGCTTAACACAAAAACCAGACAGATTACTCTACACTAACAAAGAGAACTCTGAAAAAGACATTAGGAAAACAATATCATTTTAAGAAGCCACACAAAAGATGAAGTATTTAGGTACAAGTCTAAGGAGAGATACAAAAGACCTATACAAAAAACTGCCATAGGATACCAAAAAGGACCTACATAGATGGAAAAATATACCATGCTCATGGATAGGAAGACAACATTGTAAAAATGACAATGCTACCCAAAGTAATCTACAGATATAATGCAATCCCAATTCATATTTCATCACCATTCTTTAAAGAGATAGAAAAACTAGTTACCAGCTTTTGGGAAAGGAAAGAGACCTTGGATAAGCAAAGCACGATTAAAGAAAAAGAAGAAAGTAGGTGGCTTCACAGACTCCAACCTTAAAACCTACTATACAGCCACAGTAGTCAAAACAGCCTGTTATTGATACAATGACAGACACATGAAGTATCTGAACAGAATTAAGGACCCAGAAGTAAATCCATCCACTTATGGAAAGCTGATCTTTGACAAATGGCCAAAACTCATTAAATGGGGAAGGGTAAGAAGTAATCTCTTTAATAAATGGTACTGACAAAACTGGATATCCAGTTGCAGAAAAATGAAGCAAGACCCATATATCACACCATATTACAAAAAAAAAAAAAAAAAAAAAACTAACTCTAGATGGATCAATGACCTAAATATAAAGCCTTACACCATAAAGATTATCAAAGACAAAATATGGGCAAACTTAGGGGCCCTCATATGTAGCATAAATACTCTATCAAACAACTAAAAACTCACAAAAAGCAGAAAACTAGGCAATGGGGACCTCCTAAAAATTAAAACATTTATGTGCATCAGAAAACTTTGTCAAAAGAGTAAAAATAGAACTACAGACTGGGAAAAAATGGCTATTATATATTGGACAGGAGACAAATATCTAAAATTTATAGAAAACTTTAACTACTCAACAACAAGAAAAAGGCAAGCAACCCAATTAAAAAATGGTCAGAGAACATAGACAGGCATTTCACCAAAGAAGCCATTTGGGTGGTCAACATGAAGAAATGCTCATGATCATTAGCCTTTAAAGAGATGGAAATCAAAATAACAATGAGATATATCTCACCCCAGCATTAATAGCAAAGTTCAAAATACCAGAAAATAATAAATGCTGGAAAAGGTGTGGAAAGACTGAAACACTCATACACTGATGGTAGGATTGTAAATGGTACAACCACTGTGGAAAGAATTATGGTGCTTCCTTAAGAAATTGGAAGTAGAAATACCATACGATCCAGCAATCCCATTATTACATATATATCCTAGAGAATAAGAGCTGTGACCATGTTTACCACAGCATTACTCACAATCGCAAAAAAGATGATAACCTCAAAATGCCCATCAATGGATGAATGAATAAACAACTATGGTAGGAGCACACAACGGTATACTATGCATCATTAAAGAATATCAGTGAATTTACAAAACTTGCTCTTGAACAGAGAATAAAGAAAGTGAATGGAAGAAATGATGAGATAAAAGAGTTGTACAAAAGATTTCAAAGAGCAGCTCAAGAAGAAAAAGTAAAGTATTATGATGAAATGTGCAAAGACCTGGACTTAGAAAATCAAAAAGGAAAAACATGTTTGGCATTTCTCAAGCTGAAAGAACTGATGAAAAGATTCAAGCCTCTAGTTGCAATATTGAAAAACCCTAGGGGTAAAGTATTGAATGATGCATGAAGCATCAAAAAAAGATGGGAAGAATACACAGTCACTGAATCAAAAAGAATTTGTCGATGTTCATATATTTCAGAAGTAGTATATGATCGAGAACCAACGGTATTGAAGGAAGAGGTCTAAGCTGCGCTGAAGGAATTGGTGAAAAACAAGCCTACAGGAATTGATGGAATATCCATTGAGATGTTTCAACAAACAAATGTAGGGCTGGAGACCCTTATTCATTTATGTCAAGAAATTTAGAAGATAGCTACCTGGTCAACTGACAGGAAGAGATTGATGTTTTTGCCCATTCCAAAGAAAGGTGATCCAACACAATGTTGAAAGTATCAAACAATATCATTAATATCACATGTAACTAAAATTTTGCTGAGGAGAATTAAAAAGCAGTTGCAGCAGTATATCGACAGGAAACTTCAAAAAATTCAAGCTGGATTCAGAAGAGGACATGAAACAAGAGATATCGTTGCTAATGTCAGATGGATCTTGGCTCAAAGCAAGGAATACTAGAAAGATGTGTTTTAGAAACCTGTGTTTTAGTTACTATGAAAAAAGCATTTGACTGTGTGGATAATAAGAAGTTATAGATAACATTGCAAAGACAGGGAATTCCAGAACAATTAATTGTGCTCATGAGGAGCCTGTACATAGGCAAGTTGTCATTTGAACAGAACAAGGGGATACTGTATGGTTTAAAATCAGCATGGGTGTGTGACAGGTTTGTATCCTTTCACCATACTTATTCAATCTTTATGCTGAACAGATAATCGGAGAAGCTGGACTAAATGAAGAAGACTGTGGCATCAGGATTGGAGGAAGACTCATTAACAACCTGTGATATGCAGATGACACAACCTTGCTTGCTGAAAGGGAAGATGCTTTGAACTACTTACTGATGAAGGTCAAAGACTACAAGCTTGAGTATGGATTACACCTCAACATAAAGAAAACAAAAATCCTCACAGCTGGACCATTAAGTAACATCACGATAAATGGAGAAAAGATTGCAGTTGTCAGATATTTCATTTTACTACGATCCACAATCAACATCCATGGAAGCAGCAGGAAGGAAATCAGATGACATATTGCACTGGGCAAATGTGTTGCAAAATACCTCTATAAAGTGCTTAGAAGCAAAGTTGTCACTTTGAAGAATAAGGTGTGCCTAACCCAAGCCATGGCATTTTTAATCACCTCATATCCATGTGAAAGCAGGATAATGAATAAGGAAGACCAAAGAAGAATTTATGTCTTTGAATTGTGGTGTTGGCAAAGAACTGACATTACCATGGATTGCTATAAGAATGAACAAATCTGTCCTAGATGAAGTGCAGCCAGAATTCTCCTTGAAAGCAAGAATCTCACCTACTTTGGTCATGTTGCCAGAACGGACCATTCCCTAGAGAAGGATATCATGGTTGGTAAAATAGAAGATCAATGAAAAAGAGGAAGACCTTTAACAAGATAGAATGACACAGTGGTTTTAATTATGGGCTCAAAGGATTTTGAAGTTGGTGCATGACTGGGCAGTGTTTCGTTCTGTTGTATATAGGGTCACTATGATTCGAAGGTCACTTGACAACATCTAACAACACCATCACTAATACTACACTCAAGTAAAATTTCACCAAAAATAATTTTAAAATGGTTGCAGCATTCCATTGCCAGGGAACTAATTGTCAGATATTCAAGCTTGGTTCACAAGAGATCTGGAATGAGGGCTATCATTGCTGATGTCAAGAGGATCTTGGCTGAGAACACAGAACATCAGAAAGACAATTACTTGTGTTTTATTGACTATGCAAAGTCATTCAACTGTGTGGAGCATAACAAATTATAGATAACTATGAAAAGAATGGGAATTCCAGAACACCTACATTTTCATGAAGAAACTGTACATAGGACAAGAGGCAGTCATTGAAACTGAACAAGATCATGCATGGTTTAAAATCAGGAAAACTGTGTGTCATGGTTGTATCCTTTCACCATACTTATTCAGTCTGTATACTAAACAAATAATCTGGGAAGCTGGACTGTATGAAGAAGAATGTAGCATTTGGATTGGAAGAAGACTTATCAACAATCTTTGTTATGAAGATGACACAACCTTGCTTGTTGAAAGCAAAGAAGACTTGAAGCACTTACTGATGAAGATCAAAAACTGTAGCTTTCATTATGGATTGCACCTCAACATAAAGAAAATGAAAATCTTCAGAACTAGACCAATAAGCAACATCATAATAAACAGAGAAAAGATTGATGTTATCAAGGATTTCCTTTTACTTGGATCTACAATCAATGCCCAGGGAAATAGTAGTCAAGAAATCAAACAATGTGGAGCCAAGGACAAGATACCAGAATAGGCAGACAACCTGCCCAGACTCTATAACAAAGAAACAAGAAACCAATTGAAACAGATACAGATGATAATTCTGAAACCTTGAGCTTTGAAGGGAAGGATAAAGAAGTGTAATAAATACCAACTAGTAGAAGAAACTAAATAAAAACTTAAGAAAACACTGGAGCTGTGGAGTGTTGACTGGCCTGACAGAGTGACCATTTTGAATGTCTGTAAATGGCTTTCCGATTTGGATAGCAATCTGAAAATCATCTCTGTTTTTGGAGGACTGCATCATACCCATACTGGTGTCTGGTGACCAAAAAGTATTATATTCACCTATTCCCCTTGTATTCCACATCCTCCTGGTAAATAGAGATGTGGACATCCCCTACTCCCACCAACATTCCAGACCAGCAGAAATTCCATCCTGGACTAGGTGCCCTGCTCCCAGTTAACTTCTGGGTCAGCCGAAACAGCTTCTGGGACCAGGTGGCCTATTCTCAGCCACCTTTTAAGATGGCAGGAACTTTTTCTGAGAACAGGGACCCTGCACCCATTTGCTTTTAAGCCACCGGGAACCCATTCTAAAAATAGATGCCTTGTTCTCAGCAGCCATTTGGACTACCTGGAACTTTTTTCAGGTCAGGTACCCTGCTGTCAGACTTCTTCTGGGCCAATAGGAACTCCATCTTAGATCAGGCACTCTCCCCAAGTTGCCTTCTTGGTAGGCAGGAACCAGTTATAGAAACAAGAGCCCTTTTGGGCTTGCAGAAACTTTTTTCTGGGATTAGGAACCCTACACCCAGCTACCATTTAGGTCAGCAGTAAATTCTTTTGGGTACAGGAGCCCTGTGCCAATCTGCCTGTTGGGACAGCAGGAACTTTTTCTGGGGCCAGAAACTCTGCTGCCAGCTGGTTTGTGGACTGGCAGGAACTCCTTCTGGACCTAGGTGGATTGCTCCTAGCTACCTTTTGGGCCAGAAGAAACTTCTTCTCTAGGACCAGGCACTCTATAACCAGCCACATTTTAGAATGGCAGGAACTTTTTGGGGGAGCCAGTTGATCTAACCCAGCCACCTCTTGGAACACTAGGAACTCCTACTGGAACCAGGCACCCTGTCCCCAGCTGCTATTGGACTGGCAGCAACTCCTTTTAAAAACAAATGCTCTGTTCTCTGATACCTGCTCAGCCAGCAGAAATATCACCTGATTGTCCTGTCCTTCTCCCAGTTTTCTCTCATTTTAAAACTATTCTTTTTTCCCCTCCTTTCTTTCTTTTTTATTTTTTTCTTTCCCATCATTGATTCTTGCTTTTTTTTCTTTTTCTTTCTTTTCTTTTTTTTTGGCCAGACCTTGTTCCTTTTTGTCTTCTTTTTCTCTTTTTGTTTTTCCCATCCCTTATTTTTCTTTTTGCATTTTTCTTATTTTTTTGTTACTATTCTCTTTCACTTGCTCTTTTCTCCCCCTCACAGCAGACTTTTTCTTTTTCTCTTTGTCCTCTTTCTTTTTTTCCTTTCTTTCTTATTATTTTCATCTCCTTTTACGGCTGTTGCTTATTTATGTTATTTGTGATATTTCTTCTCTTCCTTTTGTTTATTTCTTTGTTGTTGTCAGTTTTTGTTTTATTTTTGCATCCAGCATGATTCATTAATGGTGCCCACAATACCCAACCACACCTGAACTTCCTGTAGCTATAGCCAGTGGGTGTAGGCCACCACCTTCTTCTGGACCAACTGATAAATGATAGACAGTGATCAATACTAGCCCTACCTATTCTCACCTGCTCTACATGAATAGTAAACAGAGATCTTGTACACATTCTCAACTTCTATCACACCTACCAGGAGACATGTGGTGTGTGCTTAAGTACTGATTAAACTGAACAGAGTTGCACACCAGCCATGCTTGCTTGGATATATCAAAACAAAATAAAGCAAAAAGCAAACAACAAAACAAAAACCTGGCTAACACACACCAACATAGATCTACCAATGAAATACAAATACAATGATACCACAATGTCTCAGAGACAAGTGACAATTTGAGTTCACACAAAGAAGGAAGTTAATATAGTACAAACAAGAAACTAAAATACAGAGCCAGAAAATCTTGTGAAGAAGAAATGGCATTGTAACTACCTGACAAAGAGTTCAAAAGAATTATATTTAAGTATCTTCAATAGACTGAGAAATAGATCAAGGAAAATATAGACAAAACTCTAGAAGAATTCAGGAATGCAATACAAGAACAAACTGACAAAATAAATGAAAAAATAGAAACCACACTAAAACAATAACTAGAAATCCAGAATATTAGTACTAAGATTTCAGAAATGGATAACACATTGAAATTGCAGAAGAGTAGAATTGAATCAATGGAAGACAAAATTAGTAAAATTGAAGACAAATTTCTAAATACTGCTTTGTTAAGAGAATAATCAGGAAAAAAAGATCCAAAAAAAAAAAAGAAAGAAATCATAAAATTCCTGTGGGACACTATCAAAAGGACAAAAACGTACATGTGATCAGAATTCCAGAACAGGAACAGACAAATAAAACCACAGAGAAACTTTTCAAAGATTTGTTGGAAGAGAACTTTCCTAATGATGCAAGATGAGAAGATAAGCATTCAAAAAGTTCAGCAAACCCCAAACAGGATAGAACCCAAAAGAAAATCACCAAGACATATCATAAGCAAACTTTTCAAAATCAAAGACAAACAAAGAGTCCTGAAAGTAGTTTGGAGAAAATGAAAAGTTATAAACAAAAGGCAACCAATAAGACAAAGCTCTGATTTCTCAGCAGAAATCATGCAGGTGAGAAAGCTATAGAATGACATATTTAAAACCCTGAAAGAAAAAAAGATAATGCCAACCAAGAATTATATTTTCAGCAAAATTGTCCCTCAAATATGATGGAAAATTTAGAACATTTCTGATAAATGAAATTAAAGGAAATTGTAAAAACTCAATGGATCTTATAAAAGATGCTACATGGAGTTCTTTGGACGGGGAATGAACAGTAGAAGACAACAACCTGGAGTTAACATGCATGACAACATCACCCAGAAACCAACCCAGATATGTTATTGTTGTTCTTATGTGCTGTTGAGTCGGATCCAACTCATATTGACACCTCCTTAGGTTTCCGAGACATTATCACTATGGAAGTAGATTGCCTCATCTTCCTTCCTAGGAGTGGCTGGTGTGTTTAGACCTTCAGCCATCTGGTTAGCAGTCAACTGACTTAGGCACTACATGACCAGAGCTCCCAACCCAGATATAGAAGTATTCAAAGTAAAAGAAGAGACATCAATTTGTAAATGAAGACAATTATAAAGCAAAAAGGGGATGTTTAGTGTAGGTACAACACTTCCAAATAGAGAGGAAGTCAAGATGATTTTAAGATACAACAGAGTTTTAAACTTGGGCAGAAAATAATAAATCATATGATAACCTGAAGAATATTAATCAATTTTCTCATCAAAATAAAAAAAGAGGAAAGTCATAAAAATTTAGCAATTTTTGGTAAATTCTGGTAGTGTAGTGCCTAAGGCACTTGACTGATAACCAGAAGGCTGGCAGTTCAAACCCACCAGCCACTCCTTGGAAGGAAGTTTGGGCAATCTACTTCTGTAGTGATACCACCTCGGAAACCCAAGGAGGGGTCGTTATGAGTTGAGTCCAACTCGATGGCACATAACAACAACAACACAATAGCATGTAAGGAAATGATAAAAAAATTCATAAACAAAATGAGCTCACCACAAAAGAATTATATGGAACAAAGAAATCAAAAGCACGACAAACAACACATAACAAACTGAGAGCAATAAATTCATACATGTTAATAATTACAATGAATGTAAATGGATTAAATGCACCAACCAAGAGACAGAGAGATGCAGAATGAATAAGAAAACATGACCCATCAATACACTTAGTATAAGAGATACACTTGGACACAAGGCAAAAATAGCCTATAAATCAAAGGTTAGGAAAAAAATATGTCAACCAAGTGGCAATCAAAATGAGTATGACTGGTGATATTAATTTCCAGTAAAATAGACTTTAAGATAAAAATCACCATAAAATACAAAGAAAGACATTATATAATGATTAAAAGATCAATTAAAAAAGAGGACATAATCATAATAAATTCCTACATGCCCAATGAAAGAATACCAAAATAGATAACTCAAACTTTAACAGAATTGAAAAAGAAATAGACAACTCCACAATAATTGTAACACAAACACAATGCAATCACTGCCATGGAGTTGAATCTGACTCATAGCAACCCCTCCTTGGGTTTCAGAGGTGGTATCACTATAGAAGTAGATTGCCCAACCTTCCTTCAGAGGAGTGGCTGGTGAGTTTGAACTGCCAGCCTTCTTGTTAGTGGTCAAAAGCCTTAGTCACTATGCCACCAGTAGAAGACTTCAATACACTAACTTCAATGAAGGGTAGAAAAACTAGAAATAAACTCAACAAAGACATAGGAGAATTAAACAGTACAATCAACAAACTTGACCTTATAGATATATGCAGAACACTCCATCCAACAACAGCACAACATATATTCTTTTCCAGAGCACATGGAGCATTCTCCAGAGTAAACCATATACTAGGCCACATAGCAAGCTTCAATTAACTGAAAAACACTGAAATACTGCAAACAATCTTTCCAGACTGCAACACTACAAAATCAGAAATCAATCACAGGATGTTCAAGGGGAAAAAAAGCAACCCATGGAAACTGAATTAAACTCTGCTTAAAAACTACAGTTTCTTTGCTATTGCAGAAACATTTGCAGCAGTCTACTGACAGAGAACTTCCAGAGGTTCAAGCCAGATTCAGAAGAGGATGTGGGACAAGGGATATCATAGCTGTTGTCAGATAGATCTTGGCTCAAGGCAAAGAATACCAGAAAGATGTTTACTTGTGTTTTATTGACTATGCAACGGCATTTGATTGTGTGGATCATGACAAATTATGGATAACATTGAGAAGAATGGGAATCCCCGAGCACTTGATTGTACTCATGAGGAATCTGTACCTTGACCAGGAGGCTGTCGTTCGAACAGAACAAGGGGACATTACATGGTTTAAAATCAAGAAGGGAGTGTGTCAGGGTTGTATCCTTTCTCCACACTTATTCAATCTATATGCTGAGCAAATAATCCAAGAAGCTGGACTAGATGAAGAAAAACGTGGTATCAGGATTGGAGGAAGAATCATTAACAACCTGAGATATGTAGATGATACAACTTTGCTTGCTGAAAGTGAGGATGACTTAAGGCACCTACTGATGAAGGTTGAAGAATACAGTCTGCAGTATGGATTACGTCTCAATATAAAGAAAACAAAAATCCTCACAACTGGACCAATGAGCAGCATCACAATAAATGGAGAGAAGATTGAGGTTGTCAAAGAATTCACGTTGCTTGGTTCTACAATCGATGCCAATGGAAGCAGCAGTCAGGACATTAGACGACATGTAGCATTGGGAAAGTCAACTGTGAAGGAACTGTTTCAAGTGCTGAGGAGCAAGGATGTCTCCTTGAGGACTAAGGTGCACCTGACACAAGCCATGATATTTCCATTCGCCTTGTATGCATGTGAGAGCTGGACAATGAATAAGGAAGACCAAAGAAGAGTTGATGCTTTTGAGTTGTGGTGCTGGCGAAGAATGCTGAAAGTACCATGGACTGCTAAAAGAACTAACAGATCTGTCCTGGAGGAAGTGCAGCCAGAATGCTCCTTGGAAGTGAGAATGGCCAGACTTTGTCTCACCTATTTTGGTCATGTTGTAAGAAGGGACCATTCCCTGGAGAAGGATGTCATGCTTGGTAGGGTGGAGGGTCAACGAAAGAGGGGAAGGCCTTCAACGAGATGGATTGACACGGTGGCTGTGATGATGAGCTCAAGTATAGCAGGGATTGTGGGGCTGGCACAGGATCAGGCAGTGTTTCGTTCTGCTGTGCATGGGGTCACTATGAGTCGGAAACGACCCGACAGCACTTAACAACAACAACAAAAAAAAAAAAAAACTACAGGGCAATAGAGAAATAAAAAGTGAAATAAAAAATCCTTGAATCTAAGAGGAATGGAAACACAACATACCAAAATCTTTGGGACACAGCAAAAGCCGTGGTCCGAGGGTAATTTATAGCATTAAAAGCACATGTCAGAAAAGAAGAAAGCGTCATAGCCAACACTTTAACCCAACATTTCCAAAAATTAGAAAAAGAGCAGGAGAAAAGCCTATGGCAACCAGAAGAAAAGAATTAATAAAGATTAGAGCAGGAATAAATGAAACAGAAAACAGAAAAACAATAGAAAATATCAAGACTAGAAGCAGCTCCTTTGAAAAAATTAATAAAATTGACAAACCACTGGCAAATTTAACAAAGGGGGAAAAGGAGAAGATGAAAATAGCACGAATAAGAAATTCAATGGGTGACATTACAACAGAATCAACCGAGAGAAAAAGGATATCAGGATACTATGAAGAACTGTACTCCAACAAATTGGAAAACCTAGAATAAATGTACAGATTCCTTAAAACATACTCTCTACTTAAACTAACAAAGAGTGAGGTAAATAACCCCATTTTAAAAAAAGAAATTGGGCAGGTCATAAAAAAAAATTCCAATGAAAAAAGTCCTGGCCCAGGTGGCTTCACTGGAGAATTCTACCAAACATTCAAAGAAAATCTGACATCAACACTACTCAAACTATCCCAGAATATAGAAAAGGAGGGAATATCCCAAATTAATATTATGAAGTAAGCATAACCCTAATATCAAAGCCAGGCAAGGGCACCACTACAAATATAGACCAATATCCCTCATGGACATCAATTCAAAAATTCTCAACAATACCCTATCCAATAGACTCCAACACTGTATCAAAACAATAATACACCATAACATAGTAAGATTCATACCTGGTATGTAAGCATGGCTCAACATTAGAAAAACAATCAACATAATTCACCACATAAATAAAACAAAGGAAAAGAGCCACATGACCATATCAACTGACACAGAAAAGGCATTTGACAAAATCCAACATTCATTCCTAATATAAACACTGAACAAAATAGGAATGTAAGGAAAACTGCTCAACATAATTCAGAACATATATACGAAACATACAGCCAACATTATTCTCAATGAGGAGAGACTGAAAGCACTCCTTTTATGAGTGGATACTAGACAAGGATGCCCTTTATCACTGTTCCTGTTCAATGTTATATTGGAAGTCCTTCCCAAAGAAATAGGCAAGACAGGGAAATAAAACACATCTAAATTGGCAAAGAAAAAGTAAAACTATCTCTATTTGCAGATGATATAAGCTTATATGTAGAAAATCCCAAACATCCATAAGAAAATTACTGGAACTAATTGATAGTTTCAGAAAAGTGGCAGAGCAAAAGATCAACATACAAATATCAGTGGAATTCCTTTACACTAACTAGAAGAACTCTGGAAAGGAAATCGGGAAAGCAATATCATTTACAATAACTACCAAAAAAATGAATTACTTAGGAATAAATCTAACCAGAAACACAAAAGACCTATACCTCCTACCCCACCCCCAATAAAAACTATAAAGGTAGCTGTAGACTACCTGTAACTAAAAAGGTAGGGTAGACACATAGTAACTTGGGTTAAAGAAAAGATAAAAATAAATAAATAAGAAATAAGTCAAATGACTTATTGCATTGGGCAAACTTTCTGCAAAAGAGCAATAATGTCATTTTGAAGACTAAGGTGTGCCAGACGCAAACCGTGGTATCTTCAGTTACCTTATATGCATCCAAAAACTGGGCAATGGGTAAGGGAAACCAAAGAATAACTAATGCATTTGAATTATAGTGTTGGCAAAGAATATTGAATATACCATGTACTGCCAAAAGAATGAAAAAATCTAGACAGGAGTACAGCCAGAATGCAGGGATGGAGAGACTTCATGTCTTGTACTTCAGACATATTATTAACAGGTACCAGTCATTCTTGGTAAACTAGAGGGTCAGATAAGAACAGGACAACCCTCAATGAAATGGATGTCACACTAGGTACAACAATGATTTCAAACATAGAGATGATTGTGAGGATGGCTCAGGACAAGGAAATGTTTCATTCTGTTATACATAGGCTTGTATGAGTTGAAATAGACTCGACAGTACCTAACAAACAAACAAAAAACACTGATAAAACACTGATACTTCCTTTGTCTGTGCTTGTATTAAAAATAAGGTATGTGTAGCTGTGGAAAATAGAAAAGAACTCAGGAGTGGAAATGATTTATATGGTCCATGAAGTTCTGTTTCTCAGGGCATTATTCTGGAGTCCTTAATGGGAAAAAGATATTCACCTTCATTGCATAATTTACCAACCTCTCTAAACACCCTCAAAGACACTGAGAAACCCAGAACGTACATGCAGGATCTAGCCTCTCTTTTTCATGTAAGGCTGTAGAATTGTGTTGAAGCATCTCTGGTATTTACAATATGGAGTCTTGATATCATGAGTTTGATGACCCCGAAGTTAAGCTGGTGACACATCAGCAGTCAGAAGGGCAGTTTTACAACCACAGGAAGAGCCCATCTGCATCTCTTTAAGACATTGTTACAAAAAAAACACATCTTATGCAACTTGTCATCCATACATCCATTTTGTCCCATACACTTTAATCACAAGAATTTGTATGTGAAATTTTAGTGATGTCCAAGGCAGGGAACTTTCTCAAAGTCAAGATTGGCCTCATCAGAGCAACCAAGAGCAGAGCAATCATCACACCCATCATCACCATCAGTTGCTGATGAATGAACTCCAACACAGAGCAACCACATATGTGTCAGCGTAGAACTGCTTTCCATTGGGTTTTAAAGTGGCCAATTTTCTGGAAGTGAATTGCAGGGCTCTTTTTTTGAGGGCTTCTGGGTAGACTCAAACTTCCAAACTTTTATTTGGCAGCTGAATGCATTAACTGTTCACACCACCCAGGGACTTTGATCACAACATACTATCATAGATTTTTTATATATCCATTCCCTCAACTAACCTATGACCTTTTTGGACCAGGGACCAGGGACCAGGGACCATTTTCATCCATTCTTCCTGTTTCATGACCAAACTGATAGTAGAGTTGTTTATGCCACTGAGTCTGTGGGAATGCTACATCTACTGCATGGTGATGTATCACCCAGCTCTCCTTGGCACTCCATTGCAGAGTGTACTTCACTATACTCTGCAATATGGTGTCATTAAATGAATAAGTATATGTTTATTTATGAGAGTCTTGGTGTGTTCTTTGGATTTATCCTACCTGGGATTTGCTCAGCTTCCCAAATCTGTAGGTCTATGTCTTTTATGAAATTTTGAGATATTTTCAGCCATTATTGCTTCAAATATGTTTTTCAATCCAACTGTCTCTTTTCTCTCCATCTGGGACTCTTTTGTTATTATCCCACAGGTCTCTCTTGTTTCTCTCTCTCTCTCTCTCTCTCTTTCCCATTCTATTTTCTGTGTTGTTCAGATTATCTAACTTTACTAATATGTTCTCAAGTTCATTTGCTCTGTCTCTGGTGTTCCTCCTCTCCATTATTAGCACCATCCATGGAGGGATTTTTTTTTATTATATATTTTTTAATTTGATGATTATATTTTTCAGTTCTATAGTTTTCATATGGTTCTTTTTTATACTATTTATTCCTTCCCTAAGGAGCTCTGGTGGTACAGTGGTTAAAGTGTTTGGCTGCTAACCAAAAGTTTGTGGCTCAAACCCATTAGCCACTCCGTGGAAGAAAGATGTGGCAGTTTGCTTCTGTAAGCCTTGGATACATTATGGGGAAGTTCTATTATGTCCTTAATGTCATTTTGAGTTAGAGGTGGCTTGACAGCAGTGGATTTAGGTTTTGACTCCTTTGCTAACATTTTTTTCCCCCAAGAGAATATGTTTCAAGAGAATGTGTAACTGCTTACTGAAGTATTTTTTATGATGCATCCTTTTAAATACTTGTAAAATTACTTCAATATTTGATTCATCTTGGTGTGTCTGTTGATTGTTGCTTCTCATTCATGTTGTGAATTTTCTTGTTCTTGGTACAAAGAGTGACTTTCAATTGCATCTTGGACATTTTGGGAATTATTTTATGAGACCTTAGATCTTATATAATTTCTATATTTATTCTTTCATCAATTAGTCCCTTATTGAGGTGTAGCCAAATGACCAGGTGGGTGAGTATTATTCAGCTTCCTTCTGAAATTGCAGATTGGTGGAGATGTCAGTCACACTGATATCTTTCTTGAGAATGTGGAATATCAACTTTCACTCCTTGTTGCCTCCAAGTGGAATATGAACACATTACTTAAATGTCCTGCCCAGAACTTTTTTCCTACATTTATCGATAAAGTAGACCACCTGTGTGAAGAAAGTATAAATGGTATCATTTCATAAATAGAAAATCAGGTCCTAAATGTTAAAATAGTGCATTTATGTTGTAAGCAACAGCTGGTAGCAGAGGCAGGTGTCAGGACACAGGGAAAAAAAAAAAAAAAAAAGCCCTGTTTTCCTATTAAAAAAATACTGAGCAATAAGAGAAATGATGCTAGGATGTAGGCATTTGAGAACGTGCAAAAATGTTTTTCTGAATATTTCTTATAGACCAGAGGCCACTTACTTGACAGGGCAGGGACCAGAGAAGAAACACAAGACATGTTTTTTGCTATGGTTCTAACTTCATGGTTGATGTTTTTCTGCATGGCTGTCCTTTATTTCAAGACAAAGTTGCCTATACAAACCCACTCACTCTGATGGCTTAGATACTGATTTTTGTCATGGTTAGATTTATCTGTCAATTTCACTTGGTTAAGGTGCTCAATTATTTGGCAAAACACTAGGTTAGATAGTGCTCAAACCAAACTGTCTGCCATTGATCCTGACCCGTGGCAATCCTCATTGGCTGCAAATCTTTATGGAAGCAGACTGCCCCATCTTTCTTCCACAGAGTGGCTGGTGGGTTTAAACTGTCAACCTTTTGGTCAGCAGCCAAATGGCTTAACCACTATACCACCAGAGCTCCATAAGATAGTCCTAGGAAGGTATTTACATATGATTAACATTTATAATCATTTGACTTTAAGTAAAGCAGATTACATCCCATAATGTTCATTGGCCTTATTGAATCACTTGAAGGCATTATAAGAAAAAACTGAGGTTTTCTGAAGAAGTAAGATTCTTCTTCAAAACTGTAACATAGTTATCCTACCAGAGTTTCCAGTTCACCACCTGGCCTATGGATTTTGAACTTGCCAACCCTCACAATCAACCACTCACAGTGCAACTGCTGAATTGCCAACTTCATCTCCTGCCACTCCTCTCAGGCTATCCCAAATTTGCCCCCAGACCCCAAGTCTTTGCACCACTGTGTGTGTCCTTCCTACCTCTCCTGCTTTCCAGGATGAAGTCTTCCTTGGGAAAGTCTCTCTGGCCAGGTCAGGGTTAGGTGATGTCTTTCTCTCCTCTGCCACTTTAATCCAATCTGGTTTTACATATTTCACTGTGCTATCAGGATTTACTTGCCTATCTGGAGGATAAGCCCTCTGTATTCTAGCATCTGCATGGTTTGTGGACCTGGCACAGAAGTGGCTACTGATGGATAACTATTATCTATATGGACAGAACTGAGAAAAGAATCATACATAAATTTGCTATGAGCAGTATGATCTTCTATTCAGGAAAATGTAAAAGTGGTCAATAATCTGGCCATTCATGACCAGGGCTTGGTAAGGAGGTATTTAAATATTAACAGACTTTGGGTGACTTGTCTAGTTTGATCTCTCCCACATCTTAATATTATTTCTAAGCATACTTGATTTAGTCAGAAACAGGAGCTGAAATCATAGACATAAGCCTTCAGTCCTACATCATTTTTTAAAAATGTAATAAATAAAATGAATTTACAATAATTCACTTTTGATATTTAAAAAAACTAATATCCAGCTGTTAAAACTTATTGTAAATAAATGAGTATTAGTTGGTGTCACAAGTCAAATTTTAAATAAAAGAGCCCAAAATAAAAAAATAAAAAAAAAAAATCAACCATTTGAATTTGAAAATGTATGCTGTGATAGACTGAATTATGTTCCCCAAAATGTGTATTGGAATCCTAACCCCTGTACCTGTGGATGTAATTCTTTCTTGGAACAGGATTTTCTTTGTTATGTTAATGAAACCATATCAGTATCTTCAAATTAGGAAAAGAGCAGATTAAACACAGCAGCACAAAGTGGAAAAGATGGATGCCTGGTAGAGATCATCAAAAAGCTGAGGAACAGAAGCTGGAACAGACAAGGATCTTCCGCCAGAGCCAACAGAGAAAGCCTTTCCCTAGAGCCTGTGCCCTGAATTCAAACTTGCTTCCTAAACTCTGAGAAAATAAGTTTCTGTTCTTGAAGCCCACCCATTTTGGAATTTCTGTTACACAGCACTAGGAAACTTAGACACACCACCAAAAGATCATGTGAAACACTACAGAAAATACAAACAGTTCTTCAGTTGCCCTCCAGGGGGAAATGTGAAGGTCAGGAGACAAATCACAATCCACCACTTATATGGGTCTCATTCAGCAGGTTGCATGGAGAGAGGAGAGAGCCAAGTTAAGTCCACAGAAGACTGCAGAAACTTTATGCACCACCACAAGGCTGCACCTCTAGGTCAGGGTGCTGTCATCTCACCAGTGGGGAAAATAAGAAAATAAGAACTAAAGTAACCAACCTATACTAGATAAAATCAAATCAGTCCTGAGCATCAGATATTAAAGGAAATCCAAGTGACCACATAGGCTGACCTTTTTTCAAGAGGCTAAAGACCTCAGACCCTATTGAAAGCCTTTTGATTGTTGTTGTTGTTGTGTTGTCTTTGAGTTGGACCCGACTCATAGTGACCCCTCCTTGGGTTTCTGAGGTGGTATCACTACAGAAGTAGATTGCAAATTTAATTTATTAGGGGGAAAAAAAACTGAGTTGGAAAGGAAAATATCTATCTGATTTGGACTCAGATAAGCTACCTGGTTAAACACTTGGCTACTAACCAAAAGGGTGGTGTACAAACCCACCCAGATGTGCCTCAGAAGAAAGATCTGGCAATTGGTTTCTATTAAGATTATAGCAAGGAAAATCCTGTGGAGAAAAATTCTACACTGCAACACATGGAGATGCTAGGTGTTGGAATTGATCTGATGACAAGCATTTCAGTCATACCTTTTGTTTCTTCTGAAAAGTAGAAGTAATAATCTCCACTATGAATTTCTCCAATTCTCCAAATGTGATGGTAAATGCCAAAAGAATAAATATGTAGAAATATTTGGGAAAGGGAATTTATTATAGACACTAAGGCATTTCTTCATTTGTCCATTTGTTCCTCCAAAATAGGTGGACCATCTACTATGTGCCTGGTGCTGTGCCAAGTACTAAGGACATAATAGTGCTCAAAACAGCCTACATTCATGCCTTCCTGGAACTTATAATTCAATTAGGGAGACATAAATTATTTAACTAATTAGACAAGCAAATGTAAAGCTGCAAGGAAGAGATGTGTCATACACAGAAGGAATATTTTTCCCTAATAACGTGTGATGGGATGTGGGTGGTGGAAGATGAGAAAATGCTCTTTTGATTGTCTGAAGCATTAATATTAGGTAAGCATTAATAGTGAATATTCCAGACTGCATTAAGGGCCCCAGAGAGACAGGGCACTGGGGCCTTGGAGCAGTGGTACTCATCTTGATCACCTGAGGATTAAAAACTACAGGTGCCTGGGTCCTACTTTTTGGGATTTGAGCATACTGGACTGCAGTGTGTCTGGGAATTTGGATATTTCTAATATGCAGTGAAGTTTGAGTGGTGCAAATGGTTAAGTGCTTGACTGCAAGCCAAAAGGCTGCCTGTTCAAATACCCAGAGGCACCTCAGAAGGCAGGCATGGTGATCTGCTTTCAAAAGATCATAGCCTTGAAAGTCCTATGAAGCAGATCTACCCTGCACATATGGGGTTGCCATAAGTTGACATCAACCCGACGGCAATTAAAAATTACATCTTTGGAGGAAGGCAAAGAGTACCATTATGTCTGGAATGGAGGCTGAAGGGGAGGCCATGAGAGCTAAAAGGGGAAAGGATGCAGGGCCTTGTGACCCCAGCAGAGAATGCTGTCTCTCTCCTATGAGTGGCAGAAATCCATCAGAAGACTGTGGACAAAAAGAGGAGACATGATCAGAGAAGCATTTTCCAAAGACCAAAAGATCATTCTTGAGACAAGACTGCATGGGAGAAGGTATAGCAAGAGCCTATGTGAACTTGTAATTTCATGACAATAATGGCAAGCAGAGGATTTCAAGCTAAACAGGTACTCAGAGTTAGATTCCAGAGAAGGTTCCTAACCATTCAAGTCTCTCCTGTTTTCCTTTCTCACCCCAAGCCCAGCATACTAATATGTTTGTGTCGGGTGACACAAAAACACCTTCAGATTCCTAGATTCCTAGGGAGTGTTTTCTTGTTTTGCAAAGGGTGTGGGGGGAACTGATACAGGTGGTCTTGAGGGTGGACAGAAGAAAATGATACTTGAAGGCTTCAAGTGATTCAAAGTTTGGGTGGTACAAACAATTAAGCACTTGACTGCTAACCTCAAGGTTGTTGTTTCAAACTCACCCAAAAGAATCTCATAGTGACCTACTTCTGAAAGGTCACAGATATGAAAATCCTGTGGAGCTCAGTTGTACTTTCCATGCCTGGGGTTGTCAACAACTGTTTTCTTTATTTATTTATTGAAGGTTGAAACCCTATTATGACAGAAGTATTTTTTAGGGCCCTTTCTCAGTAGCTCTGTCTGAGATCAATTGTGCATAATTCTTACCTGGCCTATTCTAACCAGTCGTAACTTGTGTCCCTAACTCCCTTCTCACACATAAAGATACACTGACATCCATTGCCACACAGGATTCCTCCCAGAACGTCTGATATACTCACCCCACTGCTTGAAAACTCAAAAACTCTGCTGTGTCTATATTGTTGCATCCATAAAGAAGAAGAAAACCATTTCCCTGAACGTCAATCTCTGAACTTCAAGAACTGCACAAACCAGTCAGACTGTGGGACTCAGACTGGTCGATGTCCCTGCAAGTCAAAGCCCTCCTGTTCTATCCTATTATCCATGGCTAGCTCTCTGGTAGCATAGTGCCTAAGGCACTTGACTGCTCACCAGAAGGCTGGCGGTTCAAACCCACCAGCCACTCCTCGGAAGGAAGGTTGGACAATCCTACTTCCATAGTGATACTGCCTCGGAAACCCAAGGAGGGGTCGCTATGAGTCGGGGCCGACTCGACGGCACATAACAACAACAACAGCTCAAACACACTGTCTCATCTCTGTCCCTCTGATGCTTGCCACTTTCCACCAGACTACTATGTTTTATTTCTTTCTGGCATCATCCATCTCTCACAGAACCTCTTGAACTTCTGGATTTTCACACCCCTCTAAGTGGGTGTGAAGATCTCCTTCACAACCATGTGCATCCTATTTCGTGTTATCTTTAACTCTTTTATTGTTTCCATACCTACTTTCTCTGTGGTATTTCTCTATTTTTCCTTCAGGTGTAAGTTTCTGGTTTCTGCCTTGTACTAAACCTTTAGATTTGCTAGAAAGCTGATCTCCAGAAGGCTGAGTTGAAAATAATAATATCTTAACTATGTCTGGTTTCTTTCTCTTAAGAAGTTCATACACATTCCACACATGATCTCATCAGCCTCCCAGCTCCTCTGCAAACCAAGGAAGCAACAATGTCATGAGACAAAATATATGTGAACTGCTGTATGGAAGATGAATTTGTTCTGCAAACTTTCACCCAAATCACAATAAAATTTCTTAAAAAAGAAAAGGTTCAGAAATAGACCAAAGTATGACAATGTCATTATCATATTTTTCTCAAGGAGCATTCAGCGAATACACAGCTTGCACAAGGAATATGCTAACCGTGGAGTTGAATGAGAATTGGTATGACATGAACAAATGAACACAACTTAAAGAATCATGGGAAGTGGTTCACTTGGCATATCTACCACAACACATTGAAAAAACAAAGCCAGGTTCATTCAAAGGTGCTCGAAAGGAAGAAAATTAATCCATGGTGGCTCCTTTGCAGTGAGAGCAAAGAGAGAGGATACAGGAAGCACTGTGATCATGAAGATGCTTCACACATGGATCCTACTTCAAGGCTTGACACTCTTTGTCTTGCAGCTGATGCACTTTTGACCTTAGAAAGATGCAGGGAAAAGAACTAGGGCTGGGAGATTGACATTACTAATCTTAGCCCATCAATAAGAATGATAAACTTTCTTTAGAAGAGTAAACCTTGTCCTTCCTTTTGTAGACTCCAGTAAAGCTTGCATCTTTCTGAAATCTCTATTATGGATTGAAAACTTCTCATTCACTCTCAATCAATATTCAATATCAGGATCATTCAAGCCCTGAAGTGAGTTTTTGTAATGTGCCTTTTCCCAGAGCAGATGAATCACCCAAGAATGGACAGATCAATCCACTTGTATCCTTCTTGACCTGAATTATTTGCACCAGCTTGGGAGGTAAGCCTGTGCAGCATATGTAACAGGAGCAGAGGAGAATAATTAGTGCCCCAGGGCTTGCTGGTGCATTCTCTGAACAACATGCATGTCCTTGGCCTCCTTCCCCTCTGCCGCACCCCTCTGCTTTCTGAATCTAGTCCAGCTGCTTTTGTAGGAGCCTGAAAGAGTTCCATTTCTTTGTCCATTTCAGGATAAATTATGCTCAATTTCCATTTCATCTTGTCATCAAAGTACTTAACTTCTCCTAAACATGAAACCTGAGGTGATTGTAGTGTTGGTTGATAAAAATATTAGTTCCTTCTAGTCATTGTACTATATCCAGCAAGCCACAATCAAAGATTTAGGAATCAGCTCCAGCCTCAATGAAAGTAGGTCAGCTGAGATTTGTTCCATGCCTCACTGATTGTGTTGATTATGCTGGGAAAGCTTTACTGCTAGTTAGAATGAGTGACTTACTCAGAAGATGGTAAACTGTGTGTGGTTGCTAACACATAGTGATAGAGAGAATATTTGTTTCTAAAACTCCTAATTCCCATTATACACATTGCTCTAGGCATACCTGTCACAACTTAAAAAATCATAGGAAATGGTTCACTTGGCATATCTACCACAACACATTGAAAAAACAAAGCCAGGCTCATTCAAGAGTGCTTGAAAGGAGGAAAATTGTCACATTGGGGAGCCAAATCACCAAATTAGTTGCCATCAAGTCAATTCCAACTTATGATGATTTCATGTGTTTCAGAGTAAAAAAATGGTTCACAGGCTTTTCAATAGCTAATGCCTTTCGGAAGCAGATCAGTCCTTTCTTCTGCAGTATCTCTGGGTGGGTTCAAACTGCTAACCTCTTGGTTGGTAGCCCAGTGCTTAACATTTGAACCTAATGGGGCACGTAGAGGAAGGAATTCAAGAACAGACCACAACAGGTGTCCAAACAACTTAAGACCTCCCCCATATTCTGTTTCACCCTCAATATACAATGAGATGTTTTTATACTACACTCAGCCACTCCACAAACAATTACAAAGGAAGTAACAAACTGCAAGTGAAAAATATAGTAAACTGGGAAAGGAGTATCTATAGATCTGTGCAGGTTTTAATTATTATGAGGTTCAAATGAAACTATTGGGTGAAAGTGCTTAGTAAATGGTACATACTATACAAGCCACTCCTTGGAAGGAAGGTTGGGCAATCTACTTCCATAGTGACACTGCTTCGGAAACCCAAGGAGGGGTCGTTCTGAGTTGGACCCCTAGATGGTCCAACTAGATGGCACATAACAACAGCAACATACAAACTCAAGCTAGTATGGAAACACTGTCTGAGTTTTGGAAGAACTGGATTCAAGTCCCAGTCCTCCCCTGTCTGTGTGATCTTGGGCAAGTGAACTACAGCCTCAAAAAAAAAAAAAAAAAAAATTGCCTTCAAGTTGATTTTGACTCATGGTGACCCCATATGTGTCAGTGAAGACCTGTGCTCCATATGGTTTTCAATTGCAAAGTTTTCAGAAGTAGATCAGATATTTCTTCCAACGACCTTCTGGATGGACTCAAACCTTCAACCTTTTTAAAATGTTAAAAGCCAAATGCATTAACCATTTACACAAATCAAGGGTTCCATAGCCTCTGTATCCCCAGTTATCACAGCATTTAATTCTTGTAGCTTCACAATTTATGCCATGTCTATTCTCTCTGAAGAATGCTCTCAAGCTCCTTTTCAGCATTGACATTCTTGTCTTGAACTGTCCTCCATTTTCCAGCTACAGAACTGCTACAAAAAACAAGTGATGCTTTTCAGAGAAACTCTCTGAGTCCCTCAGCTAATAGCACAAAAACTACTGGAGGGAAGCATATCAAGTCTCCAGCAAGAACAAATCAAATAAAGTCCATTTAAAAAGTAGTTTATGGTTGCAATATCAATTATTATAGTTGTTGTCAATAAGTTGTACACCAGTAAAATGTTGAACTGGCAAAAGTTGTGTGATAGTTCCTGAGGCTGCTTATGTATAATCAAAACTCTCATGGAATTGATTCCTTGTTTTGGAGTTTTAGGGTCATGTTTTCATGGTACATCCCTGTTAATTGACCTAATAATGTGTTTAGTTTCTGTTATATCTCCTAGTTCATTAATTTATTTTTTAAGTTTTCTATTGTGATGTGGATGAAAATGTACAAAACAGATTCATTTTACTCTCAATCATTCATGCACATTTTGTTTCATAACCCTCATTACAATGCCCAAACATAAAAATGTCCCCTCCAATTTCCTCCTTGTGACAACCCCTTACCTGTGCCCTTTTCATCTATGCATGCCTGTCTGTCTAGATTTCCCTCTATGAAAATGCTGTTCTTTTGATGGCTCCTGGTTAATGGATCTAAGCGGTGCATCTCCCTAGGGTAGATGCACTCCCTTGGGGTAGTTGTTCTGCTTGTAGGTCTTTCTACTTTTTGTTTGAGAGCTAGTTTGTTTTGTAGTGCCTGTGGTATTAAAAGCTTGCAAGCAGCCACCCATGGCATGGAAATTGGTCTCTATATATCTAGAGCAACAGAGAAAGGAAAGTCGGGAACAGGAAGAGGATGTGAAATGTGTAGCTAACTGCTTCCATGAGCAACTACTTCCTTTGCCATGAGCCCAGAAGAACTGGATGGTGCCTAGCTACCCATACTGAACATTTCGATCAGATTCTATATAATAATCCTGATCAAAAGGAAAACTGCAGGACATAATTTCAAACTCTTATGGAATCTAGACTTTCTGGAGCCATGGGGGCTAGATAAACCCCTGAAACTACTGCTCTGAGATAATCATTCAAATTTAAACTAAATATATCCCCCAAAGTCTTCTTAACATCACAATAGTTAAGCTTAACTAGTAAAAGTTGTCTGTTTTGAGCATTATGATCTTTTAAGAACTATCTATATGGAATCAAATTAAAGCGCCAACTTCAAAGATTAGATAAAAACTTTATGCTAGTGGGGAGGAACAACTCAGAAGAGGAGGGTGAGAATAGTCGCACAACTCAAAGAACGTAATCAAAGTCACTGAATTGTATGTGTGAAAATGGTTGAACTGGTGTATGTTCTGCTGTGTATATTCTCAACAACAGTAACAACAATAAAATTTAAATTAAAAATTATTTCTGTTTCTTATAAACATCCTTTGAATTAGAAATAGACTTTGAAAGTGAGGTCATCATCTAACTAAGCCTGTAAATGCATATTTCACATGGACCCAACAGTATATCTTTGTCACCTACAGATAATAGTTCATCATATCAGGCAGCTGCTAACCCTCAAACCACATGATATCCTGTCAAGTGTGATTACACACAGGCTATATTTATTTCATAGAGAGATGGAGAAGGTGTAAAATCACCTTCCAACTGGGTTCCAACCAGTGCAATTGGCTTCTCAAAGAAGAAAAAGGTAGTGTGACATCATGGTTAAAGGGGTAGCCTGACACAAGACATTCCTTGAGTAGGATATGGACCAGGAAGGGTGGAGAATGGCTCCATAATATTCAAGGTGACAAAGTCATGATTCAGGTTTGTGTGTTGTGAATCTTTAAATATTCGTTAAAGAAGATCTGGAGGTATAACCTCGGATTTGGAGTTTGAAGGAGGGCATTCCCAGAATTCAACCTGGAAATATGCATGAGTAAATGTCTTAGCTACCTGGTGCTGTTGTAACAGAAATACCACAAGTCAATGGCTTTAATGAATGGAATTTTATTGTCCCACAGTTCTGGATGCTAAAAAGTCCAAATCAGGATCTCAGCCATGTTGATTCCTTCCTTGTAGGTAGTCCTGAGTGTCCCTCAGTTCTTCAGCTTATGGAAAATCCTTGTCTTCCACCATTCATAAATGTCTCATTATCTAATATTTTCTTTTTATAATTTAGAAGTGATTAGATTTAGAATCCACTCTATTTATGCCTATCTAATTAACATAAAGACAACTCTATTTCCTAACAGAGTTACATCTACAGGTATAGATAGATAGGGATTAGGATACCAACACATATTTTGGAGGGACACAATTCAATTTATAATAGTACCAACCTTGTGTTAGCATTTCTCTCCTCCCTTTCTTCCTTACCTTCAAATGTTGGTTCTTTCTTTCAGAAATATTCAGAGAATCAGGACTTCCCTACAATGTGAACAATTATTTGAGTGCAAGATCAATAGGCATTTCAATTTTGAATTAAAATAGCCTAGTGGGTGGGAGATTAGGGTGAGAGTGGTAAGACACAATAGTGATGTGGAGCAAAGCAGGGATAAAAAGCTCAGTTTAGAGGATGACAGCAATTATACATTTAACCTCAGGAACTCCTCCACTGGGCCAATTATATATGCAAGAGAGAACACTGTCCAGGTATAAGCATCAAGTAGTACATGAAAAATAATTGTATTCTCTTTATCTGAGAAGGATAACTTCTGCATTTCTGTCTATAAAACAGAGTGTCAAGCTTGGAGAAGGAGCTCTGAATGTCCACCATTGGCTAAAGACATCTCTAAAAGCAGGGTGATACTTGTCCATGGATAAAACCCTGAACAAAGCAATGCCTAGATCCAGTCAACTCACTGTGCCAAGTAAGAATGCAACTTGTTCATTACAGGTTTACAGGAAAAGAATCTGAGACATTCCCTATCCCAGCTCACTGACATAATTTGTAGAAATGTTTCTGTGCACCTGGACACATGCCAGCAATCAGAAAGTGAACTTCAATCTGCACCAAGAATACTTAAAAGTATATTTATAAAGGTTTTTAATATTTAGACAGTAAAACAATAATAATAATAATAATAATAAATAAGTAGTTGAAATAAAAGAATAACAAGTAGTAAGGATGATGAGAGAAAATTTCATTTAAACCAACACAAGCACACGCATTAGTAGTCAGTGACCCATGCTGTCAGTAAAACAGAAATATTTTGCACCAGCACATACTAAGTCTGGCTCAGTCCTCTAATTTGTTTTGAGGACAATTTGGTCAGAAAGCAAACACCCCTGTATTCTGTTGGTCCTACTTCACTAGAAATATGTCATAGCTTGAAAGCAAGGAGGAAGATTGGGCAAATACATCTGCTTCCCAAATGTGCTTGTCAGAGCTCTACAGAACATAAGAGAAGGAAAAATGTCTGCTTGGGATCCAACTTGCTTTCCCTTCTCTAAAACCCTGCATTTTGCTTTCCTTATCATCAGCAAACTACTCTATAACCTCAGGCATTTCTTTCTTTGTGAACTTTCTCTCCCATTTTTTGTCTTGAATTGGCTGTCTCCTGAGCATATCACTTCCACTACAACTATCTTCAATTGAAGTTATATATGTTCTTTCAGGGGGCAGTGGTGATTCGGTGGTACAATTTTTACCTGCTACGCAGGAGATCCAGTTAGATTCCTGGCCACTGCACCTCATGTGCAGCAACTACTCAGCTGTCACTGGAAGCTTGTATGTTACTATGATGCTGAGAATGTTTCAGTGGAACTTCCAGACTAAGATAGACTAGGAAGAAAGGCCTGACAATCTACTTTCAAAAATCAGTCAATGAAAATGTACAACCAATCATGTTGTTGTTGTTGTTAAGTGCCGTGGAGTTGTTTCCAACTCATAGCGACCCCATGCACAGCACAACGAAACACTGCCCAATCCTGCGCCAGCCCCACAATCCCTGCTATACTTGAGCCCATCATCGCAGCCACCGTTATCAATCCATCTCCTTGAAGGCCTCCCCCTCTTCCGTCGACCCTCCACCCTACCGAGCATGACATCCTTCTCCAGGGAATGGTCCCTTCTTACAACATGACCAAAATAGGTGAGATGAAGTCTGGCCATTCTTGCTTCCAAGGAGCATTCTGGCTGCACTTCCTCCAGGACAGATTTGTTAGTTCTTTTAGCAGTCCACAGTACTTTCAGCATTCTTCGCCAGCACCACAACTCAAAAGCATCAACTCTTCTTCGGTCTTCAGTCTTCCTTATTCATTGTCCAGCTCTCACATGCATACCAGGCGATTGGAAATATCATGGCTTGTGTCAGGCGCACCTTAGTCCTCAAGGAGATATCCTTGCTCCTCAGCACTTGAAACAGTTCCTTCGCAGTTGACTTTCCCAATGCTACACGTCGTCTAATATTCTGACTTAGCAACCGGGAGCGAGGTAAGCACGGGCAGACTTGTGCTTAGTAACTGGGAGCGAGGTAAGCACGGGCGGGCTTGTGCTTACTCACTGATCTGCACTGAACACTTTCCCTTGTTACCCTCCCGAGAGGGACCGGGTGCTTACCTCGCTCCCGGTTACTAAGCACTGACCAATCATGGGGATGGCAGAATTTCACTAAGCTGTGTATGGGATCACCATGAAGAAGAGCTTACTGTGATTCGAGGCTCACCATGACTTGGGGATCACCATGAGTCAGGGGCGATCACGGCAGCTAAAAACAATTCTCTCTACCCGTAGGCTAGGAGGGTGGGACTTGATCACTGCTTCCAGCTGATAAGCCCTCAGCCTCTAGTGAAGAACTTATTATTTCATCCCATTCAGATTTTGATTCCCATCTAATTCATCTCTACACACTCTCACTTTCCTTGTGGTGCAACTACCCGTCCTTTCATTCTTTAACTCTTTGAAGATGGAGATAATTTACTTAGAATTCGTCTCTCCAACCATCAAGCTATGTAAACTCAGTATCAGCTTGGACTTGTCATCCCACAACCAATCTTTCAGTCCTTTTTCTGCTCATCTTCAAAGATCTCTCCCTCTCCATGGCAGCTGCCCACTCTGACATTACATCATAGAATTTCTCATGGACACTGCATCTCCAAAACCAGTAATCCAAGCACCTCCTTTCTGATCACAGACCCCACCACCACTCCTGATTAATCATAATTTTCAGGCCCTTAACCCTCTTCTTTCATCCCTTTGTTCTATTTGTCCCATTCTTACTCACATTAAGCTTAAACTAAATGACTCATCATTTCAGCAGCATTCTGACAATAATCCAAACTCTTTTTGGCTCTGTCTCTTGCTAATACATGTGTATGATAAAACCATGCACTGTACAAACTCAGCTATCTGTATTTTCTATGTCTGTTGTCACACTTTTGAGGATTTCTATAAATTTCAAGATTGTTAACCTCAAAATTATCTTCAACTATGCCTTGAAATCTCACCATACTCCTCAGGTTTACTCAAGCTCTCCTTCTCCACATAAAAATTTCAAACTCTCTCTCTGCATTCAAACCTTCTTCGCTCTCACTCTCATCTTGTTACATATCCCCACTCTCTTTCTTCCTTTTTCATTTTTTTTTTAATGTTTATTGTGATTTGGGTGAAAGCTTACAGAGCAAATTCATTTTCCATATAGCAGTTGACACATATTTTGTTTCATGACATTGAGTGCAATTCCCCACCATGTAACAGCTCTTTTCCCACTTTCTCCTTGCAGTTACTTCTGCCCTATGTCCTTCCCTCCCAAGCACTCCCACCCCCTAAACTGTCTCCCTGTGAAAACACTGCCCTTCTGTTCTTCCACGATTAAGCACTCCCGGAAGTGTGTAACATTTACCTGATGTAAATGTTCTCCCCATATGCCTGTATGTTGTTTGGCTAGAAGCCACAGGAATGAGTTCAATTCCAGATTTGAAGGGTAACTAGGGGCCGTAGTAGTCTCAGGTGTCTCAAACCTGGCTTTTTTTTTTTTTTTTTTTTTAATGATTTTGAGTTTTGTTGCATATTGTTCTCTCACTCTATCCAGGATCTCCTACATCCCTCTCTTGAGTGGTTGACAGTGGTAGCCAGGCACAATCAAGTTCTTCCTGTCTCATGGTCATAGAGGCTGAGAATTGCATGGTCTACCAGTCCCTAGGGAGCTCTGGTAGCATAGTGGCTAAGACACTTGCCTGCTAACCAGACGGCTGGCGGTTCAAACCCACCAGCCACTCCTCGGAAGGAAGGTTGGGCAATCCTACTTCCGTAGTGATACTGCCTCGGAAACCCAAGGAGGGGTCGCTATGAGTCGGGTGACTCGATGGCACATAACAACAACAACCAGTCCCTTGGATTAGTTGTTTCCACGCTTCTTTGGTTTTCTTCATTCATCTTTTCTCTGGATGAGGAGTGATCCATAGTTGCCCCTAGGTGGCTGCTTGCAAGTTTTAAGACCCCAGGTGCTAGTCACCAAAAAAAGATGTGAAACAATATTTTTGTGTATTATGTTATGCCAGTTGAGCTTGATGTCCCTGAGACCATAGTCTTGAGCCCATGGGTCCATCTACTTGCTCCCTCTGGATAGCTGGCTGTAGCCAAGAAGCCACCACAACCTTGCCCCTTGTCAGCTCTATTATATACCCGGACATTCTTACAGCACATACAAATACACATGTAGAAAAATTGTCTGTCAACCCTATACTTGGTATGAGCACACTCCCCCTACCTGGAAATACCCAATTATTCAGACTGTCCACCCATCTATCCACCTGTAGATCAATGTTTGCCATCACTGACAATGCAGTACTGTACTTACAAAAGGGTTAGTCTTTGCTGTCTTTCTCTTCCTCAGTGCCACAGTGTTGATCATTTACTTTTGGTACATTATCCTTCCCTTCACTCAAATCAATACTTGTCTCTACCTATTCAGCAGTGTTCTCGCCCTTCCCCTCCTCCCTGGTAACCAACAAAGAAACCTTTCCTTGACTTTTTACAATACTGAACTAATACAATATTTGTCCTTCTGTGATTGAGTTATTTCACTCAGCATAATGTCCTCCAAGATCCCCTACATTATGTGGGGTTTCACAGATTATAGATTATTTTTTAGTGCTTCACAGTATTCCATTGTGTATATGTACCATAGTTAGTTTATCCATTCTCCTGTTTATGGGCTTAGGTTGTTTCCATCTCTATGCTATTGTGAATAGTACTATGATGAATATGGGTATGTGTATATCTGTTATTGTCTTGATTATTACTTCTTTAGGATATATATGTAGTCATGGGAGTGCTGGATCAAATGTATCTCTAATTCCAACTTTTTAAGGAATCGTCATACTGATTTCCACAGTGGTTGTTATCATTTTAAAGTTCCACCAGCAGTGTATGAGATTCCCAATCTCTCCACATCCTCACCAGCACTTGTTATTTTTTGTCTTGTTTAACTTTGCTATTAGTACTTGGATGAGATGGTATCTCATTGTTTCAATTTGTGTCTCTCTAGTGGCTGAAGATTTTGAACACTTCTTTATGTGTTTCTTGGCCTCCTGAATATCTCCTTCTCCTTCTTCTCCTCCTCCTTCTTCTCCTCCTTCTTCTTCTCCTCCTTCTCCTCCTCCTTCTTCTTTTAATTGTGTTTTGGGTGCAAATTTACAGAGCAAAATTTGTTTTGTAGTCAACAGTTCATGTATATTTGATTTCACACCCCAATTACCATCCCCAATCCTAATCCATTCTCCTCCCCTCCCTTCCCTGCTTCCCTGTGACCCCTCCCATCCTGCCCTTCTTAACTATGCACTCCTATCTGTCCAGCTTTCCCTCTATGTGAATGCTCTACCTCTGGTGCCCCATGGCTAGTTGCTCGACGGGATTTGTCTCCATAGAGTGGGTGGGTGCATCGCCTGGGGTTGGGTGTTCTACATATAAGTCTTTCTACTGTTGAGCTGAGAGCCAATCTTTGGGAGTGAGTCCCATCCAAGACATGAAGGGTATCCCAGGCCATAGTCTTGAGGGTCCCATCAGACTCCATCTGAGCAGTAATTCTGGTCATTAATGTGTTTTTTAATTTGGTCCCACGTTTTTCCTCCCACTCTATCTAGGATCTCCCATTTTGATCCCTTCCTGTGTGGTTGGCATTGGTAGCTGGGGACCATCTACTCCTTCTGGTCTTGAGGTCCATCATATCCTTGGACTACTTGTTTCCAAATACCCTTGATTTTCTTCACTCTTCTTTACTTGAGATGACAGGAGACCACTAGCTGCATCTTAGAAGGCTGCTTGAAAGCTTTTAAGACCCAGTTGTTACTCACCAAAGTGTTGTGGAATAAGATTTTTATGTACTATGTTGCACCAATTGAGCTTGGTGTCCACCGGTACTATGGTCCTGAGTCCGCAGGCCCAGTTGTTCTCTCCCCCAAGGTATTTGTTGTCTCTCAGTGATTACTCTATCTTCTGTTGCTTCTGTAATTACTGTGGTTATTTTATGTCACTAGCATCTGTGCAAGGTTATCTTCAGCTAAATCTTTCACTGGTCTAGGTGCATTCCTGCTCACTGACCTCCATTATGATCTTCTCAGTTGTCTATGCATTTATCTGTAACCTGCTGTTTGGTGTTAGTGACAATGCAGTATTGTGAATACACCAGTATTTGCCTTTGTTGTCTATATCTTATGTGCTTGTTTTGGTGTCCTTCCTTTCCCCAATGTTATTATGCTGGTCATGGACACTTTTTATACCATCCCTCCCCTTACCCAAATCAACATGTAGTCTCTAACTAGTCCAAAATTTTCCCTCCCTTTTCCTCCCATCTCCAGTAACTTACAAAATGAGTTCCCTTCCCAAAGCAAACCCTTCCTTGGCTTTTTACAGTAATAGGCTCATACAATATTTGTCCTTCTGCAACTGACTTATTTCACACAGCATAATGTCCTCCAAGCTTATCTACATTGTGGGATGATTCACGTATCCTTTATTGTTCTTTAATGTAGCAGAGCATTCCATTGTGTGAATGTACCATACTTTGGTTATCCATTCATCTGTTGATGTGCATTGAGGTTGTTTCCATCTCTTTGCTATAATGAATTGTGTGTGCTGTGATGAACATGGGTTTTCATATGTATGTTCATGTCCTGTCTCTCACATCTTTAGGATATATTCCTACTAATGGAATTACTGGATCAAATGGTATTTCTATTTTTAATTTTTTAAGGAAACTCCATACCATTTTCCACAATGGCTGTACCATTTTGCAGTCCCACCAGCAGTATATGAGAGTTCCAATCTCTCCACAACCTTGTCAACATTTGTTATTTTCTGTCTTGTTGAACTTCACTATTAATGCTGGGGTGAGATGATATCTCATTGTTGTTTTGCTTTGCATCTCTCTAATGGCTAATGATCGTGAACATTTCCTCATGTATTTATTGGCCACCAGTATATCTTCTTTAGTGAAATGTCTGTGCATGTCCCTTGCCCATTTTTGAATTGAGGTTTTTTTTTTTTTTTTTTTGCCTTTTTGGCATTGAGGTGTTAAAGTTTCCTACATATTTTGGAGGATTCCTTTGTCAGATATGCCATAGCCAAATATTTTCTTCCAATCTGTAGATTCTCTTTTTACTTTTTTAGAGAAGTCTTTGGATGCTCATAAAAATTTAATTTTTAAAAGGCCCCACTCATCTAGCTTCTCTTCCACTGCCTGTGCATTTTGGGTTATGCTTGATACTCTATTTAAATCATAAATCAGAGCCCCTAGACTTGCCCCTATTTTACCTTTAGTTTGGGGTTTTACATTTAAATCTTTGATCCACCTTGAGTTTGTTTTGTGTGTGGGGTGAGGTATGGGTATTGTTTCATTTTTCTGCAGGTGGATATCTAATTTTGCTAGCACTATTTCTTAAACAGGCTATCTCTCCCCTATTTAATGGATTTTGATTTCTGGGTATTTGACTTTATTCCATTGGTCTATGTGTCTACCAATACTGCACTGTTTAAACTGCTGTAGCTGAATAGTAAGTTTTGAGAGCCAGGAGTATGAGACCTCCCCACTTAGTTTTTCTTCTTCACCAGTAGTTTTGCCTATCTGAGGTCTCTTTCCTTTCCTTATGAAGTTAATAATTGGTTTTTCAATATCTTAAAAAATTTTGATGGCATCTGGATCGAGATTGGGTTGAAAGTGAAGATTGCTTTGGGTAATATTGACATTTTCACAATGTTCAGTCTCCCTATCCTTGAACAAGACAAGTTCTTCCATTTATGTAGATATCTTGTAGTTTCTTGTAGTAGTGTTTTATAGTTTTCGGTGTATAGTTCTTTTGTGTCTCTTGTGAGGTTTGTTGTTGTTGCTAGGTGCCAATGATGAGTCTCTAACTCATAGCAACACTATGTACAGTGGAATGAAACATTGCTGGGTCCTATGTCAGCCTCACAATCTTTGTTATACCTGAGCCCATTGTTGCAGCCACTGTGTCAATCCATCTCATTGAGGGCCTTCTCTTTTTTTGTTTACTCTTCACTTTACCAGGCATGATATCCTTCTCCTGGGAATGGTCCCTTCTGACAACAAGAACAAAGTAGGTGAGATGAAGTCTGGCCATTCTCGCTTTCAAGGAGCATTTGGCTGCACTTCTTCCAGGACACATTTGTTAGTTCTTTTACCAGTCCATGGTACTTTCAGTATTCTTCTCCAATACCACAACTCAAAAGCAACAACTCTTCTTCAGTCTTCCTTATTCGTTGTCCAGCTCTTACATGCATATGTACGATTGAAAATACCATGGCTTGGGTTAACTGCATCTTATCTGTCAAGGAGATAACCTTGCTCTTCAGCACTTGAAAGAGGGGTTTTGCAGCAGATTTACCCAATGTTGTATGTCATCTGATATCTTGACTGCTGTTTGCATCGGAGTTGATTGTAGAACCAAGTAATATGAAGTCTTTGACAAGTTCAAACTTTTCTCCATTTATCATGATGCTGCTTATTGGTCCAGTTGTGAGGATTTTTGTTTTCTTTATATTGAGGTATAATCCATACTGCAGACTGTAGTCTTCAATCTTCATCAGTAAGTGCTTCGAGTTATCCTCACTCTAAGCAAGCAAAGTTGTGTCATCTGCATATCGCAGGTTGATAATGAGTCTTCCTTCAATCCTGATACCATGTTCTTCTTCATATAAACCAGCTTCTTGGATTATTTGCTCAGCATACAGATTGAATAAGTATGGTGAAAAGATACAACCTCGACACACTTCTTTCTTGATTTTAAACCATGTAGTGACCCTTTGTTCTGTTTGAATGGTAGCCTCCTGGTCTCTGTACAGGTTCCTCATAGGTACAATTAAGTGTTCTGGAATTACCATTTTTCTCAATGCTATCCATAATTTGATATGATCCACATAATTGAATGCTTTTGCATAGTCAATAAAACATAAGTAAACATCTTTCCGGTATTCTTTGCTTTCAGCCAAGATCCATCTGATATCAGCAAGAATATCTCTCATTCCATGTACTCTTCTGAATCCAGCTTGCATTTTTGGAAGGTCTCTGTCAATATACTGCTGTAACCATTTTTGAATTATATTCTGGTAATATTTTACTTGTGTTTGATATTAATGATAGTGTTAGATAATTTCCACATTCTGTGAGATCGCCTCTCTTTGGAATAGGTACAAATATGGATCTCTTCCAGTCAGTTGATCAGGTAGCTGTTCTCCAAATCTCATGGCATAGCAAGTGAGTTCCTCCAGAGGGACATCCATTTGTTGAAACATCTCAATGGATATTCCATCAATTCCTGGAGCCTTGTTTTTCAGTTTCTTCAGTGCACCTTCGATTTCTTCCTTCAGTACCATTGATACTTGATCATATGCCACCTCCTGAAATGGATGAACATCAACCAATTATTTTTAGTACAGTGACTGTTTGTATTCCTTCCATCTTCTTTTGATATTTCCTGCATCATTCAATATATTGCCCATAGAATCTTTCAGTATTGAAACACGAGGCTTAAATTTTTTCTTTAGTTCTTTCAGCTTGAGAATTGCTGAGTGTGTTCTTCTCTTTTGGCTTTCTAACTCTATGTCTTTGCACATTTCATTATAATAATTGACTTTGTCTTCTCAAGCTGCTGTTTGAAATCCTCTGTTCAGCTCTTTTATCTTGTCATTTCTTCCATTTGCTTTAGCTGTTCTCCATTCAAGGCCAAGTTTCAGAGTCTCTTCTGACATCCATTTTGGTCTTTTCTTCCGTTCCTGTCTTTTTAATGACCTTTAGCTTTCTTCATGGGGGATGTTCTTGATGTCACCCCACAATACTTCTGGTTTTCGGTTGTTGGTGTTCAATGCATCAAATCTATTCTTTAGATGGTCTCTAAATTCAAGATGGATATATTCAAGGTCATAACTCAGCTCTCATGGGCTTCTTTTAATTGTCTTCAACTTCAACTTGAACTTGCATATGCACAGTAATGATCTATTCCACAGTCAGCTCCTGGGCTTGTTTTGGCTGAAGATATTGAACTTCTCCATTGCCTCTTACTACAGATGTAGTCAATCTGATTCCTGTATTCTTCATCTGGTGAAGTCCATGTGTATAGCTGCCACTTGTGTTGTTCAAAAGGTTATTTGTGCTTCGTACAATCCATGCTCCAGTTATTAATAGATATTTGCAGCTATTTCTTCTCATTTTGAGTCATGCCACATCAGCAAATGAAGGTCCTGAAAAGCTGTGCTTTATCCATATCATTAAGAACGGCTCTATTCTGATGAGGCAGTCTTTTGACAGTCATATTTTGAGTGCCTTCTGACCTGAGGGGGTTGTATCCAACAATGTTTCAGGGCTATTGATAAGGTTGTCCAGTAATATATCAGACAGTTTTCCCCTGCTATTCATAAGGTTTTCACTAGTCAATTCTTTGAGAAGTTGATGGCTTATTCTTTCTTCCAAGTCTGGGAGCTCTGGTGAAAGTCATCCTCAATGGGCAACCCTGTTAGCATTTGAAACAGTGGTGGCACAACCTGCAGCCTCACAGCAAAATGTAAACCACGACAGTATGACAAACTGACAGGCATGTTCGTCTCTCTTAGTTGTTCCAAACTGCTCTGCTCACTTCCTGGCCCCAGCAGGAAGTGGGTGCTGACAGACAGCCAGAACAGGGAGGGGGAAGGCCAGAAAGTGAGTGGTGACATTTATTCCTTGATATTTTATCTTTTTTGATAGCTATTGTAAATGATATTGTTTTCCTTATTTCCTTTTTAGAGGGTTCTTTGTTGTTGTAGAGGAATCCAATTGATTTTTGTATGTTGACCTTATGTCCTTTCATTCACTTTGCTGAACCTCTCTATTACTTCCAGTAATTGTTTTGCTGAATCTCTTGGGTTTTCTATGTATAGGATCATGTCATGAGACATGAGAATAGAGATAGCTTTACTTCCTCTTTGCCAATTTGGATGCCTTTTATTTCTCTTTCTTGCCTTATTGCCCTGGCTAGGACTTCCAATACAATGTTAAATAGAAGTTTTAATAGAGGGCATCCTTGTCTAGTTTCCTTTTGTAAGGGGAATGTTTTGAATCTTTCTCTGTTAACAATAATGTTGGCTGTTGGGTTTGCATATATGCCCTTTATTATGTTGAGGAATATTCCTTCTATCCCTATTTTGCTGAGAGTTCTGAACAGGAACAAGTGTTAGGTTTTATCAAATGCATTTTATGTGTCGATTGATATGATCTTATGGTTCTTTTGTTTTGTTTAAGTGGTTTATGTTTTTTTTGTTTATGTGTTTATTGACTGTTTTTCTGATGTTGAACAATCCTTGCATACTTGGTATAAATCCCACTTGGTCATGATGTATTATTTTTTGAAATGCTGTTGGATTCTGTTGGCTAGGATATTGTTGAATATATTTGCATCTATAATGATGTGCGATATTTGTCTGTAGTTTCCCTTTATAGTGGTGTCTTTTGCTGGTTTTGGTATCAATGTTTTCCATGTACATGCTTGCTTCATAAAATGAATTTGGGAATATTCCATCTTTTTCTATGTTCTGGAATAGTTTGAGTAGTATAAGTGCTAACTCTTCTGTAAATGTTTGGAAAAATTCTCCAGTGAAGCCATCTGAGCCAGAACTTTTTCTTGTAGGAAGTTTATTTATTTATTTATTTATTTATTAGGACCTGCTCAATTTCTTCTATTGTTATAGGTCTGTTCAAGTATTCCATCTATGACTGGGATAGTTTAGGTAAGTCTTGTGTTTCTAGAAACTTGTCCATCTCTTCTAGATTCTTAAATCTTTTGAAGTACTGTTCTTCATAATATTCTATTTCTTTTTTATTTCATTTGGTTCTGTTTTGATGTCACCCTTTTCATTTATTATTCACATTATTTGCATCTTTTCTTTCTTTTCTTTTGTTAGACTTGCCAGTGGTTTGTCGATTTTTTTAATCTTTCTGAAGAATCAGCATCTTGTTGTTGTTGTTGTTGTTTTCTGTTTCATTTATTTATGCTCTAATTTTTATTATTTCCTTACATCTGGATACTGTAGGTTTCTTTTATTGCTCTTTTTCTCATTGTTGGAGTTGTTCAGTTAGAGTGTTGATTTTGCTTCTTTCCTCTTTTTTGATGTGTGCATTTATTGCTATAAATTGGCCTCTGAATACAGCTTTCACTGTGTCCCATAGGTTTTGGTGAGATACATCTTCATTCTCATTTGTTTCTAGGAATTTTTTATTTCACTTTATTTCTTCTGTTACTCAATAGTTTTTGAGCAGTATATTTTTCAGTTTCCACATATTTGATTTTTTCCCTTTTATTTCTAATTTTATAGCATTGTGATCCAAGAAGATGCTTTGTAGTATTTCAATGTTTTTGAATTTATTGAGACTTGTTTTGTGTCTTAACATATGGTCTATTCTGGAGAATGATCTATGTGCACTGGAGAAGAATGTGTATTGTGTTTTTGTTGGGTGGAGTGCTCTGTATATGTCTATGAGGTTGGGTTGGTTGATTGTGTTGTTGAGTATCTTTGTGTTGTTAAGTATCTTGTGTTGTTCTGTATATTTGTTGAGTTTTTTTCTAGTTGTTCTGTCGCTCTTTGGAAGTGATGTGTGCAAAAACGGCAAGGAGGTCACATCTTCTGACCTCCTCTAACCCCACAAGAGGAAGGCAGAATCAACATCAGCAGCCCAAGGCCTATTCCTGTAAGACCAGACATGCTGCTTGCCTCCAGCCCTTTCACTAACCGTTCCTCCCAAAGCACCCACCACCTCTCTCCTGGGCTCAATAATTCGCTGCAGTGGCCACACAGAACTCACAGATTATGAGGTTTATTAGTGAAGCACCTGGCTATAATTCAAGTTCAGAAAAAACACTCAGTCTCTCTCCCAGCCCACAGTCTCTCTCCTAACAGTCTCTCACAGTCTCTCTCCCAACAGTGCATGTCCCTCAGTGTCTCATTCATCAATGCGTGTCTTTTGCACCTCTTTCCTAGCAGCGCGAGTCTCTTTCAGGAGTGCATGTCTCTTTTGGCAGCACATCTTCCTCAACCGGCAGTCAGAGAGAGAAATTTTCTGCCTCTAGGAGGCCTCCTTTTGAGCCTGGCAGCGTGGCCAAACTAACCAATCACAACATCAGAATTCTAAGCACCTGAGAGAGAGCAGGAACCTCTCAGAACATTGCTTTTTGTTGTGCCCAACACAAGTACCCCAGGTGGGTAACTTTTACAATCAGGAGCTCCTCAGTTGCTCACAGAAAATTCCACCACAGAGCTTACAACGACTTATGGCTAGAAAAGCCACACTAAGTAATTTACTACACCGCAGTGTGTTAAAGTCTCCTAATATTGTAGACTTGTCTATTTTTAATATTTATTATTTGCTTATGTATTTCTTAGCAAATAATTAGGTGTATGGGAGCTCTGGTGGCATAGTGCCTAAGGTATTTGACTGTTAACTAGAAGGCTGGTGGTTCAAACCCACCAGCCACTCCTCAGAAAGAAGGTTGGGCAATCTACTTCCATAGTGAGATCACCTCGGAAACCCAAGGAAAGGTCGCTATGAATTGGATCTGACTCGATTGCAGTGAGTTTATTGATGTATTTATTTTTAATTAGGTGTATAAATATTTATTATGGTAGTGTCTTCTTGGTCAATTGACACTTTTACCATCATATAATGTCCTTCTTTGTCCCTTAGGTTGTTTTTCACCTTGAAGTCTCTTTTATCAGAAATTAATATTGCTATAGCTGCTCTTTTTTGTTTACCATTAGCTTGGTATATATTTTTCCCATCTCTTAATTTTTAATTTGTTTTTTATTTTTGTGTCTAAAGGAGGTTATTTGCAAGCAACATATCAATGGGTCTTCTTTTCTTATCCAATTTGCCACTCTCTTTCTCCTGACTGGTGCATTTAGTCAATTCACATTGAATGTAATTACTGATAGGTATTGCCTTCTTGTCTGCATGGTTTCTGCTGTATAATCAGGACTTAGTCTTATTGCTTGTCCATTGTAGGTGACACTTTGTTTTCCCAAGCTGCACTCAAGAGTCTTTCCTTGTCTTTTGTTTTGAAGAGTTTGATTATGATATATTTTGGTGACTTTCCCTTGGGATTGATCCTGTATGAGGCTCGTTGAGCTTCTTGGACAGATATCTTTTCTTTCTTCATGATATGGGGGATATTTTCTGTTAGCTAGTCTTCCACAATTTTCTCAGGGTGTTTTTTGTTTGTTTGTTTGTTTTGTTTTTTTGCCTCCTCTTGTTTTGGAATTCCAATGAAGCATAGGTTGCTTCTTTTCATGCCATCCCATAAAACACTTAGATTCTCTTCATTTCTCTTAAATTTTTGTTCTGATTTTTCGTCGTACAGGCTGGCATCAAGAGATCTATCTTATAGTTAGGAAATGTGTTCTTCAGCCAGTTCTAGTCTACTCTTTTGTTCTCCCAGTGTGTTGCTAACTCTGTAATTTTAGTGTCATCTTCTGGATTTCTAACTGCTGTTTTTGTATGTGTTTTAATTGTGTATTTATCTTGTTATTTTGTTCTTCAATAGTTTTTTTCTGAATTCTTCTAAGGAACTGTCTGTGTTCTCCTTGACTCTGTGGTTTCCTTGAGCTCTTGTAGAATTCTATATACATATCTTCTGAATTCCGTCTCAGATAATTCTATTGCCTGTTCTTCCATGATAGAGAATTCTTTACCCTGTGTTTTTATTTCTATTGTCTTGTCCTACTTTTTTTGTTTGATTGAAGTTCTCTGATGTTTTGTAGACATTTTGAAGTTGTTGTCTTTAACTGTTAGTTATATATTGATTTGTTTCACCCTGATTTTATGTTTAAGTATATTTACAAATATGGAGCAGGTGTACTATTTTTTGGCTATTAATTCAAATGTATGGGGTTGCTCTCCAGTCTCCTTTGTTTTGGTGAAATCATCATTGGGAATATGGATATAAGTCTCTGTTTGTTATTAAGGGGATTTGTATTTCGGTTAGCAAGTGTTGTGATTAGTTAATGTGCTCCTTCTATTTAATGAGGCAGGGGAGAAGACAAAAAAGAGAGAGGAAAGAAAAAAAAAAAAGTGCTAGTAGTGAGTCCCTGTTTTCCTCATTTGCATAGGCACTGCTGGCTCTGAGAGTTTCGATTGAGTCTGTTTAGGACAGCTACTAGTGATGATGTTTTATCATCAACCACAAGCCTGTGGTTCAAAATTGACAGAGATCACAATGGTTAGGAGGCCACTGGTTTCCACTTGGGTCTGGAAGTCACAAAAACCCCACTTCTTGGTCCACTCTCTGCTAAAAGTGGTTGTGGAAGAGTTGAAATCCAACCCACCATGGTGAGTTTGCACCAAGTCCTGCTTACTCACAGCAAGTTTCCTACTTTCCCTCTCTCCTTTCTGAACTCTGCAGCAGTTGGAGCTAAGTGGGATTTTGTTCTGTTTCTCAGTAAGGTTATCTACTCACTCAGCTCAGTTCTCAAGGTTACTATCAGCAATTCCTAGTGTGGGTATTCTGAGTCCTTTCAAAGCCTAGTGCTCCAGGGTTGTCTTCTGTATCTGTCAATTGGTTTCTCTTATCTTTGTTGAAGAATGTCTGTGTAGCTTGTCTGTCTTCCTCCATCTTCTCCCCACTCCTTTTGTTGACCATTCCATCATCCCCCTGTCTGCCAAGCCTTTACCATCATTCCCAAGCAGATGCAGATATTTCTGTGGACACTCGTTGTGTTGCTTAATATCCAAGAAGGAGAAGGAATTATAAATGGGATCCTGTTCCTGCAAAGGCAAAAGTAATTAGTGGTGGTAGTGGTGATTTGTAGGTGTGGAGGGGGATATTGAGGAGGATTGAGATTGACTTTAGATAGAGGGAAGACAATTCTCCCTGGATAATGAAGGGATGGTGATAGCATAAGTAGGGTGTATACAATGATGTGTGCTGGACACTAAGCAAATGAAGGATTTACTGCTCAATGACTTTTTTTTAAATAAAATGGGATGAGTTGAGACTGAAAACCATTTGGATTTATGTTGAGGTTACCAATAAATGTCATCCTCATTTCCCACCATTAGTTCTGAGATACCTTAGAAATAAATCAGAGTAATCAACATTTGATAGCCTAAATATCACATTTATTAGTTACAGAGCTGACTTTGAGAATATTATTTATATTTGTAATTGTGTAGGCTCACTAATACTCACCATAATAATTAAATAGAATTAAATTACCCTAGATAATATGTAAAAATCACACATGTTCAAAATCTAAAAACATATTTCCTCTTATTGCTGAGTTCCCAGGGAGAAATTAAATTTTTGTGACTTCCAATCCAAAGACCAAAGGACCTCATGATCAAAACCATATTCTTTTATCCTTGAAACTTAAACTCCAAAGAAATTAAATTTCTTTCTGGTTTCTTATTCTGCTCATTGTCAGTGCTATGGGTTCCAGATGCCTGCTGATGTTTCTGTAGCCTATGCTGCCTTTCATAGGAGTTGGTGTGGAACTTTCAAGATTTTCTCCATTGCTAAGTAATTGATTTGGCTCTCTTTTTAAAGGGGCCAAGAGATTCTAGGACACAGACTATCAAAGACAAAATTCATTCAAGATTGATCAAGATTATAGGAAAGATTATCAAGGGCCTAGCCTCAAACTTTAATAGACCAATCAATTACCAGCCCTAAAAAAATCATTCTGCTGTGCATGGGGTCTCTGTGAGTCAGAAACAACTCGATGACACCTAACAACAACAACAACAGAAAAATACTGGGAAAAACTATGTTCCAGAAACATGCATTTAATCTTGTCAGAAAAATGTAACTAAGACTTAGTACTACCTGAAGAAGAGTGCAGCACAGATAAAGCTGAGTTCTCATTTTGTCAGAAAACCAGTCAATAGATGAAATCCATCCAGAACACACAACTTATGAACTTAGATTCCATTGAGAAAAATATCACAGTGAACAGCTAATTTTGGCACAGTGAATTTATTTTACCTGGGGTAAATTTTCAGCCAAGTAAACATGGTAGCCAGATTCTAAGATAGCCCACTAATGATTCCTGCTTTCTAGTGTTTGTGTCCTTGTATGACTCCCTCTCATAGTTTATCAGAGATGAACTATGAGACCAATAGAATATAGCAGAAGTAATGATGTGTGAAAGTGATGGTGTGCTGACTTCTGAGGACAGTTCATAAACATCATCAGAACTTCTGCCTTGGCTTCTTGGATCAGTTACTCTAGAGGAAACCAGATACTATGTAATGAAGACCCATGGATAGACTCACTTAGAGAGGAACCAATTGGTCAATGCTAATTTGCCAGCCATATTCGTGGGCCAAGTTGGAAGTGGATCACCCAGCCCCACTCAAGCCTTCAGATGAATACAATGTTGGTCCATGAATGACCTCATGTGAAACTTCAAATCCTAACAACATCATTCCCAAATTCCCAGTATATAGAAACCTGTGAGATAATATTGTCTGTCACTTTAAACCTTGTAGTGAGTTGAATCAGACTCTTCTTCTTTTCTTGCATACATTGACCAATCTGGATCCAACTTGAGAACATATGCTAGGAGAGGAGGAGTTACTTGAACCTGTGGACAAGCTAAATTAAAGCTGGGTGAACTCTTTCATGATTCCTGGCTTTACTTTTTTTTTTTTTTTTTTT
>NW_006921743.1:3757823-3759887 GCF_000298275.1 Orycteropus afer afer
TATTGTTCTATAATTTCTACATTCTGTGGGATCACCTTTCTTTGGAATGGGCACAAATATGGATCTCTTCCAGTCAGTTGGCCAGGTAGCTGTCCTCCAACTTTTTGCGTTAGGATACTGCAAAGACCTATATAAAAGAACCATTTTACCTATTGTTGAAATTTCCTTTTTCCTTTAAATTTTTTATGGTGATTTGGGTGAAAGTTTACAGAGCAAATGAGTTTTCAATTCAACAATTCACATGCATTTTGTTTTGTGACTGATTTCTATCCCCACAATGTAACAGCTCTCTTCCCACTTCCTCCCTAGGTTACTCATTTCCATTTATCCTTCTTTCCTATACTTTCTTGCCTTCTGAGCTTTATCCCTGGGCAAATGCTGCCTTTGTATCTCAAATGTTGTTATAAGGTAACTTCCTGGTGTTATTGTTCACATTACAGACCTATATGCTTTTTTTATTATTTTTAAATTTTTTTTAGCTGAAAGATGCGCCATAGGGGTGAACTCACTTACAGGCCTGAAGTATGACTAGGTGCCATATTCTTGGGGTGTTCCACCAGTATCTATCTTATCAGTAAGCCTGATCTTTTATGTGATTTTGAATTTTGTTCCATGTTTTATCCCACTCTATCCAGGAGCTCTTATTGTGATTTCTTTTGGAGTGGTCAGCAGTAATAGCTGGGCACAATGTAGTTCTTCTGGTCTCAGGCTCATGGAAGCTGAGGTTTGTGCCATCTATCAGTCCTTTGGACTAATTGATTCCATGTGTTTTTTATTTTTCTCATTCTTCTCTGCTCCGGATGGGAAAAGACAAAGAGTTTCACCTGAGATGGCTTCTCAAAAGCTTTTAAGGCCCCAGTTGCTACTAATCAAAGTAGGATATATTACATTTTCTTTGTGGCATATGTTATGCCAATTGACCTTGACTTCCCCAAGACTGTGGTTCTGAAGCCCCAGGCCCAGTGACTCATTCCTTCAAGGTGTTTGGTTATGGCTAAGAAGTTTCACAACTTTACCCCGGCATGCTCCACTACGTTTGTGGATATATTTGCACATATAAAGAAAAAATATCCACTGTCAAACCTATATATATATTTGTGGGTGGAGTTTTCCCACACATGTTCAGCTTGTGTGTCTATCTATGCATTGATAATGAATATTATTGTCACTCCTGTCCTTACAAGATTGTGTGTGCAATAGTATTTACCTTGGCTGCCTTCAACTCTTGTGCTTCTCCCAGTGCCTTCCTTTGCCTTGATCATTTTGTGCTGACCTCCATTGTTGTGTATTGTCTTTCCCTTCACCCAAGTTGTTACATAGCTGCCCTCTAGGTAGTGATTTACCTTCCTTACCCTCCCACCCTTGCTAATCTTCAAAAAATTTGTCTTTCTCTCTGTGTAAAATTTTCTTGACTTTTTATAGCAGTGGTCTCATATGATATTTGTCTTTTCTGTAATTGACTAATTTCACTCATCATAATGTCTTCTAGGTCATCCATGTTATGAAGTGTTTTGAAAATTCATTATTATTTTTTAATGTAGTATGTCATGTGTGTATGTACCATGGTTTGTTTAGCCTGTTCACAGGCATTTATATTGTTTCCATCTTCTTGTTACTGTGAATAGTGCTATGATGGGTATGAGTGTGCAGATATCTGTTCATCTTAGAGCTCTTATTTCTCTAGGATGTATATCTAGTAGTTGGAAAGCTGAATCATATAGCAATTTTATTATTCCTAAATTTTTGAGAAGTTACATATCATTTTCACAGTGATTACACAATTGTACAGTCCCATCAGCAGTGTTTGAAGGTTCAAGTATCTGTACATATTTGTCAGCATTTGTTGTTTTCTGGTTTTTTTTTTTTTTTTTTGACCAATCTCTTACCAAATCTTTTTTTTTTTTTTTAATTGTGATTTGGGTGAAGATTTCAGAACAAATTCACTTTCCATACAGCAGTTCACACACACTTTGTCTCATGACATTGACCACAATTTACCACAATGCTTCTCCCCTCCCACTTCCTCCCCACAGTTACCTCTTCCCAGTGTCCATCCCTCCATAC
>NW_006921743.1:3760278-3760870 GCF_000298275.1 Orycteropus afer afer
TGAATTTTGGTTTTCTTCATTCTTCTTTGCTCTGGATGAGGAGAGACCCATCGTTGCATCTAGAGGGCAGCTTGCTAGCTTTTAAGATCCCAGTCACTACTTGCCAAAGTAGGAGGTGGAACCATGTTTTGGATAGTATGTTATGCCAATTGAGCTTAAAGTCCCTTGTGACTATGGTCCCAAGCCCACAGGTTCAACTACTCAGTCCCTCTGGGTAGCTGACTGTGACCAAGCAGTGAACAAAACCTTGCCCCTTGTCAGCTCCACTATATACCTGGGGATTCTTATCATTCACATAAATTTATAGGACCATTGTCTGCCAACCCTGTACATGTTTTTGGATACCCACCCCATTTCATAGACATACCTAATAGTTCAGCCTTTTCACCCATCTATCCACCCATATACCCATGTTTTCCTTCACTGACAGCCCATTACTGTATGCACAAAAGGGTTCATCTTTGTTGTCTGTACCTCCCATGTACTTCTCTATGTTTTTCTCATCCTCAATGCTGCCATATTCGTCACTCATATTTGGTACATTGCCCTTCTCTTCACCCAAATCAATACTTATCTCTATCTATCTAACAGC
>NW_006921743.1:3762944-3769067 GCF_000298275.1 Orycteropus afer afer
CTAAGAAGTATTCAGGTATTTGTCTTCAATCTCATTAATTCTGTCTTCCATTGCATCAATTCTACTCCTTTGCCCTTCCAATGTGTTACCTATTTCTGACAATTTAGTATTAATCTTCTGGATTTCTATCTGTCGATTTAGAATCATTTCTAATTTTTCATTTATTTTAACATTTTGTTCTTGTATTTTCTTCCAAAATTCTTCTAAAGTTTTTTCTGTGTTTTCTTTGGTCTGTTTCTCAGTTCTTTGAAGACACCTAAAGATAATTCTTCTGAATTCCTTATCAGAGAGTTCCAATGTTGCTTCTTCTTCAGGGATATATTCTGGGTCTGTATCCTGCTCCCTTGTTTCTACCACTCTATCCTGCTTTTTATGTGGACTGTGATGGTCTGTTGTCTCTGAGGCATCGTGGCGTTGTTGTATTTAGATCTCTGTTAACTTTTTGTGAAGAGCAGTCAAGGGTGATTCAGGCTCTTGTTGATGTTTTTTTTTTTGTTTGTTTGTTTTTATCATTGGCCCATTGATGGAGAAGGAGGTAGTGACTCTTGCTCAGTAAAGGAAGTTGCAGGAGGTGTGGGTGTAGTTGTGTCTTATGGGGACTGTTGTTGTCTTCCACTCAGTTAGACAAAAATGACAATTGAATAGCCATCAAAAAACTAAAAGCATGTGGACAAAAAACACACCATGTAATCAAACAGGAACAGTAACCAGAAAAAGAAAAAAAGGAAAAAGAAGAAAGAAGAAAACCTGCAATATCTGGGGATAGGACACTAAGAGAAAAATGGTAGAGAGGGAAAATAATGAAGCATAAAATAGGAAAAATGCAAAAAGAAAAACAAGGAACAGGGTTAACCACGAGAAAAAAGGGGAAAAAAGGAAAATAAATTAAATTAAAAAAAAATTCAGCCAGGAACAGGGAAAAGAAAAAAAGCTGAAAACTAGGACCTGGAAGGGGAAGAACAAGATTAATAGTAAAAAGGACAAAAGTATTAATCATAATAGTTATTTTAAAACAGACAAATACAAACAAACTAATCACCAGAAAAAAGAAAGCAAAAAAGAAAAAGAGGAAAAGGAAAAAAAAAAAAAAAAAACAGTGGAGAACAGGGCAGGGCACTCAGGCTTGGTCCGAGCATACAGACTCTGATGGAGTTCCTGTGGCCCCAGAAGGTGGGTGGGAGTGGCGATGGCCACACCTCCGTTCACCAAGTGGGTGTGGGGTGTAAGAGTAACAAGAGGAATGTCTCACCTTTTCAGTCTTGCAGGTCCTGAGTGTTCTTGGGGTTGCAGGAAAGCCGAACCTCTTAAGCCCCTGGAATCTCAGAGAGTGCTGTCTCTTTAAATATCCAAAATAGTCAAGCTGCTTGTAGCATTCAAAATGACAGTGCCCTCCAGACCAGCAAAAGTCCACAACTCAGCCCGCCTTTCTCTTCACCTTCTCCATTTATTCCCCAGCCACCAGAGCAGTCTTCCATAGAGTCCCTGGCTAGCAGGGCTGATTTTTCGGTTAATTCTTAGGTTCTACCAGCACTCAGGAACCTCCCAGCTGTCTGTGCCATCAGGATCACTCAGGATTGTTGCAGACCACAGCTCTGTCTGTCTCCTTTTTTGGTATTTTCACATAAATTCTTCTGCTAGTTGGGGTTTAGTCCACTTCTATATCCTTCTCTTCCAGGCTCAGGGGTCCAGGATTATCTTCTGTGTCTGTGTTAATTGGTTTCCCTTTTCTTTGTTGAAAAGGGTCTGTGCAGTCTTTCTGCCTAGTCTGCCATCTTATGGGAACCTGTTTTTTTTTTTTTTTTTAATTTAAGAATTAATGCTAAGGTAAGATGATATGCCATCGTTATTTTGATTTGCATCTCTCTAATAGCTAGCAGTGAATTGTCTGTTTATGTACTCTCCATTCTTTAAAGGTTTTTTGTCTTTTTATTGGTGAAATGATGAAATTTTCCATAAATTTTAGGGATTAATCCCTTACCTGATGTGTCATTATATATCAACATTTTTTCTTCAGTCTGTAGATTCTGTTTCTAACTCTTTTAGTGAAATCGTTTGATGTACATAAATGCTCAATTTTTAAAAGGGCTCAGTTGCCTAGTTTGTTTTCTGCTATTTGTGTGTATTTAGTTGTTTGATTGTGTATTTATGCCATGTATTAAGACCCTTAAATTTGCCCCTGTTTTTCCTTTGATAATATTTATAGCATCTTAAATTTGTTTTTGTATATTGTAAGAAAATTGGATCCTATTTCATTTTTCTGCAAATGGATATCTGGTTTTGCCAGCATCACTTGCTAAAGAGAATAAATTTTCCCCATTGAATGGGTTTCAGTCCTTTGTAATAGATTAGCAGTTCATAGGTAGATGGATTTACTTCTGGGTTCTCAATTCTGTTCCGTTGGTCTGTGTGTCTATCAATGTTCAAATACTGTGCTGTTTTGACTACTGTGGCTGTATAGTAAGTTTTGAGATTGGAGAGTATAAGACTTATTTTATTCTTTTTCTTTAGTAGTGCTTTGCTTACACAGAGTCTCTTTTCTTTCCATATGATGTTGGCAATTAATTTTCCTTATCTTTAAGGAATGATGATGAGATGTGGATTGGGATTGCATTGTATTTGTAGATCATTTGGAATAGTATTCACATTTTCACAATGTTAAGTCTTCTATCCATGAGTATGGTATATTCTTCCATTTGTGTGGGTCACTTTTTGTTTGTTTGTTTGTTTGTAGTGGTGTTTTGCAGTTTACTTTGTAAAGGTCTTTGTATCTCTGGTTAGATTTATTCCTAAGTGTTTCATCTTTTGGGTAGCTGTTGCAAATATTGTTGTTTCTCTCACATCCTTTTTGGAGTTCTCTTTGTTAACATAGAGGAATCCAATTGATTTTCCTAAGTTGATCTTATACTCTGCCATTTTGGTGAATTCTTCAGTTAGTTTCAAAAGTTTTCTTGCTGAGTCTATGGGACTTTCTATAATTAGGATCATATCATCTGGGGCTTTCTATAATTAGGATCATATCATCTGCAAATAAAGATAGTTTCATTACTTCTTTGCTAATCTGGATGGTTTTTATTTCCCTTTCTTGCTTTATTGCTCTGACAAGGAATTTCAATACAATATTGCATAGAAGTGATGATAAATGTCAGCCTTGCCTGGTTATTGTTTGCAATGGGAATGTTTTCAATCTCTCTCAGGTGAGAACAATGTTGATTGTTGATTATATATATGCCTTTACTTATAGTGAGAAATTTTCCTTCTTTTCCTATTTTTCTGGGCATGTTTATGAAAAATAAATATTGGATTTTGTCAAATGTCTTTTCTGCAGTAATTGATAAAATCATGGGTTTCTTTTCCTTTGTTTAATTTATGGGGTGGATTACATTGTTTGTTTTTCTTATGTTGAACCATACTTGTACACCAGGTATAACTACAACTTGGTAATGATTTTTTTTTTTTTTTCAAATATATATGTTGTTGAATTCTATTGACTAAGATTTTGTTGAGAATTTTTGTATCTATGTTCATGAGGGATATTTGTCTTTAATTTTCTTTTTTAGTGGTGTCTTCCTGGTTTTGGTATCAGTGTTGTTTGCTTCATAGAATGAAATGGGAGTATTCTGTCATTATTATATATGACAGAATATCATATTCTATATGATATAAATATATATGACAGAATACACAAATTCTATTTTGATATTTGTGTCAGCTCTTCTCTGAATGTTTGATAGAATTTTCCAAAGAAGTATTTTATGCCAGGACTTTGTTTTTCCTTTGGCATTTATTTATGATGAATTCATTTTCTTCTCTTGTGTTACATCTGTTCACATTTTCTGCCTCAGAATATGTTAGTTTGGATGTGTAGTATGTTGCTAGAAATTTGTCCATTCTGTCTGTTTTTTAATTTGTTGTAGTACGATTTTTCATAGTATTATGTCATTATCCTTTTAATTTCAGTTAGTTATGATGTGACATGGCCCGTTATCATTCTTATTCATGTTATGTGCAGCTTCTTGTTCTTTTCCTTTTTTATATTTGCCAGTGGTTTGTCAACTTTATTAGTCCTTACAAATAAGCAATTTTAGTCTTTCTGATCTTATTTTTCTGTTTCTTTTATTTCTGCTCATATCTTTCTCATTTCCTTTCCTCTGATGATTATAAACTAAAATGTCTTCTTTTTCTAATTGTTGGAGATGTTGAGATAAGGTTTTTTTTATGTTCTTTTTTCTGTTTTGCTTGGTGCATTTATTGCTATAAATTACCAACTGAGCACTGCTGCTGCTGCTTTTTTTTTTTTTTTTTGTCCCAAAGATTTTCAGAGGTTGTCTTTTCATTCTTGTTTTATCCAAAGAGTTTTTTATTGCATCTTTTATTTCTTCTGTTACTGAATAGTTCTTAAGCAGGACATTATTCAGTTTCCATGTATTTGACCTTTCTTCCTTGATATTCCTGTTGATGGTTTCTAATGTTATAGTATTGTGAACTAATAAGATGGTTTTGTAGCATTTCTATTTTTGTAGAAAACATTCCAATCTTTTCTAGAATTTATGGAGGCTTGCTTTGTGACCTAACATAAGATTTGTTCTGGAAAATATTCCACATATGTTGGAAAAGAATGTACACTGTGATGTTGTTGGGTGGAATGTTCTGTCTATGAAGCCTAGTTGGTTGATTTTGCTCTCCAGATCTTGTGTATCTTTGTTGAGTTTTTTTTCCAGTCTTCATCAAAGCGGTGTATTAAAGTGTGCTATTATTATTGTTAAGTTGTCTGTTTATCTTTTCAATTATGTTAAAGTTTGATTTATTTATTTTGGGACTCATTGGGTCTTTAGATATTTATCATTGTTATGTTTTCTTGTTATAATGACCCTTTGGTCATTATTTAATGTCTTTCCTTGACTCTTTCGCTGATTTTACCTTAAAATCTTCTTTATCTGAAATTATTATAACCACTCCTTCTCCTTTTTCGTTGTCATTTGCTTAATATATGATTAATATATGATCTGTATTTAGCTTATTTTTGTCTTAATATCTAATATGTGTCTCATATGTACAGCATATTGAAGGGTTCTGTTTTGTTATTCATTCTACTATTCTCTGATTCCTAAATGATATATTTAATCCATTTACATTTAATGTAATTATCAATAGGTATGAATTTACTGGCATTTTGCTGTGGTATTCTTTTTTGTGTAAATGTGTGGTATTGATTGTTTCTTTTTTCCATATATTTTCTGTGCTGAGTTCATTTTCTTTATAGATTTTCTTATCACTTCCCTCGTTGCTACTGTGTTAGGGTTTACTGAGTCTTTATGATTATCGTCTTTTTCAGTTTGATAAGAAAGTTTGTTACTTTTTCTTCATGTTGCTCTGTAGTTTCTTATCATCTTCCCAACTTTAAAGCAATCTATTCTCTCTTGATATTATCTTCACTTATTTTCTATTTGGAAATTTTGTAACTACACCATTTATTCCCTCCTTTTGCTTTTTAGTCATCATTGTGTAGAAACTGGCATCTCTAGTTTCCTCTTTTCATTTTTTTTGTGTGAGTGTATATGATTTGGGTGAAAGTTTACAGAGAAAATTCACTTTCCAAACAGCAGCTCACATGCACTTTGTCTCATGACATTGACTACAATTTACCATAATGCAACAGCTTCCCTCCTGCTTTCTCCTGAGAGTTACCTCTTCCCTGTCCATCCCTCTATGCACTACTGCCCCTTGAGCTGTCTCTCTGTGCATACATAGTCCTTTTACTCCCATGATTGTTCGCTCCAAGGACTGTATCTACCTACTATAAATGTTCACCTCATATGCCTGTCTTATGTTTGGCTGGAAGCCATGGGAGTGGGTTCAATTCCAGACCTGAAGGCCAGCTAAGATCTATAGTCTCAGTGGTTCCAACAGGCTCTATCAGAACAGCAAACCTGGTCCCCCTTTTTATTTTTTCCAAATGATTTTGAATTTTGCTCCACATTGTTCTCCCTCTCTATCCAGGTTCTCCTACATAGATCCTCCTCCGAGTGTTTGAGCATGGTAGCCAGGCACCATCTAGTTCTTCTGGTCTCATAGTTATATAGGCTGAAGATTGCATGATGCACCAGTTACTTGGACTAATTGTTT
>NW_006921743.1:3769167-3777463 GCF_000298275.1 Orycteropus afer afer
TATAGTAATTTGAGTGAAAGTTTACAAAGCAAATTCATTTTCCATACAGCAGTTCACAAACACTTTGTCTCATGACACTGACTGCAATTTCCAATAAAGCAACAGCTCCCCTCCCACTTCCTCCCCATATTACTCTTCCCTGTGTCCTTCCCTCTCATGCACTCCTGCCCCTCGAGCTGTCTCCCAGTGCATACACAGCCCTTCTATTCTCCAATGATTGATATCTCCAAGAGTATATCTACCTAATGTAAATGGTCACCTCATATGCCTGTCTTTTGTTTGGCTGGAAGCCATGGGAGTGTGTTCAATTCCAGCCCTGAAGGGCAGCTAGGGGCCAGGGTCTCAGTGGTTCCAACAGGCTCTATCAGACCACCAAACCTGGTCACCATTTTTTTTTCTTTTCAAATGATTTTGAGTTTTGTTCCATATTGTTCTCCCACTCTATCCAGGATCTCCTACGTAGAACGCCCTCCGAGTGGTTGACAGTGGTAGCTGGGCACCATCTAGTTCTTCTGGTCTCATAGTCATATAGGCTGAGGATCAGATGGTGTACCAGTTACTTGGACTAATTGTTTCCATGAATCTTTGGTTTTCTTCATTCTTCTTTGCTCTGGACAAGGAGAGACCCATCATTGCATCTAGATGGCTGCTTAAAAGCTTTTAAGATTTCAGTCACTCCTAGCCAAAGTAGGATGAGGAACAATGTATTGTGTAGTATGTTATGCCAATTGAGCTTCATGTCCCCTGTGACTATGGTCCTGAGCCCACAGGTGCCACTCCTCACTCCCTCTGGGTAGTTGGCTGTGCCCAAAAAGTGACTACAACCTTGGCCTTTGTACGCCCTACTATGCACCTGGTAATTCTTACAGAACATATAAATACATTTGTAGAACCATTGTCTGCCAACCCTATACATGGTCTTGAGTACACTCCCTGCTACATGTTGTTATGTAGTTGTTATTTGCCAAGGAGTCGGACCCAACTCGTAACAACCCCTCCTTGGGTTTCCGAGGCAGTATCACTACAGAAGTAGATTGTCCAATCTTCCTTCCGAAGAGTGGCTGTATAGACATACCTAATAGTTCAGCCTGTCTACCCATCTATGCACCCATCTACCTATGTTTGCCTTCACTGACAACGGAGTACTATTTGTGCAAAAGGGTTCATCTTTGTTATCTGCACCTGAATGTTCTTCTCTATGTCTTCCTCTTCCTCAATTCCACCATGTTGATCACTCATATTTGGTACATTGCCCTTTTCTTTACCCAAACCAGTACTTATTTCTACCTATCTAACAATGTTCCCTCCCCTCCCCTTCCACCCCTGGTAACCAATAAAGAAAATTTCCTTCCATATATAAACCTTTCCTTGACTGTTACAATAACGGACTGTTCTGGTTCCCTAGTACCACTCTGACAAGAATATACTACAAATGGGATGGCTTAAACAAACAAGAGTTTATTCTTACAATTTGAGGCTTTAAGTTCAAGTTCAAAGAGCCAGGCTGTAGGGTCTGGGTGAAAGCCCCTCAACCTTGGGGTCCAGCTTTGCCTCCTTCTCCCAGCCCAATGGAGCTAGAAGCATTTCTTCACTCAGACAGCTGTTGACTGCTGAGGCTGAGAAGCCCCAAGGTTGACAAGTAAAAAGGCACAGTTCTGATGTTACCAATCCACATGGCAGGCCATTAACTTAAGTCCACTATAAGACCTAAGATTGCCAGAGCATAGCAGGCTGCTGAGAAATGACATGGCTGCATGCAGGGTCCAAGTGTGCCAAAGGCTAGAGACCATTCCCAAGGCTTCTCCTCAAATACAGGAAGTGGGCCACATTCCCAAAGGTAGCTGCTTGTGATAGATCCCACCATAGAGCTGATTGCCAGACTCATCATGGGGAATAACTACCACCAGCTGCCCAGCTACTCAACCAGGCCCAGCCAAGTTGATACACGAACATAACTAGCACATGAACGGACTAATACAATATTTGTCCTTCTGTGATTGACTTATTTCAATCAGCATAATGTCCTACTACAAATTCATTGACGTCATGCAGTGGTTTGCAGATTCCATGTTATTCTTTAAGGTTGCATAGTATTCCATTGTGTGTATGTCCCATAGTTTGGTTATCCATTCCTCAGTTGATGGACACCTTGAATGTTTCCATCTTTTGGTTGTTGTAAATAGTGCTGCGATGAACATGGGTGTTCATACGTCTGTTCTTGTCCTGGCTCTCACTTCTTCAGGATATATAGCTAATACTGGAAAGGCTGGGTCAAAGGTATTTCTATTTCCAACTTTACAAAGAATCACCATACTGCTTTCCACAATGGTTGTTCCATTTTACAATCCCACCAGCAGTCTATAAGAGTTCCAATCTCCTCATTCTCACCAGAATTTGTTATTTTCTGCCTTGTTGAACTTTGCTACTAGTGGTGGGGCAAGATGGTATCTCATTGTTGCTTTGATTTGCATCTTTCTAATGGCTAATGATCATGAGCATTTCTTCATATGTTTGTTGGCCACCTGGATATCCTCTTTGGTTAAGTGTCTATTCATGTCCCGTCCATTTTTTAATTGAATTATTTGTCTTTTTGTTGTTGAGATGTTGGAGTTTTCTATAAATTCTAGAGATAAGTCCTTTGTCAGATATGTCATTGCAGAATATTTTTTCCCAATCTGTAGGTTCTCTTTTGACTCTTTTGGAGAAGTTTTCAGAGGCACATAAAAATTTAATTTTGAGAAGGTCCCATTCATCTAGTTTCTCTTCTGCTGTTTGCGCATTTTGGGTTATGATTGATAGTTTATTTATGCTATATATTAGGGCCCCTAAACTTGCCCTAGGTTTTCCTTCAGGAACTCTATAGTTTTAGGTTTAACATTTAAGTCTTTGATCCATCTGGAGTTTGTTTTTGTGCATGGTGTGTAGCACAGATCTTTTTTCATTTTCTTGCAAATGGATATCCAGTTTTGCCAGCACCATTTATTAAACAAACACTCTTCCCCATTTAACGGATTTAAGCCCTTTCTCAAAGTTCAGCTGACCATAGGTCAATGGATCTATTTCTGGGTTCTCCGTTCTATTTCATTGTTCTATGTGTCTGTCATTGTATCAATACCAGGCAGTTTTGACTACTGTGGCTGTATAGTAAGTTTTGAAATCTGACAGTGTGAGACCTCCTATTTTGTTCTCCTTCAAAAGTGCTTTTCTTATCCAAGGTCTCATTCCTTTCCATATAAATTTAGTGATTGGTTTTTCCATATCCTTAAAAAAATGTTGATGGGATCTGGGTTGGGATTGTATTGAATGTATAGATTGCTTTGGGTAGAATTGACATTTTTGCAATATTCAATCTTCCTATGCACAAACATGGTATGTTCTTCCATTTATGTAGATCTCTTATGGTTTCTTGAAGTAGTTTTTTATAGTTTATTTGTACAGGTCTCCTGTGTCCCTGGTAAGATTTATTCGCAAGTGTTTTATTTTTTTTGGTAGGTATTTTAAATGGTATTGATTTCCTTATTTCTTTTTCAGCCATCTCTTTGCTGCTATAGAGGAATCCAACTGATTTTTGGATGTTGATATTGTATCCTGCCATGATGCTAAATATCTCAGTTAGGGCAAGTAGATTTTTTTATTGAGTCTCTTGGGTTTTCTAGGTATACTATCATATCATCAGCAAATAGGGATAATTTGACTTTTTTCTTACCAATTTGGATGCCTTTGATTTCCCTTTCTTGCATTATGGCTCTGGCTAGGCCTTCCAATACATTGTTGAATAGAAGTGGTTATAGAGGGCATCCTTGTTTGGTTCCTGTTCACAAGGGAAATGGTTCCAGTTTCTCTCCATTGAGAACAATGTTGGCTGTTGGTTCTGCATAGATGCCTTTTATTATGTTGAAAAATGTCCCTTATGTTCCTATTTTGCTGAGGGTTTTAATCAGGAATTGATGTTGGATTTTATGAAATGCCTTTTCTGCATCAATTGATATCATCATGTGGCTCTTTTTCTTTATTTTATATATGTGGTGGATGATGTTGCTTGTTTTTCTACTGTTGAACCATACTTGCATACCTTATATGAATACCATTTGGTCATAATGAATGATTTTCTTGATATGTTATTGGAGTCTATTGGCTAGGATTTTGTTGGTTTTTGCATCAATATTCATGAGGGATATTTGTCTATTGTTTTCCTTTTGAGTGATGTTTTTTCTTGGTTTTGGTATCAAGGTTATGCTTGCTTCACAAAATGAGTTAGGGAGGAAACCATCCTTTTCTATGTTTTAGAATAGTTTGAGTAGGATTGGTGTCAGTTCTTCTCTGAATGTTTGGTAGAATTCTCCAGTAAAACCGTCTGGGCAGGGACTTTTTTGTTAGTGATATTTTTATGACCTGTTCAATTTCTTCTTTTGTTATGGATCTGTTCAACTTTTCCACATCAGTCTGTATTAGTTTAGGTAAGTGATGTGTTTCTAGAGATCAGTACATTTCTTCCAGATTTTCCAATTTGTTGGAGTACAGTTCTTCATAGTATGCTGGTATTATCCTTATTTCAGTTGGATCTATTGTGATGTCACCCATTTCATTTGTTATTCATGTTATTTGTATTATCTACTTCTTTTCCTTTGTTAAATTAACCAGTGGTTTGTCAATTTCATTAATCTTTTCAAAAAACCATCTTCTAGACTTGCTGATTTTTTCTATTGTCTTTCTAATCGATTTATGCTTAATCTTTATTATTTCCTTTCTTCTGGTGACTGTAGGTTTTTCTTGCTCTTCTTTTTCTAATTGTTTGAAATGTTGGTTTAAAGTGTGGATTTTGGCTCTTTCTTCTTTTTTGATATGTGCATTTATTGTTATAATTTTGCCTCTGGTCGCTGTTTTTGTTGTGTCCCAAAGATTTTGGTGTGTTGTGTTTTCATCCTCGTTTGATTCAAAGAATTTTTAAATTTAATTTTTTAATTTCTTCTCTTACCCAGTCTTTCTCAATGAGGGTATTGTTCAGTTTCCATGTGTTTGCTCTTTTTCCATTGATCTTCCTATTTCCTATGAAAGAATTGGTGAAGAACAGGGCTCCGGGAATTGACAGAATACCGATTGAGATATTTCAACAAACAGATGCCCCATTGGAGGCACTTACTCAGTTATCCCAAGAGATTTGGAAGACGTGGCCAACTGACTGGAAGAGATACATATTTGTACCCATTTCAAAGAATGGTGATCCCACAGAATGTGGAAATTATACAACAATATCATTAATATCGCACACAAGTAAGATCTTACTGAAGATAATTCAAAAACGGTTGCAGCAGTTTATTGACAAAGAACTTCCAGAGGTGCAAGCTGGATTCAGAAGAGGGCATGGAACAATGGATATTATAGCTGTTGTCAGATGGATATTGGCTCAAGGCAAAGAATACCAGAAAGATGTTTACTTGTGTTTTATTGACTATGCAAAGACATTTGGTTGTGTGGATCATGACAAACTATGGATAACATTGAGAAGAATGGGAATTCCCAAACACTTGATTGTACTTATGAGAAAATTGTACCTTGACCAGGAGGTTGTCGTTCGAATGGAACAAGGGGACACTACATGGTTTAAAATCAAGAAGGGAGTGCATCAGGGTTATATCCTTTCCCCACACTCATTCAATCTATATGCTGAGCAAATAATCTGAGAAGCTGGACTATATGAAGAAAAACATGGTATCAGGATTGGAGGAAGAATCATTAACAACCTGAGATATGCAGATGATACAACTTTGCTTGCTGAAAGTGAGGATGACTTGAGGCACTTATTGATGAAGGTTGAAGAATACAGTCTGCAGTATGGATTACATCTCAATATAAAGAAAAAGAATCCTCACACCTGGACCAGTGAGCAGCATCACAATAAATGAAGAGAAGATTGAGGATGTCAAAGAATTCACGTTGCTTGCTTCTACAATCAATGCTAATGGAAGCAGCAGTCAGGACATTAGAAAATATGTAGCAGTGGGACAGTCAACCACGAAGGAATTGTTTCAAGTGCTGAGGAGCAAGGCTGGAGATGGCATTGAGAGACTGAAATCTTTGTACACTGCTGTGGAACTATAAAATGGTGCAAGCACTGAGGAAAAACAGTATGGTGCTTCCTTAAAAATCCAGAAATAGAAATACCATATGTTCCAGCAATCCTATTGCTTGGTATACATCCTAGAGAAATAAGAACTATAAACCAAACAGATATAGGCACATCCATGCTCATTGCAGCACTATTCATAATAGCAAAAAATAGAACCAACCTAAATGCTTATCAATGGAAGAATGGATGAACAAACTATGGTACACACACACAATGAAATACTGCACTATGTTAAAAAACAATGATGAATCTGTGAAGCATGTCATAATATGAATGAACTTAAAGGCTGTTATGCTGAGTGAAATTAGTCTATCACAAAAGGACAGATATTGTATGAGACAGCTATTATAAAGTCAAGAAAAGGGTTTCACACAAAAAAAGGAATATTCTTGATGGTTACCAGAAATGGGTGAGGAAAGGAGGATAAACCACTAAGTAGAGTGTAGACACATTAAAAATAATAAATAAAAAAATTAAAAGCCATAAACTTGTATTAAAAACCAAACTCATTACCATTGAGTCAAATCCACTCATAGCAACTTCCATTGGTTTTCCAAGGCAGTAAATCTTTAAGGAAGTAGAGTGCTCCATCTTCCTTCTGCTGAGCGGCTAGTAAGTTTAAACCACCAAGCTTTTGGTTAGCAGACAAATGCTTTAGGCACTGTGCCACCAGAGCTCCTTTAAATTTGTATAGTACTATATTATAAATTATATAATGAATCATTGTTAACGATAAAATCTCAATGTAATCTAACTTTTCCATGGAAAGAATAATCAACTCAGAAAGTAAGTTTCTATCTATATATCTTTTAACCCAAAGTGAGAGGTTATATTTTGATTAACATTCCGAGCATATGAAAGTTGTTTACATTTGTAGGTTTTATATTTTGTTGTTCTAAGTCTTTTGTTTCATACAAGAATTATTCCATATCTTTATCTAGTAATACTTGTTGTCTATCTTTATGCTACACATACCATTCCAAATATTTTTTCATATGTTGTTCCATATTTTTTTCTATATCTTTATGTAGGTGTTCCTTTGGTCAATACACAAAATGTAAAATATTAATCTAAAATATTTTGATAAAAAAAATACTGGCAAGTTTCAAACTTTTATCCACTGCTAGTGGGAGTATAAAATGATGCTTAAGGCATTTGATTGCTAACCAGAAGACTGCAGTTCAAACCCAGCAGCCACTCTTTGAAAGAAAGGTTGGACAGTCTACCTTTCACAGTGATACTGCCTCAGAAACCCAAGGTGAGGTTGCTATGGGTCGAATTGGCTCAACAGCAGTGAGTTTTTACTATGGAAAATGTTATGACATTTCCTTAGAAAGCAAGAAATAAAAATAGCTTATTATCCAGGAAACCACTCCTCTGTATATACATGCCCTTGTGGTGCAGATTACTTAATATGGCTCTTCTAGCCATGGCCTCCCACTAGGTAACTTGATGAGATTATGCAAATATGAAGTCCTTCTGGCCCACCAAAGAAAATAGATAACCTGCTAATAATGTAAACAATACAAGTCACCCTTGTTGGAGTGGACCTTGCAAATGTTGTTGTTAAGTGCCATCAAGTCGTTTCTGACTCATAGCAACCCCATGCGCAGCAGAACGAAACACTGCCTGATCCTGCACCAGCTCCATGATCCCTGCTATACTTGAGCCCATCATCGCAGCCACTGTGTCAATCCATCTTGTTGAAGGCCTCCCCCTTTTTCGCTGACCCTCCACCCTACCAAGCATGACATTCAGAGAATGGTCCCTTCTGACAACATGACCAAAAGAGGTGAGATGAAGTCTAGCCATTCTCACTTCCAAGGAGCATTTTAGGTGCACTTCCTCTAGGACAGATCTGTTAGTTCTTTTAGCAGTTCATGGTACTTTCAGCATTTTTCGCCAGCACCACAACTCAAAAGCATCAACTCTTCTTCGGTCTTCCTTATTCATTGTCCAGCTGCCACATGCATACAAGGTGATTGGAAACATCATGGCTAGTGTCAGTTGCACCTTAGTCCTCAAGGAGACATCCTTGCTCCTCAGCACTTGAAACAGTTCCTTCGTGGTTGACCTTCCAAATGCTACATGTCATCTAATGTCCTGACTGCTGCTTCCATTGGCATTGATTGTAGAACCAAGCAATGTGAATTCTTTGACAACCTCAAT
>NW_006921743.1:3778064-3779186 GCF_000298275.1 Orycteropus afer afer
TGGGTTTAAACCTCCAGCCTTCTGGTTAGCAGTCAAGTGCCTTAGGCACTATGCTACCAGAACTCCTATAGTTTGTCATGATCCACACAATCAAATGTCTTTGCATAGTCAATAAAACACAAGTAAACATCTTTCTGGTATTCTTTGCCTTGAGCCAATCTCCATCTGACAACAGCTATGATATCCATTGTTCCACGTCCTCTTCTGAATCCAGCTTGCACCTCTGAAAGTTCTCTGTCAATATACTATTGCAAACGTTTTTGAATTATCTTCAGTAAGATCTTACTTGTGTGCAATATTAATGATATTGTTCTATAATTTCTACATTCTGTGGGATCACCTTTCTTTGGAATGGGTACAAATATGTATCTCTCCAAATCAGTTGGCCAGGTCTTCCAAATCTCTTGGGATAACTGAGTGAGTGCCTCCAATGGAGCATCTGTTTGTTGAAATATCTCAATCAGTATTCCGTCAATTCCCAGATCCTTGTTCTTCACCAATTCTTTCATTGCAGTTTTGACATCCTCCTTCATTACCATTGGTTCTAGATCATATGCCACTTCCTGAAATGGATGAAGATCGACCAGTTCTTTTTGGTATAGTGACTCTGTCTATTCCTGCTATCTTCTCTTGATGTTTCCTGTATCATTCAATATTTTGCCCATAGAATCTCTCAATATTGCAACTCGAGGCTTAAATTTTTTCTTCAATTCTTTCAGCTTGAGAAATGCTGAGTGTGCTCTTCCCTTTTGGTTTTCAAACTCCAGGTCTTTGCACATTTCATTATAGTAATAGGTTTTGTATGCTTGAGCTGCTCTTTGAAATCTTCTGTTCAGCTCTTCTATCTTGTCATTTCTTTCATTTGCTTTAGCTACTCTCCGATCACGGTCATGTTTCAGAGTCTGTTCTGTCATCCACTTTGGTCTTCTCTTTTTTTCTCATCTTTTTACTGATCTCTTGCTTTCTTCATGGATAATCGTCTTGAAATCCTCCCACAATTCTTCTGGTTTTCAGTCATTGTTGTTCAATACATCAAATCTATTCTTTAGATGATCTCTAAATTCAGGAGGGATATATTCAAGATCATATTTTGGCTCTCTTGGACTTGTTTTAATTGACTTC
>NW_006921743.1:3780163-3789829 GCF_000298275.1 Orycteropus afer afer
GCCTCCTCCTTCTTCCTAGTCTGTCTCAGTCTGTAAGCTGGGCTGATACCTGTGCACCATGTGCATCCCGCTGGGTTTGAAACACCAGTGGCTCAGCCTCAAAACTCACATCAACATGTCACCACGGTAGGACAAACCGACAGACAGGTTTGTATACCTGTTGGAAACGTCTCGTACCACCCTTACCTGGGTCCCTGTGGCTGACTCCTCCTCTGTCCAGGTTCCTAGTCTTTTAATCCCCTTTCTCCCCTTCTCCCACCCTGCTGCTTTGGGCATGCCTGAAGTTGAACGCCTTAATGTAGGAGCCTTGCTGGCAGAGTGACGTGCCTCTCTGAGCACTTATCATCAGAGCTAAAAGAGCTTTGTAATATTTGACTCTATGAGGCAAAGGCCAAGGGGCCACAGGGCTAAGCAGCCGAGGCTAGAGAGATGCATATCTTTAGCTGGGCTGAGAAGAAGCTGTTCTTAGTTGTTTGACTCTGGAATTGTAATCACTTTCCTAATAAGCTCCATAATTGTGAGTATTGTCTGTGAGTTTTATGTGGCGATAGCAATGAATTATCAAACCCAGTAGAGAAGTAAAGTGCTCTTAGGAGGGACAGTTGGTTTTAGAATTGGCAAAAAGGGTTGGAATGTGGCAGCATGTCTGACCTCAACCTCATAGGAACAAACTTTGGGCTACTGATGTTCATCTTGATTCTCTATCTCCCTCTAATTTGTGAAGTTAGAATAAATCAAGCAATGCAATCTCTATGCTTTTTTTTTTTTACAACCCTATACATCTAATAAAAGAAACATGAATAGACATAGACACATTTATGTTCATTGCAGCATTATTCACAATAGACAAAGAACTAAGTGCTAATCAATAGATGAATGGATTAACAAAATGTGGAACAGTGAAACCTGTAAGAAGTGGAACTGCACGAGACTCCCTTGTTTTTCTGGGTACCATAGGTTTTATGTCTTTGATAGAGTGCAATCTTATTTCTTTTCTGTTATTTGTTTTAGTGGAAAATATTTGAGTTTTCCTTCTCTGACAGGTTTGCAACTGTGATAGTTTATGTTTGGTGTCAAATTGGCTGAGCCATGATCCTAAGTGGCTTAGCAGTTATGATGTAGTCATCACTCATGATCAGATCTGATACAGTGTAATAACCTCCATGATGAGATCTGCTATCAGTTGAAAGGGGATTCCTTTGTGGTATGGCCTGCTTCTAACATGTATGGAAAAGCTGTGGCAGAGTTCTCTGACTGTTTGCTCAATGTAGAGCCTACAACTGGCTCATCATCATCTCTGGTTCTTTGACTTGAGCCAGTGGCCTGCACTATTGCTGCTGCTCTTGGGATTGTTGCCTTTAAAGCCTGTGAGCCCAAATTCTGCCAACTTACCTGCAGATCTTGGATTTCTCAACCTCCAAAGCCAGCAGCCTACTGTATTGCCTACCAATGTTGAGTTTGTCTGCCTCTGCAGCTACATAAGTCAGAAGAAGCCACAGACTTGAGACTTGCCAACCTGTACAACAGTATTATTTCCTTAACATAAACTGCTCTTTCTCTTCTCTCTCTCTCTCTCTCTCTTGATTTAGCTTTTCTAGAGAACTTAGCCTAACACATTTGATACCAAGAGTGATTCTAGAGGAAAAGAACTCATAAGGATGTGTTTTCTAAATTGATTCTCAAGTCTGATTAGTTGTAAAGGTGCTGATGACTTTGCTTCCATTAATAAAGAGGGGTTGCTAATCTATATCATGAGGTGACAATATTAACATATGAATTAGCACCACTTATAGATCAAGTAGGAGATCTGGTGCATAGTGCTTAAGGCATCTGACTGCTAACCAGAAGTCTGGTGGTTCAAACCCACCAGCCACTCCTTGGAAGGAAGATTGAGCAATCTACATCCATAGAGATACTGTCTGGGAAACCCAAGGAGGGGTGGCTATGAGTTGGGATTGACCAGAGGGCAGTGAGGTGGGTTTTTCGTTTTGTTTTGTTTTGTTGATAGATCAAGTATTGATGAGAAGTAAGGCTCTGGGTGATCACATGCTTGATGCTTTTCTGCTATTTTGTCAGAATGAGAAGTATAGGGAAGCTGGTTGGTTGTTCCTATTTAAACTAGTTGTTGTTAGGTACAGTCTAATCAGCTCTGATTCATCTTGACCTTATGTACAACAGAACAAAACACTGCCTGGTCCTGTGCCAGCCTCACAATCCTTGCTATACCTGAGCCCATTATTGCAGCCACTGTGTCAATACATCTCATTGAGGGCCTTCCCCTTTTTTTATTGACCCTCCAGCTTACCAAGCATGATGTCCTTCTCGAGGGAATGATTCTTTAAGACAACATGACCAAAGCAGGTCCAATGAAGTCTGGCCATTTTCTCTTCCAAAGAGCATTCTGGCTGCACTTCTTCCAGGACAGATTTGTTAGTTCTTTTCACTTTCAGTATTCTTTGCCAAGGAGCTCTGGTAGCATAGTGCCTAAGGCATTTGATGCTAACCAGAAGGCTGACAGTTCAAACCCACTAACCACTCCTTGGAAGGAAGGTTGGACAATCTACTTCCATAGTGATATTGCCTCAGAAACCCAAGGAGGGGTCGCTATGAGTCAGGTCTGACTTGGCAGCACATAACAACAACAACAACATTCTTTGCCAACACCACAACTCAAAATCATCAACTCTTCTTCCAGTCTTTCTTACCCATTGTCAAGCTCTCACCTGCATTCAAGGCTATTGAAAACATCATGGCCTGGGTTAGAAGCACCTTAGTCTGCAAGGAGACATCTTTGCTCTTTAGTACTTTAAAGAAGTCTTTTGCAGCAGATTTGCCCAATGCAATACAGCATCTGATGTCTTGACTGCTGCTTACATTGGTGTCAATTGTGAAATGAAGTAAAATGAAATCTTTGGCAACTTCAATTTTTTTTTTCCATTTTTTTGTGATGTTGCTTATTGATCCAGTTATGAGGATTTTTGTTTTCTTTATGTTGAAATGTAACTCATACTGCAGACTATAGACTTTAATCTTCATCAGTGAGTGTTTCATGCCATCCTCACTTTCAGCAAGCAAAGTTATGTTGTTTGCATATTGTAGGTTGTTAATGAGTCTTCCTCCAATCCTGATGCCACACTCTTCTTCATATAGTCCAACTTCTCAGATTATTTGAAACCCTGACACACTCCCTTCCTGATTTTAAACCATGCAGTATCCCCTTGTTCTGTTTGAATGACAGCCTTCTTGTCAATGCATAGGTTCCTCATGAGCACAATTAAGTGTTAGCTAGACAAAGTGGTAAAAGAATGAGATGAGCTCAGGGCTTCAGAGTGATAGCTCAAGTGCCACATAAAAACTTCAATGTTTCCAGTTGTGCCCTACATCTCAACATAAAAAAAAAAAAAAAAAAAAAAAAAAACTCACTGCTATCGAGTCAGATCCAACTCATAGAAACCCCTCCTTGGGTTTCCAGTTGTTAAAGAGTTCATTTTACTTGGATCCACAATCAACATCCATGGAAGCAGCAGTCAATTAATCAGATGTTGTACTACACTGGGCAAATCTGCTGCAAAAGACTTCCTTAAAGTATTGAAGAGCAAAGATGTCCCTTTGAAGACTAATGTGTGCCTAACCCAAACCATGGTATTTTTAATTGTCTCATACGCACATGAAAAGTGAACAAAGAATAAGGAAGACTGAAGAGTTGATGCCTTTGAATTGTTGTATTGGTGAAGAATACTGAAAATACCATGGCTGCCAGGAGAACGAACTAATCTATGCTGGAAGAAGTGCAACAGGAATGTTTCTTAGAAGTGAGAATGGCCAGACTTAGTCTCACCAACATTGGTCATGTGGTTAAAAGGGACCAGTCTCTGGAGAATGATATCATGCATGGTAAAGTAGAGGGTCTGAGAAAAAGGGGAAGATCCTCAATGAGATGGATTGACACAGTGGCTGCAATGATTGCATAGCTAGGATTGTGAGGATGCAGGACAGGGCAGTGTTTTGTTCTACTGTACATAGGGTCACTATGAGTCAGAATTGACTCAACAACACCTAACAACATCAACAAGCACAGATTATTCATTTAATGTTTCATCTCAAGAGGTTCAGAAATAGTCTATTTGATTGGTTTACTGAAGCATTCATTATGCAGTGGCTTACACTAAGTTAAGTCCCAAATCTGCCTTGGTATACTGTAGAAAGTTATCCAGAAGCTTAAGGAAATTGGCTTGTTAGATTTGATTTATCATATTAGACCCAGAGGACACATCTCTTTCCACAATGGTGAAGAAAAATTTGTGAAGGGAATCCCAGCATCCTTGAAGACAACTTTAATTGGTATTTTATGTAAGCCATATTTGACAGTGGGAACTGCTATAATTGAATCAAGATACATGACTACAGTGGGGTGGACTGGACCCCATGGTGGTAGGGGCCAGGTGACTACAATGAATCAACAAAAACAAGGTAGACATGGTTACTATAATGGACAGTAGAGTAAAATAATTAATCAGAAGTCTCACTAGTTTGGATGATGGAGTTGGGTACATAGTCATGGTGACCTTAGGAGTGAAAATAGCTGAGAATCTACTAAATATTTACTTGCTCTGAACAAATGTAAGAATTTTAATTAAGTAAATATAAGTTTAGCTTGAGTCACCAGAAGAGAGAATCATGGCCTCTAAATCAACACCCAAACTTGAGCCAATTTACAGACCCACAACTCTAGGACCCCTTGAGGAAGGAGCCCACTATACTGCTAAAAAATTATACTGTTAATCTTGCTCCTAGCATTCTCAAAAGAGATCCATGGACTTTTACAAGATTGATTGTTCACTGGTGAAAAGGAAATAATCAGACATTTCAGAGATTACTGGACACTGGCTATGATTTGACACTAATTCCAAGAAACTCAAAATATCACTGTGGCCCACTGGTCAGAGTGGGGGTATTTGGAAATCAAGTTATTGATGGAGTCTTAGTTCAGATCCATCTCACAATGGGCCCAGTGTGTACCTGAACAAATCCTGTGGTGATTTCCCCAGTTTCAGAATGCATAACTGGACTAGTCATACTCAGCAACTGGCAGAATCCCCACAATGGATCCCTGCTATGTGGAGTAAAGACTATGACGTAAAAAGCCAACCACCAGAATCTGCCCCCACCTGAGAGAAAATAGTAAACTGAAAGCAATATCATATTCCTGGAGAAATTGCCCTAGTGCCTAAGGCATTTGACTGCAAACCAGAAGGCTGGCAGTTCAAAACCACCAGCCACTCCTTGGAAGGGAGGTTGGGCAATCTACTTCCATAGTGATATTGCCTTGGAAACTCAAGGAGTAGTCATTATGAGTCAGATCTGACTCCACCGCAGTGAGTTTGGTTTTTGGTTTTGGTTGAAGGAATTGCAGAGATTAGTGAAACCCTCAAGGACTTGAAAGATGCAGGGGTGGTGGTAATTCCCACAACAACCCCATTTAACTCGCCTATTGGGCTTGTGAAGAAATACAGTTGGATCTTGAAGAATGACAGTAGATCATCTAAACTTAACCAGGTGGTGACTTCTATTGCAGCTGCTGTTTTATATGTCATTTTATTGCTTGAACAAATTAATTCATCTCCTGGTACCTGACATGCAGAAATTGATCTGTCCAATAATTTTTTCTCAATTCTTACCTGAAAGGATCACCAAAAGCAGTTTGCCTTTAGCTGACAAGGCCATCAGTACATCTTCATAGCACTGCAACTCTCCAGCACAATGCTATAATTTAGTCAGCAGGAACATTGATCGCCTTTTCCTTCCACATCACACTGGCATACTATATTGATGACATTATGCTAATTGGACTTAGTAAGGAAAATGTATCAATGATTCCAGACTTATTGGAAAGACATATGTCTGCAAGATTGTGGGAAATTAACCTCCCAAAGAATGGAAGCACCTTCCACTTCAATGAAAAATCTAGAAGTACAGTTGTGTGGGGCATGTTAAGATATTCCTACTAAAGTTAAGGATAAATTGTTGTATCCGGCCCCTCCAACAACTGAAAAGGAGCCACAATCCCTTGTGAGCCTCCTTCAATTTTGGTGTAAACATATCTGTAATTTTTGTGTGCTATTCTGGTCTATTAATCAAATGACTTGAAAAGCTATTTGTTTCAAGTGGGGCCTTGGATATGGTTACTATCTTTCTCTTGAACCAGTGGCCTGTCATATTGCCTGCCAATCTTGGGATTGTTGTCTTTGCAGCCTGTAAGGCAACAGCTTGTCATTTTACCTGCTGATCTTGGATTAGTCATCCTCTGAAGCCAGAAGCCTGCTGCATTGCCTACTGATCATCAACCCCTGCAGCTACTTGAATTAGGAGAAGCTATTTGACCCACAGACTTTGGACTTGCCAGCCTCTACAACTATGTGAGCCATTTCCTTGAGATAAATCTCTCTCTCTTTCTCTTTCTACATATATATAGTGTATATATAATAGTGAATGCATATATTATAATGAATATTATATATATATATATATAAACTCACTGCTATCGAGTCGGATATGACTCTGTATCTCTACAGAAGTAGATTGCCCAATCTTCCCTCTGAGGAGTGGCTGGTGGGTTTGAACCACCAGCCCTCTGGTTAGTGGTCTAATGCTTTAGGCACTGTACCACTAGAGCTCCTGTATATATATATATATATATATATATATATATATATATATATATATATATGTATATATGTATATGTATATATGTGTGTGTGTGTGTGTGTGTATATATATATATAATTATATTCACTATTATATAAGCATTCACTATTATATATGCATTTACCATACATATATATATTCACTGATTTTGCTTCTGTAGACAAAGTAGCCTAAGAAACCACGTTACACAATTTCTGTCTTTCATAGGTTTTACACTACTCAAATGCACTGGGATATTATGAAGTCATCATTCATAAAAAATAATGATGTGTCCTTGAAATTTGGAGGATATTATGGTGAGTGCAATAAGTCAGTCACAGAAGGAGAAATATTGTGTGATTGTACTTTAATGAAAAGACAAGAATAGATATATATACAGAGACCAATAATTTTGCAACAACATCAACAACAACCAAAAAATATGTATGAGGTTACACAAATATGTTTATAGGCATACATGGGTATGGGTATGAATATGTTCATAAATATGTGGGTAAGATAGATGTATTTATAGACATAGGTACCTACAAGTATTTGTGTGTCTGCATGTGTATTCATGTATATAATAAAGTACATAGAGGATACACAGAGATTTCTTCAACATAACCAAACACCTTGTAAGCCTGGTTTTCTGAGTTTGAAGGCTTAGGCCCATAGTTTCATAGGACAACTCAGTTAATATAGTATATATAGTGTATGTTCTATGTCCCAGTGAGGTGTGTATGGTCTAGGGTCTTAAAAGATTACAAATGGCTTTCTAAGATACAATTATTCATCCAAATTATGTGGAATAAAAGAACAAGAAGAAAATGAAAATCTCAGAGAAGAAAGTAGTCTATAGTACTAATAGTCTATAGAAACAAATCTCATCTCCCCAGAGACCAGAACTAGAATCAGCTGCTACTACCAACCATTATAATCTGCCCACAATATTTGGATCCCTACAAAAACCAAAATGTGCAATAGAAGTTGAATTCTTACAAAGTCCATACTTACTGGACAGGTTGAGACTAGGGGACTCTCTGAGACTATTGCCTTAAGATACTCTTTAAACTTTAAGATCAAATTATCCATTGAGGTCATATTTTAGCTAAATAACAGATTGCTTTATAAAATAATGTCATGCAGGATTAATGAGCTTTCTTTTAAAAAATAATCTACAGGAGACCAAATGGTCAAAAATTACTCCAAAGCAAAGATGAAAGGTAAGGGAGTTGGGGAACTGGAGTACTGGAAATGGCATGACCAGAACAAAATATATGAGAATGATGATACATTATGCAAAATGTAATCAATATCACTGAATAATTTGTGTAAAAATTGTTAAATAGAAATGAAATTTGCTGTGTAAACTTTCACCTTCATCACAATAAAAAAAAAATGTGATTGAGTCAGGTACAATTCTGCCTATCAAAATATTATGGTAGCCTTCAAAAAAAAAAAAAAAAAAGAACTTGCTTTTGCTTAAGGTGGATGAGGCCAAAGTATCATTTATATAAGCCCTTAGCCCTGCAGTCTTGACTTGTATGAAAGCAACCTTTACATAAGCTGATGTAAACCACAAGCATAAATATATGTGTGTGTGTGTGTGTGTGCGTGTGTTAAGGCATAGATTCTCATGACCAGGCAACAGGTGTCAAAATCTAATAGCTATGTCAAAATTTTGAAAATTTAGATGTAATGGACTAATTCCTTGAAAAACACAATTTACCAAAATTCACTGAAGAGTAAGTAAATAGCATGCCCATATGTATTAAAGAAATTGAATTAATATTTTAAGACCTTATAAAAGAGAAGCACCAGGCCTCAATGGAATCCATGGTGAATTCTAGCAAACATTTAAAAAAGAAACAACACCAAGTCTTTACAATTATTCCAAATAACAGAAACAGAAAGAACACTCCCCATCTCATTTTAAGAGCCTATATTACCCTAATACCAAAACTAGATAAAAACGTTACAAGGAAAGGTAATTAGACACAAATAGTTCTCATGATCATGAACATAAAAATCCTTAAGAACTGGTTAAATTCACCAATATATAAAAAAAATTAAGACATCATTATTAAGTGGGGTTCATTTTATGAATATGAGGCTGTTTCCACATTCATAAATCAATTATATAATTCATCATATTAACAGATTGAATAAAAAAACCTCTATGATCATATCATTAGATGGAAAAATTTGAAAAACTTCAAAATTCATTCATGAATTTTGATAAAAACCAAAACAAAACAGAAAAAAACAAAAAGAAACCTGCAACTAACATCATACTTAGGGTTTGAGACTGAACTCTTTCCCGCTAAGATCAGGAACAACTCGAGGATGTCCTCTCTAGTCACTCTTGCTCAATATTTTACTGAAAATCCTACTCAGTGAGATATAAAAGAAAAGTCAAAAGTATAGAGAGTATAAAGAAAGAAAGAAAGCTGTCTTTATTTGTAGGTTATATAAAGTCATTGTATAAAGTCCCAAGGAATCTACACCAAAAAAAAAATTACGAGAAGAATTTAAAAATACTTATGCACGAGTTCTGGCAAGATGGCGACTAGGCACAAGGACTGCACAGACGCTCTTAAACAAAGAAAAGGGAAACCAATTAACACAGACACAGAAGATAATCTTGGACCCCTGAGCCTTGAAGGGAAGGATACAAAAGTGGACTAAACCCTAACTAGCAGAAGAATTTGCATGAAAATACCAAAAATGGAGACACACGGATCTGCAGTCTGGCAGAGGACTGAGCGACCCTGACTGCACAGACCACATGGCTTGGAGATTCCCGAGTGGTGATAGGACCTAAGAATTAACCCAAAAATCACCATACTAGCCAGGGACTGCACGAAAGACCGTGCATGGTGGCTGGGGAACAAACAGAGAAGGTGAAGATAAAGGTGGGCTGAGTTGTGGACTTTTGCCGGTCTGGAGGACGCCGCCATTTTGTAGGTTTAAAAAGCG
>NW_006921743.1:3793728-3795658 GCF_000298275.1 Orycteropus afer afer
CTTCATATATATATAGGAGCTCTGGTAGCATAGTGCCTAAGGCACTTGACTGCTAACCAGAAGACTGGCGGTTCAAACCCGCCAGCCACTCCTCAGAAAGGTTGGTTGGGCAATCTATTTCCTTAGTGATACTGCCTCAGAAAACCAAGGAGGGGTCGCTATGAGTCGGGTTCGACCCGATGGCATATAACAATATAGATATAGATATAGATATATGTATGTATATAAACAAACCCACTGCCATCTAGTTGATTCTGATTCATATTGATACCTATTGGGTTGCCAAGGCTGTAAGTCTTTATGAAAATAGATTGCCTCATATTCTTCACAGGTTTTATTCTTGTAGAGAACATAACCTAAAACAGTATAATTATAACAAAATGTATACAGAATTTATATGAAACTCTGAGGAAGAAAATCAGAGATATAAATAAAGAGATATGTTGTGTTGTTATATTTAAAAAGTAAGTATTGTTAAAATGTTGATTCTTTCCATTTTGATCTGTAGATAGAATACATTCTCAATCAAAATCCCAGCAGGCTTCTTTGTAGAAACCTATTAATTTCTACTAATTTTTAAATTTATATTAAAAGCCAAAGGACCTAGAATAGTTAACAAAATAGTGAATAAGTAAGTTGGAGGAGCAATAGAATGTAATATAGACCCACAGAAATAAAATTAACTGACATTTTGAGAGGCACAAATGCAAGACAGAAAAAGCAATTCAATGGAAAAGGATAGTCTTTCAACAAATGGCACTGGAACAACTGGTTATACATTTTTTTTTAAAGTGTATACACAGACCTGATACTTTACACAAATATTGACTCAAATGCATTATAGATCTAAATATAAAATGCAAAATTATAAAACTTATAAAGAAAACATAGCAGAAACTCTATGCTACCTTTGGTTTGATGATGAAATTTTAAGTTAAACAACACACATACACACACACACACACACACACAAAATGATCTACTAAAGAAAAAATTGATGCTTAGATGTTATTATTTTATTTTAAAAAAAGAAAACTTTAGTTCTGTGAAATATGCTGTTAAGAAAATGAAAACACATGTCCCAGACCACTATAAAACATTTTCAAATCATATATCTGATAAAGGTTGTATATCCAAAACTTACAAAAAATTCTTAAAACTCAACAATACAAAACTTGTAAGCTGGGACATATAGTCAACCCAGCTATATGTTCTACAGAGTAATAATAAGCTCTACCATCCACAAGCTTTCTGAGCTATCCTGATCCTTACAGAGCACTATACAGAACTAAGAGTCCTTTAATGTAGGGACTTTCAGATTCTGTTTACTGTTGTTTTCAGTGCTCAGATAGAGTAGAAAACAGGACCATCATCATCCTCTTTGCATTTACCTTTTATTTGGAGAGACATTGAATGGCAAAGTTAACAGTTTAATGGCAGGTAATAATAAGAGCTCTGAAGAAATAGACAGAGTGATGGGGGCAAAAAAGAGCTTTATGAGGACATGGCATCTGAAAGAACCTCCCAGAAAGCTGAAGGAAGAGTCTCTAGTGTTTCTGAAAGAGTATGGACAAGGCCAGCTGTTTGAAGAAGAAGTTGACAAGACCATGGTTAAGAGTTTGAATTTTATTCCAAGTGTGATAGAGAACATGGAGGGGCATGTTTCTAGAAAAGGAGTGATTTGATTAAAGTTTAATTTTAAGGAGGACACTCTGGCTGTTGAGGAGAAAACAGCTGATGAGGAATGTGAGATAGATGGGGAAAGTCATTGTAGTAGAAACGATGAGGGCTTGTATCAGGATGCACTAGGTGATGCAGGACATAGGAAGAAGTCAAAGCGGCAATGAAAGAACTGGCGAAGAACAAGGCTCCAGGAATTGATGGCATACCGATTGAGATATTTCAACAAACAGATGCCCCATTGGAGGCA
>NW_006921743.1:3796908-3800434 GCF_000298275.1 Orycteropus afer afer
GAAAGAGGGGGAGGCCTTCAACGAGATGGATTGATACGGTGGCTGCAATGATGGGATCAAGTATAGCAGGGATTGTGGGGCTGGCGCAGGATTGGGCAGTGTTTCGTTCTGCTGTGCATGGGGTCGCTATGAGTCGGAAACGACTTGACGGCACTTAACAACAACAACAACAGGTGATGCAAGAGGACTGAATTGTGCCCTTCTCCCAAATATGTGTTTTATTCCCGGTCCATGTACCAGTAAGTGTGACCCTGTGTGAAAATAGAGGCTTCTTTCTTATGTTAATGGAGTCATACTAGTGTAGGGGGAATCATAAATCTAATAATTTCTGAGCTATGAAAAAAAAGTAGAAGAGACACAGACACACACACATGGTGAAGACATCAACAAGCAAAAGAACAAGGATTGCCAGAATTAGGAGAAAGGCTCACAGAAGGAATTGACAGGACTGAGACCCTGATTTGGACTTCTAGCTTCCAGAACTGTGAAAAAATATAATGGCACCTGCTTGTGATGTTTCTGTTACTGAAGCATTAGTCCACAAGGGGTAACAGACTCTGATTCCTTGGGCTTTAGACAAAAAGTCCTGTCCCTACTCCATGCCTATCAGGGGTCAGTGTGGAGCTCTGCTGCACATCTTCCTTACTCCAGGATCAGATGATAGAGTGGCTACCATCTGGAATATCATCAGTCCTGAAGGCAGAGGTTCAGAACCCTGAGCCTTCAACATTCTGATCTGGAAGTGATATGCTCACACCAACCACAATGCACTGGCTTGAGTCAATCAAATAGATGGTCCCACCCAACCCCCAGGGGGTGACAGTGCCAAAAGCTTCCAATAGAATGCATGAACACATATCTGCCTTAGGCATTAGTTCTGAGGACAGATGTAGAAAGGTCTGTAGTGAAGGTGAAGAAGACAGAAACTGTAGGTGAGATGGAACAAGGGTGACAAATGAAAAGAATATGGCCATAGACTGGAGGTGTCTGAGGATCTATGACACATTTGATTGTCTTGTGAGATACTCAACAAACCAGGCACATGGCAAGCGAACGATATGGGTGTGTTGTTAGCTCAGTGCAAAAGCAATGCAGCAAAGTGCTGATTTTCAGAAAACTGCTCATAAAGAAGTCTCCTCCTTTTGAACATCAAGAAAGGATTTATTTATTCTTCTGGCAGTCCATGATACATTCAATATTCTTCACCAACACCATAATTCAAATCCATCAATTCTTTTGCCTTTCTCATTTGATTTTCATGTTATTTGCATCTTCTCTTTCTTTCTTTTTGTTAAATTTGCCAGTGATTTGTCAATTTTATTAATCTTTTTGAAGATACTGCTTCTTGTCTTGCTGATTTTCTGTATTGTTTTTGTTGTTATTTCTGCTCTGATCTTTTTTTTTTTCAAATTTCACTTACCAAAACTTCAATTATACAATGACTTCTATGAAATAGCAGAAAATAATTTTTTTTTTCTGTTTGAGGAAAGATTTATGTTTTCTTTTTTGTTGACACAAAATTAAGTTACTAAAGACTCCCCTTCACATACACACACACATACATATAAACCTGGTCTGAATATTGAATAAAGGTAATTTCCATTTAAATAATCTATTATTATTATTAAAGTCAGTTTACCACAGTACACAAAGTGTTTCATATTCTAATACACTGAAAGCAATTAAATCACTTCCACTATTTTAACCCATTTGTAGCCCATGGGACAGCTGGTGCTGCCTCTGCAGTTTAGTGGGAAAAGTCTTTCTCAATTTAGTTCATGCTTCCATTGCTTGGGCCTGTATAATGCATGAATATGAAGTAACAGGGCCCATGCCACAACCCCAGCACCTTATACTCATTGGGACATACCTGTCCCACAAATTGTATCAAAACTCCTTGTTGTTGTTGTTGTTTGCCGTCGAGTCGGCCCCGACTCATAGCGACCCCTCCTTGGGTTTCCGAGGCAGTATCACTACGGAAGTAGGATTGCCCAACCTTCCTTCCGAGGAGTGGCTAGTGGGTTTGTACCGCCAGCCTTCTGTCAAGTGCCTTAGGCACTATGCTACCAGAGCTCCTATTACTACAAAAAAATTTAAGTTTATTCAAAATATCTTCCAGGAATTACTCAAAACACATGGTTTCAAAAAAATTCAAACCACAGGATATTTCAATCTTGAAGCAGTTAATGTAGTTCAAGGAAACACTGGTGAAAACTTGAATTTTATAATTAAAGTTTTTTGTTTTGTTTTGTTTCCAGCATGGAAAGGTGCACACGTGTCATCTATTTAAACATTATATCCAAAGTATATATCCAAAGTATTTAAACATTATATCCAAAGTGGTTTCTTCCAGTTATGGGATAAAGTTTCTGCTCTGATCTTTATTATTTCTTTTCTTCTGGATATTGTAGGTTTCTTTTGTTGTTGTTGTTGGTGTTGTGGAGGGAAAGTGTTGATTTTGATTTTGTCTTCTTTTTTGATATGTGCATTTACTGCTATAAATTGCCTTCTGAGTACTGCTTTTGCTCTGTTTCAAAAGTTTTGGTAAGTTATCATTTGTTTCTAGGAATTTTTTTTTTATTATTTCACTTTATTTCTTCTGTTACCCAATAGTTTTTTATTTTGAGCAGTGTTTTATTCAGTTTCCACATAGCTGACTTTTCCCCTTGGTCTTCCTATTATTGATTTCTAATTTTATAGCCTTGTGATCCAAGATGTTTTGTAGTATATCACTGTTTTTAAATTTATTGAGGCTTGTTTTGTGGCTTAACACATGGCTTATTCTGGAGAATGGTCCATATGCACTGAAGAAGAACACATTTTTGTTGCTTTTGTTGGGTGGAGTGCTCTTTATATGTGTCTGAGGTCAAGCTGGTTGATTGTGTTGTTGAGTTCTTCTGTATTTTTGTTGAGTGTTTCCCCCTCCCCCTAGTTTTTCTGTCCTACCTTGAAAGTGGTGTGTTAAAATCTTCTACCACTATAGTAGAGTTGTCTATTTTTCCTTTTAATTCAGTTAATATTTGCTTTATGTATTTTGGAACTCTTTCATTAGGTGTATACACATTTATTATGGTAATGTTCTCTTGGTCAATTGACCTTTTTAACATCACACAGTGTTCTTCTTTGTCCCTTATGCTATTTTTCTCCTTGAAGTCGATTTCATCAGAAATTAATATTACCACCCCTGATAGTTCTTGGTTGCCAATAGCTTGATATATATTTTTCTACCCCGTGATTTTTAATTTATTGTTATCCATGTGTCTCAGTTGGGTCTCTTGTGGGCAGCATAAAGATGGGTCTTCTTTTCTTATCCAATCTGCCACTATCTTTCTCTTGATTGATACAGTTAATCCATTCACACTGAGAGTAATTAGTGATAGTTATGAATTTATTGCTGTCATAGTATCGAGTTTTTTGTTGTGTAGTTGGTGATTTCTTTGTTCCAAATATTTTTCTGTGCTGAGTTCCTTTTGTTATCAGGTTTTTTTTTTTTTTTTTTTCTCTTTTCTTCATTATTGTTTATTTT
>NW_006921743.1:3800534-3817110 GCF_000298275.1 Orycteropus afer afer
TTTATTTTGTGCTTACTAAGCCTTTGTGATTTTCTCCTTTCTTAGTTTGGTTTGAAGGATTGTTAATTTTCTTTGTGGTTACCCTGAAGTAAAGTCTTACCTCCCTAAGTTTGGAACAGTCTATTCTATAAAGACATTGTCCTGTCTTCCTCTTCATTTGGAAGTTTTCTAATTAAAGCTTTTATTCTCCCTATTTGCTTTGTTGCTGTTTTTTTTGTTTTGTTTTGTTTTGTTTTTTGTTTTTTGCCAATTGACTTCTCTATTTCTCTATGTACATATTTTGTGACCTTAATTTGAGAATCTTTTTCTCAGTTGGTTTCTAGATGGTGGTGTCAAGTGTCTTGATTTTATTTGTTGTGCTCTGTTATGGGTTTTCTTTAGAAGGACTCACTTTAGCATTTCTTGTAGGGGTGGTCTGGTTTTCACAAATACTCTTAATTTCTGTTTGTCAGGGAGTGTCTTGATTTCACCTTCATATTTGAGGGACAGTTGGGCTGAATATGAAATTCTTGGTTGGGAATTATTTTCCTTTAGTGTTTTGTGTATGCCATCTCATTGCCTTTTTGTTTGCATGGTTTCTGCTGAGAAATCATAGATTAGTCTTATTGGTTGCCCTTTGTAGGTAACATTTTGTTTTTCCTGAGCTTCTCCCAAGATTCTTTCTTTGTCTTTGGTTTTTGAAAGTTTGATTATGATATGTCTTTGTGACTTTCTCTTGGGATTTATCCTGTATGGGTTTCACTGAACTTCTTGGATATCTTTTCTTCTTTCATGATGTGGGGGATATTTTGTGTTAGCAAGACTTTGACAATTTTCTAATTTTTTTTTCTTTTTTTTACCTCCTCTTTTTCTGGAATTCCAATTAGGCGTAGGTTGTTTCTTTTCATGTCATCCCTTACAACTTTCAGGTTTCTTCATTTCTCTTAAAACATTTTTCTGATTTTTCCTCATACAGGATGGCATCAAGGGATTTGTCTTGTAGTAAACAAATGTGTTCTTCTACTGTTTTGTTTTCTATTCTTTTGTCCTTGAATGTGTTATCTATCTCCATAATTTTAGTGTTCATCTGGATTTCTAAATGCTGTATTTGTATGATTTCTATTTGTGCATTTATTTTGTTATTTTTTTCTTGAATGATTTTCCTGAATTCTTTCAGTGTACTATCTATTTTCTCATTGTTTCTGTGTATAGTTTCCTTGAGGTCTTGGAGAGGTATATATGAGTTAGTTCCGACTTGACAGCAAATAACAGCAACAGCAACAACAACATATATATATATATATATATATATGTTGTTGTTGCTGTTCTGTGCCCTCGAGTCAGATCTGACTCACAGCGACCCCTCCTTGGGTTTCCAAGGCAGTATCACTACAGAAGTAGATTGCCCCATCTTCCTTCTGAGGAGTTGCTGGTGAGTTTGAACCACTAGCTCTCTGGTTAGCAGTCCAGGGCCTTAGGCACTATGCTACCAGAGTTCCTATAGATAGATAGATAGATAGATAGATAGATAGATAGATAGATCTGAATTTCTTATCAGATAGTTCTATTTTCTATTGCTTGTGCTTTTGTGTTTTCTCTGGGAGATTTCCTAATTCTTTAGCTTGGGCACTTTTTTCTACTATCTTGTCCTGTTTTTTTTTTGTTTGATTGGAAGATGTCTGGTTTTTCTAGACATTATGAAGTTGGCTTTATATGTTAGTTATGGACTGATTTGTTTCACCCTGGTTTTATGTTTTACTATATCTGAAAGTGTGAAGCAGGTGTACTTCTTTTGTTGTTAATTTGTCTATACTGGGTTGCTCTCCAGCTTTCTTTGTGTTGGTGAAATCCCTGGTGGAGATGTGGGTGCTGGTCTCTGTTCATTGTGAAGAGGCTTTGCAGTTGAGACAAGCAAGTGTTGTCCACCATCTATTGGTCCTGTGGTGCAGGAGCTATTGGTGTTACTTGTGTGTTGGGTGAAGTGGTCAATGTAGTAGCTATGGCTGACTAAAACCAAAAAAATCAAACTAAACTCATTGTCATCAAGTTGGATCCAACTCATAGTGACCCTTCCTTGGGTTTCTGAGGTGGTATCACTACAGAAATAGATTGCCCCACCTTCCTTCCAAGGAGTGGCTGGTGGGTTTGAACTACCAGCCTTCTGGTGAGCAGGAAAATGCCATAGGCAGTATGCTACCAGAGCTCCTATAGCTGACTAATAAAGGGTTAATATGTTCTCCCTGTTGGATGAGGCAAGGGGGAGAAAAAGGAAAAGAAAAAAAAAAAAGCAAGGAGAAGGAGAGATGAAAAGACAGAACAAATAGATGACAAGAAATAGGGAAAAATAAAAAAAGAATATAAGAAAAAGAGAGAAAACAAAAGTGGGTGGGTGGGAGTGATGAAAGTTTGGCAAAAATGAAAGAAAATGAGGAAGCAGTGAAAGTGACCAGATATAAAGGAAGGAAAATTGGGCAAGATGATAGTAGAAAAAGGAAGGAAGGATAAGATATTTGAGATGGGATCCCTCCAGTTATGTTCAGCCAGTGGTCCGGGAAACTGGCCACTGTAGCAGAATATGTTCATTCACTGGAGCACCTTTGCAGGAGAAAGGATATCAGTGCAAAAAGCAATAGCCAGGAGAGAAAGCCAGAGGCTGTTTTACTTAGTGCGAGATAATTCAGTCAGTGATGCAGGCGTGGAAAGGACCACCACAGCCCCTGCCTCCATCTGGAGCAGTCTGCCGACGATGGCACCCAGCCATCAATCAAAGTCCCACAATTCAAAACTACCAGCCAACCCAAAGGACAAAGGTCCACCTCCTGTGTGCAGATCCACAAGTCAAGACATCCCAGGCCCCAGTTACAACCTGTGCTAAAATGGTTGCTAAGAGTTGGACTTGACCCCACTGCCGTGTGATTGATTTGGGGTTCTGTTTATTTTGAGAGAGTTTCTCTTCCCTTTTTTCTACTCCCTTCCAAAATCTGAGGCATTGCAAGCTAAGGGGTTCCTATTCTGTTTCCCAGTACGATTTTCATCCCCACTCATGGTCTCAGCTCACCGTGAATATTGCCAGTGTGACCATTCTTTAAAGCCTGTGGGTTCCTTGACATTTTTTCCCCTCCTCCTCAACCTTTGTATTTCTAATGACTTCTCTTCAGCTCTACCGATTGAGATGTTTTTTAAAATTTTTCCCAGTTGCTTAACCTGCTTGCTTTTGCTGCCTTCACTGGATCTAATACTGTTTTGGTTACCTAGTGCCATTCTGACAGGAAGATACCACAAATGGGATGCTTGAACAAAGGCATTTGACTGCTATCCAGAAGGCTGGCAGTTCAAACCCACCAGCCACTGCTCGGAAAGAAGATTGGACAATCTACTTCCATAGTGATAGTACTTCAGAAACCCAAAGAGAGGTCACTATGAGTGGGATCCAACTTGATGGCAGTGAGTTTGGTTTTTGTTTGGAACAAACAGGAGTTTATTCTCTTACAGTTTGGAGGCTTTAAGTCCGAGTTCAAAGCACCAGGCTCTAGAGACTAGGTTAAAGCCCCTCAACCTTGAGCTTCAGTTCAGCCTCTGGCTTATGGCCCACTGAAGCTGGAGGCTTTTCTTCATTCAGACAGCTGCTGGCTGCTGAGGCTGACAAGCCTAAGGTTGACAAGTAAAAAGGCACAGTCCCAATGTCACCAAACAACATGGCAGGCCACTAATTCAAGTACAGATGAAGTCCCAAGGTCAGCAGGGCATGGCAGGCTGTTGAACAACAACTTGGCTACATGCAGAGTTCAAACGTGCCAAAAGGCTAGAGACTATTCCCAATGCTTCTCCTTATATACAGGAAGCAGACCACATCCCTAAGGCAGCCACTCAGCTGCTCAGAGTAAATTCCACTATGGGGTTGTTCACCATTCTCATCATGGAGAATCCTACATCCAGCTGCCCAGCCACTCAACCAGACCCAGCCAAGTCAACACACAAACTTAACTACCACAAATACTTTATCTTCTCATTATCTGCTCATAACTCCAGTATCATTATTTGTATCTACTTTCCCTAGTTTCTCAAAATCTCTGTTGATAGAAGGATCTAGTGCATGGTCTGTAATTAGGATACCATCTTCCCTCCTGTCAAAAAACCATTGAGGTTGATCAGTGCAACTCTATGCCTGGCCCTCCAGAGCCTGCCCACTATGAGCTGCCTCCACAAGCTCTTTATCCAACTTCCATCAAGATGCATCTAACTGTACCAAAGGTTGTCAGAGGAACAACAGGCTTTAGTCAATAATGCAGAAAAAGAAGTAGCCTTGGGACAGCTGCTGATTCTCCAGAGGCTAAGATTGAAGGTCTGGTTGCTAAGACAGGGTAAGGTTTTTTTCAATGAGGTTTTGTTAACTTCCAAAGATCAGTGTTCTCCCTGCCATTCTCTGGGCTACGTTCTTTATGGACTTGTTATTGTTAGGTACTGTAGAGTAGGCTCCCAATTTGTGGCAACCCTATGCACAAGTAAACAAATGGCGCCCTGTCCTGTGCCATCCCCATGATCTATTACATATTGAACTGTTGTGACCCATAGGATTTTCATTGCTGATTTTTTGGAAGTGGATATCTAGGTCTCTTTTCTTAGTCTGTTTTAGCCTGTAAGCTCCAATTAAACCTAGTCTGCATCACAGCAACATGATGTTCATGATGTGCATTCACCAGCAATGAAACCCTGGTCTTCCACATATAAGGCAAGAATTCTACCAGTGAATCACCAGTGCCTCAATGTTATGGGCTAAAGCACCATAGGGTAATGAAAGTCCTACTTGCAAAGAGAGTCACAAAGGATAAATGAAAATAACAGAAAGTGGATTTAAAAATATCCTCTACAGAGCATGACTGCCCTTTTCCTGGGCAGAGTAGGGGCAGGAGTCCTGAAGAAAGGCATTGCAGGCTGGAATGAGGGGTAAAAAAGGAGAGAATAGAATATACACGTCTGTTGAGATCAGCTGTATATATCAGGCTCTGCTGGCAAAATGGTTAAGTGTTAAGCAGCTAACCAAAATGTTGTCTATTTGGACCCAGTAGTGACCCTAGTGGAGCAAATACCTGGTGATCTGCTCCTGTAAAGATTACAGCTTAGCAAAACCTATAAGATAGTTCTACTCTGTCCTGTAGGGTAGCTCTGAGTAAGAATCAACTCAACAGCACAAAATAATAGCATTCTTTCAAAAATATGTCATTTTCTCCCAGGAAGAAGGCCTTGCCAGGCACAGGCATTCATGAAGCTATATTTTCCCTAAGGATGGCAAAACAGCAATTACTATTTCAGCAAATTAATTCACATCATCATGAGTCAAGTAAGTGTTACAGATCCATCACCAGATTCAGAGTTCAATTCTTTCAAGAGAAAATAAGGCAGAAATCACAGATATATGAGATATCTGCTTATCATCAATGTGCTGTAATCACAGCTTATCAAGGGAAGACTGAGATGGGACTGCTATGCTAAAGCAGGCCTTCTCCCTTCACACTCTTGTTTAGCTTGTGTCCTATTGGTATTTGAAGACTGGATATAACAAATCAGTGGCTTTCATACACAGCAATCTTTGAGTCTTTGTTTCTGATCAAAGCAGGAGTTTGATGTTGACCTGGACAGTATAAGAAATGACCGTAAATGCTGAAGTTCATAGCAAATCCCTCTTCCTCTTCTCCTGAGCCTACCTTCAATAAATAGCAACACCTCTATCTCTCCACCTGCAATCCACACATATAGTTGGCAACTAGCCCTGTCTTTCCTGAGGACTCAGCATAAATGAAACTAAACCAAACCCACTGCTGTTGAGTTAATTCTGTTTCAGTGATGCTATAGGGCAAAGTAGAACTGTCCAACAGGATTGCCAAGGCTATAAATTTTTATGGAAGCAGACTGTCATATCTTTCTGCCTCAGTGAGTGGCTGGTGGGTTGAAGTCACCAAACTTTTAGTTAGCAGCTGAATCCTTAACCATTGAAGCATGAATAAGACTGGTAAACTATCTGAACAGGTTACGTCTGGGGTCAAGTGACAACTTGCTTTCTGTGGTTAGTTTTGCATTTTGAAGACACACTTTTCAGACTTTTTGACTTCTTGCCTGGAGGTTCTCCTGCAGCCCCTGGCAGAACTTTTCCCAGGACACCATACTTCCATGCACCCTTACCCCTACTGTTGTAGCAACCCACATTTATCATTTTCCTCTTGTCTTTAAAAATAGTTTAATTTTATTAATATTTAAAAATAGGCTTGAATTTGGCAAACAAAATGTTCCGAAGTTCTTAGAATTTTACATGATTTGATATTACACAGTTTAAAAAACATCATCTTTGTTAAAGTGGAGGGCCAGCAAAGGAAAGGGAAACCTTAAATAAGGTGTATTGACACACAATTAGGACTTCTCCAAAGATGGTGGAATAGACAGACAAACCACACAGAACCTCTTCAACAAAGAAAAGGGGAACCAATTAACACAGATATAGAAGATAATCCTGGAGCCCTGAGCTTTGTAAGGAAGGATACAGAAGTAGTCTAAACTCCAACTAGTAGAAGAATCTGCATGAAAACACCGAAAAAGGAGACATATGAAACTGCGGTCTGTCAGTGATCCTGATGGCACAGACAGCTTGGATATTGCCAAGTGGTGTTAGGACCTAAGAATTAACCTGAGAATCGGCCCTGCTAGCCAGGGGCTGCATGGAGGACTGCACTGGCAGCTGGTAAATAAAAGGGAAGCAGCAAACAGGGAGATGGGCTGAGCTATGAAATTTTGGCTGTCCAGAGGATGCAGCCATTTTGAATGTTTACAAGCAGTTCCACCATTTTGGATATTTAAAGTGTCAGCATTCTTTCAGATTCCAGGGACCTAAGAATAGGCTTCACTTCACAGGAACTGCAAAGACATTCTGGACGTGAACTGGAAAGGTGTGATATTCCCCTTGTTACTCTTATACCCCATGCCCTCTTGGTGAATGGAGGTGTGGCAATCCCTCACTCTCACCTACATTCTGGGCTGGCAGGAATTCCATCGCAGTCTGGGTGTTCTGGTGGAGCCTGGGTGCTCTGCCTTGCCCTGCCCAGATTTTTTTTTTTTTCAGTGTTTGTTTTTGTCTGTTTTAAAATTATTATTATTATTATTATTTTGTTCATTCTTTTTATTATTATTTCTTACCTTTCCCTTCCCATGTTCTAGTTTGCAGCGTTTTCTCTCTTCCTCTTTCCTGGTTCCCATTCTTTTCTTTCTCATGGTTAACCCATTCCTGGTTTTTCTTTTTGCATTTTTCCCATGTTTTCCCTCATTATTCTCCTATTCTACCTCTTTTCTCTTATTGTCCTCTTCCCAGATATTGTAAAGTTTTTTCTTTTCTTTTTTTGGTGATTGTTCCTGTGTGTTTATGCAATGTGATTTTTGTCTGCTTTTTCTTTGTTGTTTTTTTGTCTAACTGAGTGGGAGACAACAGCTGTGCCCATATGATGCAACTACACCCACACTTCCTGAAGCTCTACTTATTGAGTGAGAGCCACCACTTCCTTCTCTACCAATTAAATGACCACCAAGAAGACCCTGACTAACCCTTAACTGCTGTTCACAATACATTAGCAGAGATCTAAATACAACAATGTCACATTGTCATGGAGAGAACAGACCATCACTGCCCACACAAAGAAGCAAGATAAAGCAGTAGAAATAAAGGAGCAGGATACAGAACCAGAAAACATCCCTGAAGAGGAAGCAGCATTGGAACTCCCTGATAAGGAATTCAAAAGAATTATATTTAGGTATCTTCAATAGATTGAGAGACAGATCAAGGAAAACATTGACAAAATTAAGAAAAGCACAGACAAAACCCTAGAATAATTTTGGAAGAAAAGATGAGAACAAAATGACAAAATAAGTGAAAAATTAGAAATGATACAAAATCTACAGATAGAAATCTAAAAGAGTAATACTAAATTTTCAGAAAGAGATAACACATTGAAAGGGCAAAGATGTAGAATTCAATCAATGGAAGACAGAATTAATGAGATTGAAGACAAATACCTGAATACATCTTTAGAAAGGGATCAATCAGAAAAAAGATCAAAACAAAATGAAGAAAGCCTAAGGTTCATGTGGGATACCATCAAAAGGAATAACCTACCTGTATTTGAAATTCCAGAACAGGAGAAGAAAAAGAATCCACTGAGAAAATTGTCCAAGTTTTGTTGGAACAGAACTTCCCTGATATGATGAAAGATGAGAATATATCCATTCAGGAAGTTCAACAAACCCCAAACATTATAGACCCCACAAGAAATATCATCAAAATAATCAAAACCAAAGACAAAGAAAGAACCCTGAAAGCAGCACAGGGAAAATGAAAAGTTACCTACAAAGGACAACCAATAAGAATAAGCTCTGGTTTCTTAGCAGAAACCATGCAAGTGAGAAGGCAATGGGATGGTATATATAAAACCCTGAAAGAGAAAAATTTCCAATCAAGAATTATATATGTGGCAAAATTATCCCTCAAATATGATGGTGAAATTAGTAGATTTCCAGATAAGCAGAAATTAAGGGAATTTGTTCAAACCAGACCAAACTTACAAGAGATACAAAAGGGAGTCCTTTGAACAGAGAACCAATATTAGCAAACAACAACTAACTATTAATACCCAAGACGGCATAACCCAGAAACCAACACACCTATGGAAGTATCCAAAGCAAAATAAGCTTACAAGATTGTAAACTGGGAACCAGAGATATCAGTTGGCAAATGAGGACAACCACAAATCAAAAAAAGGGAAAAATAGTATAGTTACAGAACTTCTAAACAGTGAGGAAGTCAAGACAGTTGCAAGATAGAATGGACTGTTCTACACTCGAGGTGAAAATTATAAATCACAGGGTAAACTCAAATAAAAATGATGTATCTTCCCATCAAAATAAAAAAGAGGACAAACATAAATACTTAGCAAATACTAAAACAATAGCAACAAAGGAAATGATAACATGATTCATAAACATAATGAGCTCAGCACAGAAAGTTATATGGAACAAAGAAATATGGAAGAAAAAAAATGGGAAAAATGCAAAAAGAAAAACAAGGAATGGGGAGAACCACAAGAAAGAACTAAAGGGGAACCAGAAACAGGGAAGAGAGAAAAAACTGAAAATTAAAACCTAGAAAGGGAAGAATAAAGAATAATAACAAAAAAAAATGAAAAAGAAAAAGAATAATTACAATAATTTTAAAACAGACAAAAACAAACTAACTGAAAAAAAAAAAAAAAAAGAAAAAAAAAAATCTGGGCAGGGCACCCAGCCTCCATCAGAGCACACAGACTGAGATGGAGTTACTGCCAGCCCAGATGGTGGGTGGAATGAGAGTGAGGGATGGCAGCACCTCCATTCACCAAGAGGGTGTGGGGTATAAGAGTAACAAGAGGAATAACACACCTTTCCAGTAATTCATGTCCAGAATGTCCTTGTGGTCCCCAGCAAGTGGAGCCTATTCTTAGGACCCTGGAATCTGAGAGAACGCTGTCACTTTAAATATCCAAAATGGTCAAACCACTTGTAAACATTCAAAATGGTTGCACTCTCTGGACAGCCAAAAGTCCACAGCTCAGTCCGTCTCCTTGTTCACAGCTTGCCTTTTTATTTACCAGCAGCCAGTGCAGTCCTCCATGCAGCCCCTGGTTAGCAGAGCCGATTTTCAGGTTAATTCTTAGGTCCTAATACCACTTGGCAATATCCAAGCTGTCCGGGCCATCAGGATTACTGAAAGACTGCAGCTCCAAATGTCTCCTTTTTCGGTGTTTTCATGCAGATTCTTCTACTAGTTGGAGTTTAGTCTACTTCTGTATCCTTCCTTACAAAGCTCAGGACTCCAGGATTATCTTCTGTATCTGTGTTAATTGGTTCCCCTTTTCTTTGTTGAAGACGTTCTGTGTAGTTTGTCTGCCTATTCCACCATCTTACTGGAACTCTGACCAATTCTTTTTGGTACAGTAACTCTGTATTCTTCCCTCTTCATTTGATGTTTCCTACATCATTCAATATTTTGGCTATAGAATCTTTTAATATTGCAACTCAAGGCTTGAATCTTTCTTCAGTTCTCTCAGCTTTAGAAATGTAGAGAGTGTTCTTCCCTTTTGATTTCCTAACTCCAGGTCTTTGCAAATTTCATTATAATAATTGCCTTTGTCTTCTCAATCTGCTCTTTGAAATCTTCTGTATTAACTTAAGTGAAAGGAAAAGCACTCTACAGTATGGAATCAAGGCAAAAGACACTAGGAGGAGCCTAAGGGTTAAAAGCAACAAAGGTAAATGCTATTGCATACACATTCTTGCAATAACAGTAATAACAATAATCTATGAGTGGATACGTAAATAGACACTCAAGGTGAACATGGATGGGAAGGTTAATGCAACTATACCCATGAATATATATAGGTTTGATGGAAGATATTTCTGCATTTGTATTTATGTGCTGCAAGTATATCCATGAGTGTAGTAGAGTATAACATGCCCCCCTCCCAAAATAAAACAAAACCTACTGATACCAAGTCAATTCTGAACCATAGCAACCCTATAGGACAACTGTCTCATGTGGCACAAAGCAATAAAAGTGTAGAATGGAGTAGAACTGCCTCATAGGGTTTCCAAGGCTTTAAATCTTTATGGAAGCAGACTGCCTCATCTTTCTCCCACAGAAGAGCTCATGAGTTCAAATGGTTGAACTTTTTGTGAGCATCTGAATGCTTTAACCACTATATCACCAGAACCCCTGTAGTAGAGCATACAGGGGGCAAATTACGAAAATTTCTTAGTTAAAACCAAACACTCTTAGGGAATGAGTTGCTAGGAATGAAGGTTCAGGACTGTAGCCTTGGGGGACACTAAGTTCAATTGGCATAATATAGTCCACCAAAACAAAAAGAACCAAACTCATTGCCATGGAGTTGGATCTAACTCATAGTGACCCCTCCTTGGGTTTCTGAGGCAGTATATCTCCAGAAGCAGATTGCCCAATCTTCCTTCCAGGAGTGGCTGGTGGGTTTGAACCACCAGCCTTCTGAGTAGCAGTAAAATGCCTTAGGCACTACAGTGTTTCACTATTATTCATAAAGTTTTCAGTGGCCAGTTTTTTCAGAGGGGAATGGTCCCATCCTTCTTCCTACTCTGTCTTAGTCTGGAAGCTCTACTGAAACCTGTCCACCATGGGTGACACTGCTGGTACTTGAGATATTGTTAGCATTGCTTCCACTATCACAGCCACACCATAGCCATCACAGTGTGACAAACTGAGAAATGAGTAGGGGACCAGGTAGCATTTCATTCTGTTGTGTGTGTTGTCACTATAAGCTGAAGCCTAGTCAACAGCACCTAAAAACACAGTCCACAAAGACAACATTATACATCCTACTTTGGTGAGTAGCAACTGGAGTCTTAAAAGCTTGCAAGAGTGCATCTAAGTTGCAACTATTGGCCTCTCCCTGTTTTGGTTCTCTAATGCTGCTTTTACAGAAAAATAGCACAAATGGGATGACTTGAATAAACAGGGATTCTCTTACAGTTAGGTGGCCAGAAGTCATCTAAACAGCACTTCTGTGCTGTTACCTTATTGTCACCATATATTACTTTTGTAGCTTAAAATATAAAAGAAAATATTTCCTGAACAAAGCAAGCATTGTCATATATGCATATAGAATATTGGAGATTGAGTTATGTTAATTGTTATTTTCTTATTTTTGTTTATCTCACTGCCATCGAGTCAGATCTCACTCATAGTGACCCATCCTTGGGTTTCCGAGGCAGTATCACTATGGAAATAGATTGCCCAACCTTCCTTCTGAGGAGTGGCTGGTGGTTAGCAGTCAAATGCTTTAAGCACGATGCCCCCAGAGCTCCCATTTTTGCCTATGTGTTGTTATGTGCCGTCGAGTCAGCCCCGACTCATAACGACCCCTCCTTGGGTTTCCGAGGCAGTATCACTACGAAAGTAGGATTGCCAACCTTCCTTCCGAGGAGTGGCCTATATATATTTGTAAATGTTTCCCAAGATGAAAATATATTATTGTTGAAAATAGAAAGCAATAGAAGTGTAGGTGTACACAAGTGGGGGAAAAAAAAGAATTTTTTACACTAGAAAATAGAAGTCTGGTTCTACATCTTATCTTATCTGTTGTCACATGATAAGTGATACCTGCAAATACTTCTGGATTTCTAATGGGATGAAGGTGGTAGGAAGGCAAGGATCTTTATTCACTTAACCCATCTTTTCTGAGACAATTGTCTGCATGTGGCATCTGCTAACACTGTGCTATTCACCTTGATAGTTGAAAAGATGGTATGCATGTCCTCAAGGTGCTGATCCTGACAAATAGCCTTCCCAGAAACTTCTGAGATACCACTATAGACAGGATTGTTGTTGGTGGTGGTTGTCATGAGTTGGCTTTAACTCACGGCAATCTTATGTGTGGCACAGTGAATCATTGTCTGGTCCATATCATCTTCATGACAGTTGATATGTTTTAGTCCATTGCAGCACCTATTATGTAATGCCTTCTAACCTAGTAGACTCACCTTCCAACACTATATTTGAGAATATTCTGTTTTAATACATAAAGCTCTGGTAGCATAGTGGCTAAGGCACTTGACTGCTAACCAGAAGGCTGGTGGTTCAAACCCACCAGCCATTCCTCAGAAGGAAGATGGGGCAATCTACTTCCGTAGTGATACTGCCTTGGAAACCCAAGGAGGGGTCACTATGAGTCAGGTGTGACTTGAGGGTACATAACAACAACAACATAACAGTACATAAGGCTGATTTTCAGAAGTAGCTTGCCAGACATTTCTTGCTAGTCTGGAAACTGCTGAAATCTGTCCACCATAGTTGACTCTGCTGGTATTTGATACTGATGACATAGCTTTCAGAACTGTAGAAACATGTAAGCTTCACAATATGACAACTGATAATGGATGGGCAAGGAACTGTTGCTTTTTTTCAATGATTTTCACTTACCACAGCACTTTCTGGCTGATCCTGAATCCAAGTCATGTGAAGAAACATAACTTGTGAGTAGAAAATGAGAAAACTTTTGTAGAACACTTCTATTATTCTTTATGCAAGAAAGCATGCCTATAGGCATCGGAGATCAGAAAGGACCTGTAGGATCCTCCAGTCTCGTTCTCTTTGCCAACCCAAGTCTGAAAACCTGGAAAATTATAGCAGTTTACCCAATCCTGAGCCAGGGTTCACAACACATCTTCTAAACCACAGTAGCAAAACCTAAGAGAGATTTATCAAACACAATTCCCTTCTGCCTGACATAGAGCTAGAACACACCCACAACTTCCTTTATAGCCTAGGATAGACACATACATGGGTCCCAGCTAATAAAATATGAAGAGATTTGATGCATATTACTTTTATGATAAATCCATAAAGACCTTTCTACACATGGTCCTCCTTTCCCTTTCTCTTCTACTTCCTTGGGAGATATCCTTCTGAGGAAGAAGATGTTAAAAATGGCAGTCACAGTTTTATAAGAGTGAAAAATAAACTTGTATGGTATTAACTCACTGACATTTGGGAGTAGTTTCAGAATCCTTAGTTTGTGAAATGGTTAATATACTCAACTGCTAATTGAAAAGTTAAAGTTTTGAATCCATCTAGAGGTGCGTTGGAAAAAAGACTTAGCAATCTCCTTAAATATCATCCACTGAAATCTCTGTGGAGCTTTTCTACACATATGGGGTCACCATGAGTCAGACTCAACTCCATGGCAACTGGTTTGATTGTTACTTTTGAGTACTTTACTGACAGTGTTGTCATGTTCCATTTATGACTAATAAAATTTGATGTGATAGACAATCTTGAGTGTGGTTACAGAAATGAGACTGACCATAGGACCACATGAGACAAACTGAGCCACTATAGGATTAGCTGTGGACTTGGATTCAGTGGCAACCACACAAGCAACCAGCCTCCTGGCCCCACATCTGAGAAAGAAGTGATGAGATGGACTAGATCAAGACCATGCAAGTATAGTTATAAAGAATGTGCAGGGAAAATGGTAAATGGAGCAAGAAATATCACCATTGAAAAATAATGATCAGTATGATAATAAATGCTGTAGCATATGAGATAAAATAAATAAATAAAGCACAATTACCTTGATACCACCCACACACCATGATTATTGTGGCTAGTGGGTTTGAACCATCAACCTTCTGGGCTAGCAGTCAAATGCTTTAGCCACCACACTACCAGAGCTCCTAAACTCTTAGGAGGTTATGAAATGAAGTAAAGTACATGGAGTGGCCTTCTCTCCCCAAGGAACCTGAGCACTTGGGCAGATTTTCAGCAATTCACTTGCCCTGGGAAGCTCTATTCCTGTGCTTTTCTATCTTGATTTCTCCAAGATGGAGGAGTTAAACTCTTCTCTTTTTGCTCTATGGTGCCCTTAGCTCCTCTGCTCCTGGATCCTTCTGATCCCAGGTGATTACTCTTTTGCTGTTTTGTTGTACAAGACAATGTAAAATGAGGGTCAAGTAAATGAGAGAAGTCCTTACTTCTAGAGCCAGATAAAGCAAAGATAGAAAATAAGAACAGAAGCTAATAAGTGACCCCAATGGGAGCTCTGGTAGCATAGTGGCTAAAGCACTTGACTGCTAACCAGAAGGCTGGTGGTTCAAACCCACCAGCCACTCCTCGGAAGGAAGGTTGGGCAATCCTACTTCCGTAGTGATACTGCCTCGGAAACCCAAGGAGGGGTCACTATGAGTCGGGGTCGACTCGATGGCACATAACAACAACAACAACAACAATGGGCAGAGGCAATGGGGTGGCCAGAGAAGGGAGAATAGCTGAAAGAAGAAGGCCCTTGCTGAATTGTGAGCAGGGATGTTGGTGGAAGAGAGGTAGAACTCTGCTCTCTCTATGATATCTGTCCATGGCCTGGATGCATGATATGAAGAAGCAGACATTTAGGGTCTGGAGGGAAATTCTTAAAGCAATATGGGTTTCATGCACATATATGACTTCAATGTTCCTCTTAGAAACTTTGGCTCATGGATGGATCATGAGGCAAGCATAAGAAGACAATGTACCTGTGTGGTGTGGGTTATAGAGTGGCAGCAGAGAGTGAGAAGTTGGCTGATGCAGCTGAAGTTTGTCATCAAAACAATATCCTTTCAGTGGCTCCAGAGTATACCTGCTCCCTCTGAGACCCTGTTTGTCACTGCCACAATCCCATCCCCTTCTCCTTAACCTCAATGAGGCTATTGATAGGACTCTGCAACAGGCCTTCCCATCTTTTAGATAACAGCTATTTTTCCCTTCATGTTCAACTCCTTCCTCCCACCTTCTTAAATGATTTTGGGGAAGGGGGTCAGTGAAGAAAAATATTTGGAGAGCAACAGGAAAAATTTCTCTGAAGCTTGACATTGGGTAACTGGGAAATAGGTGAAGGTTTCCTTGGGGGTCAGATTAAAGAGACTTACCTTCCAGTCCTTCGATCCTACACCAGATCAAGAGATCAGCCTGCACTCAGTTTGGCTTTTGGCAAGTTTATTTCAAAGTCGTCATTTACCTTTCTATCATCAAGAAGATTCTCTGATTTTCCAAAGCAAGTGTACCCCTATAGCCTTATTGAAAATTCCAGGCAGACATTGAAATAGATGAGTTTGAAGTGACCTAGAAAGATATTGAGGTACATTGTTTGGCAAAATGGGCTGTAAAACAGGCTGGGTAGTATCATTTTTCTAGTTATATAAAAGAAAAATGATAGATTTTTAATGCTCGTTTAATAAACAGATGTGGAAGGAAAATGCATCATTATAGGCAGAAGACACAACATGGTATAACATAGGCGTGGACTGAAATTCTCACTTTTTACTTTAACTGCTTCCATACAGCTTGAAGTTTTTCTACTATTACTGCTATTTCTGTTGTTGTTGTTAGTTTCCGTCAAGTCAGTTCCAACTCATGGTGACCCCATACTTACAGAGGAGAATTCTACTACATAGGATTTTCAACATTATGGAATTTTGGAAGCAGAATGTCAGGCCTGTCTTCTGAAACTTCTTTGGGTGAGCTCTAATCGCCAACATTTCAGCTCATAGACTAGTGCTTAACATTTGCACAACCCTCTGCAAAAAGAAAAGAAAAGTATAGGTCTTTTTTATTATTATTATTTTTATTTTTATTGTGATCTGGGTAAAAGTTTACGGAGCAAATTCATTTTCCATACAGCTGTTCAATTACGCTTTGTCTCGTGACATTGACTGCAATTTCCCGTAATGGAACAACTCTCTTACCACTTCCTCCCAATAGTTACATGTTCCCTGTCTACTTCCTTCCCATGTGCTCCTACCTCCTGAGCTGTCTCCCTATGCATAAAAATTCCTTCTATACTCCCATGATTGATCTCTCCAAGGAGTGTATCTACCTATGTAAATGTTCAACTCATATGCCTGTCTTTTATTTGACTGGATGCCACAGGAGTGGGTTCAATTCCAGACCTGAAGGGCAGCTAGGGGCCATAGTCTCAGGGATTCCCCCAGGCTCTATCAGACCAGCAAACCTGGTCCTTTT
>NW_006921743.1:3817605-3826621 GCF_000298275.1 Orycteropus afer afer
CTGGCTGTGGCCAAGAAGTGACTACAATCTTGTCCCTTGTCAGCTCTACTATATACTTGGAAATTCTTACAGAACATACAAATACACTTGTAGAATCATTGTCTGCCAACCTTATACATGGTCATGGGCACACTCCCCTCTGCATACCTTATCATTCAACCAGTCCACCCATCTATCCACTCATATATCAATATTTTCCATCACTGACAACATAGTACTGTATGTGCAAAAGGGTTCATCTTTTTTGTCTGTACCTTCCATGCACATCTCTGTCATTCTCTTCCTCAATGTCACCATATTGATCACTCACATTTGGTACCTTGCCCTTCCCTTCACCCAAACCAATACTTGTCACTACCTATTTAGCAGTGTTTCTTCCTGTCCCTCCCACCCTTGGTAACCAATAAAGAAAATTTCCTTCCAACTTTTCTTTGACTTTTCACAATAATGGATTAATACAGTGTTTGTCCTTCTGTGCTTGACTTATTCCACTCAGCATAACATCCTCAAAGTTCATCCACATTATGTGGTTGTGTTAGACTGGGTTTTCTAGAGAAACAAAAACCAGCAAAGTTTATATATATATATATATATATATATATATAGAGAGAGAGAGAGAGAGAGAGAGAGAGAAATTTATCTTAGGAAAATGGCTCACAAACATATAGAAGCCGGCAAGTCCAAAGTCCCTGGATCAAATGTCAAGCTGGAGGCTGTTCTTGGCTCTCACAACCACAGGGGCTGAGAAGATCAAGGCTGGCAGGCAGTAAACTGGCTGTTGACTCCAATGAATGATGAATCCAAGATCTCAAGGCGGAATGGTGGACTGCTCACTCACGGACAGTTGTAGGCAGCACAAAGAATCCCGATCCACAGAAGAATGTCTCTCTTCCCAGGATATCCCTGGATATCCTGGAAGCAGGCCACACCCCTAGGGAAACTCCCTTTTGGCAGATTGGTCACTCGGAAGACAGTCATCCGATCCCATCATGGGAACAACCACGCAGAACTGGGGTCCAACCAAGTTGACACACAGCTCCAACTATCACAGTCCACCCCTTGTCAACTTGGCAGTTGTACACATCTTCTTAACCATATATAATCTCTAAATAAGGACAATTATAGAGTAATGTTTGTGCCTAACATGATACGCTAACACACATACAACCAAAATGCATTAACATTATTTACATTCCACAGTTCATAACAGAAGGAAACAAACATATTTGATGCACATATACAATGAAGAAATATAACAATCACAGTCCTTGTTTCTGCAGCTGGTGACATGGTAGTAGCTGATATTCAGAACTACCTTCTTCCACCACCCATTCTGTATTTCCCTTGCCCTCACCAAACACCTCAGCTGGTCGTGGTTCTTTGCCTGGTGGGGTGACCCAAACCTTCATTCCTGAGGGGTCTGTGCCCTTAGCAGTCATATCAGAATTGAGTTGCTGTAATTTTCCATTGACTTTAATCACAGGGCATGGTAGTACTAAGAGACATCCTAAAGAATCTCCTATATTCCAGACATATTCTTCATTACCTCCATTATATAAAACCAACCCAATTTCCCCTTGGTAATCAGGATCTATCACACTAGATAGTACAGTAATGCCCTTCTTTGTCTGTTGATCAAGAGGCAAGAGGAAGCCAAAATGGCTGGGTGGCATTCTTAATTTCTAGTTCAATGCAATCAGTATTGTGTCTCCAGGTGGGAGTGTTCCTCCCTTGGGACTAAGATATCCAGACCTGCAGAGCATAGGGTAGCAGGGACAGGAAGCAAAAATTTTTTGAGTGCCTCACTAGGGGTAATAGTGAGTGGTACCACTCCTGTTTCCACCCCTTGGTTCCTGGACCCATGAATCCTGGCTATTGGAGAAACAGAACCATATATTGGACACTGGTTTACAGCATATACTGCCTCCCAGAGAACATTGCCACAACCCTTCAAGGTATTGTCACCTAGATGGTGCCATATTTGTGTTTTAAGAGGCCATTCCATCGTTCTATTAAGCCAGCTGCTTCAGGATGATGGGGAACATGGTAAGACCAGTGAATTCCATGAGCATAAGCCCATTGCCACACTTCTTGTGCTGTGAAATGAGTCTTTGATCCGAAGCAATGCTGTGTGGGATACCATGATAGTGGATAAGGCATTCTGTAAGTCCATAGATGGTAGTTTTAGCAGAAGCATTGCATGCAGGGAAGGCAAATCCATATCTAGAATAAGTATCTATTCCAGTAAGAAAAAAGTGCTGTCGTTTCCATGATGGAAGTGTTCCAATGTAATCAACCTGCCACCACATTGCTGGCCAAGGAATGGTTCCATATCGCAGACTCAGTGTTGGTCTCTGTTGTTGGCAGATTGAGCACTCAGCAGTGGCGGTAGCCAAATCAGCCTTGGTAAGTGGGACTCCATGTTGCTGAGCCCATGCATAACCTCCATCCCTGCCACCATGGCCACATGAGCCCATTGTGCAATGACAGGAGTAGCTGGGCAAAAAGGAAAGCTGGTTTCTACTGAACGTGTCATCCTAGCCACCTGATGGTTAAAGTCCTCCTCTGCTGAGGTCACTTTTTGGTGGACATTCACATGAGACATAAACACCTTTACTCCTTTGGCCCATTCGGAGAGATCTATCCACATACCTCTTCCCCATACGTACTTATCACCAATCTTCCAATCATGCTCCTTCCAAGTCCCAGACCATCCAGCTAAGCTGTTAGCCATAGCCCATGAATCCATATATAATCACATATCTGGCCATTCCTTGTTCCATGCAAAGTGAACAACCATATTCACAACTTGAAGTTCTGCCCATTGAGAGGATTTCCCTTCACCATTGTCCTTTAAGGAAGTCCCAGAAAGGGGCTGCAGTGCCGCTGCTGTCCACTTTCTAGTGGTGCCTCCATATTGCACAGAACCATCTGTAAACGAGGAACAAGTTTTCTCTTCCTCAGTCAACTGATCATAAGGAACTCCCCATGAGGCCATAGGTGCAGAGTGAGACGGGGAAGGTAATGTGACTGGAGTGGACACCATAGGCATTTGGGCCACTTCCTCATGCAACTTACTTGTGCCTTCAGGTCCTGCTTGAGCCCGATCTCTGATATGCCACTTCCATTTAATGATGGAGTGCTGCTGTGCACGTCCAACTTTATGACTCTGTGGGTCAGACAACATGATGGGTACCTCAGGCCCATGGTTAGGCATTCAGGCTCTACTAAAGCCCAGTAACAAGCCAAAAGCTGTTTCTCAAAAGGAGAGTAGTTATCTGCAAGAGATGGCAGGGCTTTGCTCCAAAACCCCTATGGTCTGCACTGTGATTCACCAATAGGAACCTGCCAAAGGCTCCATACAGCATCTCTATCTACTACAGACATTTCAAGCACCATTGAATCAGTCAGGTCATATGACCCAAGTCGCAGAGCAGCCTTCATGGCAGCCTGAACCTGTTGCAGAGCCTTCTGTTGTTCTTGGCCCCACTCAAAACTAATAGCTTTCTGTGTCACTTGATAAATAGGCCCAAATGAGGGATGTGTTGCCTCCAAAATCCAAAGAGACCCACCAGATGTTGTGTCTCCTTTTTAGTTGTGAGGGAAACCAGATACAATAACTTATCCTTCACTTTAGTAGGAATATCTCGACATGCCCCACACCACTGGACCCCTAGAAATTTCACTGAGGTGGAAGGTGCCTGAATTTTTGTTGGGTTAATTTCCCAACCTCTTGCACACATATGTCTCACCAATAAGTCCACAGTCATCTATACTTCTTCTTTACTAGGTCCAATCAGCAAATCTCATCAGTGGACCAGTGTGATGTCTTGTGGAAGAGAAAGGTGATCAAGATCCCTATGGACTAAATTATGACTTAGTGCCGGGGAGTTGATATACCCCCGGGAAAGGACTGTGAAAGTATACTGTTGGTCTTGCCAGCTGAAGGCAAACTGCTTCTGATGGTCTTTTGAAATTGGTATTGAGAAAAAGGCATTGGCCATATCAATAGCTGCATACCAAGCACAAGGAGATGTACTAATTTGCTCAAGCAATGAAATCACATCAGGAACAGCAGCTGCAATTCGAGTCACCACCTGATTAAGTTTATGATAATCTACTGTCATTCTCCAAGATCCATCTGTTTTTTTGCACAGGCCAAATAGGTGAATTAAATGGGGATGTGGTGGAAATCAACACCCCTGCATCCCTCAAGTCCTTGATGGTGGCAGTAATCTCTGCAACCCCTCCAGGGATGCAGTACTGCTTTTGGTTTACTATTTTGGTAGGTAGAGGCAGTTCTAATGGCTTCCACTTGGCTTTTCCTACCATAACAGCCCTTACTCCACATGTCAGAGGGCCAATGTGGAATTCTTCCAATTGCCGAGTATATCTATTTCAATTATGCATTCTGGCACTGGGGAAATCACTACAGGACGGGTTCGGGGACACACTGGATGCACTGTGAGATGCACCTCAGCTAAGACTCCATCAATAACTTGACCTCCATATGTCCTCACTCTGACTGGTGGGCCACAATGATGCTTTGGGTCTCCTGGAATTAGTGTCAATTCAGAGCTAGTGTCCAGTAATCCCCGAAAAGTCTGATTATTTCCTTTTATCCAATGAACAGTCACTCTCGTAAAAGGCCTCAGATCCCTTTGGGGAAGGCTAGGAAAAAGACTGACATTATAGATTTTTGGCAATGCAGTGGGGTCCTTCCTCAAAGGGACCTGGCCTCCTCTTCATTCAAGGAGTTGTGGGTCTGTAAACTGACTCAAGTCTGGGAATTGATTGAGAGGCCGTGACTCTGTATTTTCGTGATTCAATCTAGGTTGATGTTCACATAACCTAGAATTCTTCTGTCTATACAGATCAAGTAAATATTTAGTAGGCTTGCCATGTATTTCACTACTAGGAACACCATGAGCAAGTAGCCAATGCCATAATTCCACACGTGTCAGAGTATTCTGATTACTCTTCCGACTCTGCTGTCCATTATGGTAACCACGCCCACCTTGCCTTTGTTGATTAACTGCTGCCACTTGGCCCCTACTACCACAGGGTCCAATCAGCCCCATTGTAGTTAAGGGTATTAGTTCAATTAGGGCAGTTTCTACTGTCAAATCAGGTTTACATAAAATAGCAATCACAGCAGTCTTCAAGGATGCTGAAGTTCCCTTCAAAAATTTATTCCTCACAGTACTGGTGAAAGGCATGTCTTCTGGACTCTCTATTTCTGGCCCTAGGGGTCTAATCTGATAAGTCCATTCTAACAGGGCAAAGTCCCTAAGCCTCTAGATACCTTCTGCTTTAAACCAAGGCAGGTCTGGTATTTCAACTTGACTTAAGGTAGGCAACCACATAATCCATTCCACAGTAAGCCAACCAAATAAACTATTAGATCCTTTCCTAACTTCTCAAGCTGAGACATTGAATGAAGAATCCATACCTAGTGGGTCTAAATCAACAAACTCAGACTGATCCAATCTTCCATTCCTTGCACCATTATCCCACACCCTCAGTAACCATTCCCATTCATATTCTCCAGGTTTCTGTCTGTACATGTTAGCAAAATCAGGTGGGTCTTTTCGGGTATAGCATATCACCTCCTCAGTCACACTTTCTATTTCACCTTTTGGGGCTCACTTGGACTTAAATTTAGTTATAGGTCTAGCAGCAACAATGGGTGCTTGAGGCAGTTCCTGAGAGCATTCAGTAATGTCTTCCATGGCCTCTGCCTCAAACAATGACCCAGCAGGACTGGTTTGGCTAATCCCATCAAACTGAGGGAGAGGGGATAATGGTTTTACATTAATCCATTCAGATGGGAGGGATTCAACAAAATTTACAGGGAGAGATTCAACAAAATCTTCCTGATTATCTGTCCATATGTCCCTATTCCAGGTGTCAGGATCCCATTTTTTTCCAATAAATACTCTCACTTTAACATCAGACAGTGTTCCGGATTGGCAATTTAGCTGGGGTTGTAATTCAGCCACCCTTACAATAAGACTCTGGGTTTGTTTTTCAGCAATATCAGCTCTGTTACTAGAAGATATAAGGCTTTCTTTCAGAGCACAGCTGGAAGCACTGAGGACTTTTATGTGGTGCTTTAGCCAAGACTCTGTAGCTCTGAGCTCATCTCGCTCTTTCACCACTTTATCCAGTGTAAGTAGGACTAACCTACCAGCTTCCTTATACTCCTCATTCTGACAAAATTGTAGAAAAGTATCAAACATCCGATCGCCCAGAGTGACACTTCTCACAAGTACTTGATCTATTCGTGGTGCTATTTTGTGTATTAATTTTGCCACCTCACGCCACGGATTAGTAGGGCCCTCTTTACTAGCAGACACAAAATCGCTAGTGTCTTTAAAATTAATCAAACTGGAGAACCAATCTAGGAAGCCCATCCTCATGATTTTGTCTCTCTAGAACCACTGCCGGTACCAAATGTGTTAAACGAGGTTCTCTAGAGAAACAAACACCAGCATAGCTTATGTATATATAAAGAGAGAGAGAAATTTATCTTAGGAAAATGGCTCACAAATGTATAGAAGCCGACAAGTCCAAAGTCCCTGGATCAAATGTCAGGCTGGAGGCTGTTCCTGGCTCCTGCAACCACAGGGGTTGAGAAGCTCAAGACTGGCAAGCAGTACACCGGCTGTTGGCTCCAATGAGTGACAAATACAAGATCTCCAGGCGGAATTGTGGACTGCTCACTCACGGACAGTTGTAAGCAGCACAACAGAATCCTGATCCACAGAAGAATGTCTCTCTTCCCAGGATGTCCCTGGATATCCTGGAAGCAGGCCACCCCCCTAGGGAAACTCCCCTTGAACAGATTGGCCACTCAGAACACAGTCATCCAATCCCATCATGGGAACAACCACACAGAACTGGGGTCCAGCCAAGTTGACACACAGCTCCAGCTATCACAGTGGTGTTTTGCAGATTCTATGTTATTCTTTACAGTTGCATAGTATTCCATTGTGTGTATTTACCATAGTTTGGTTATTCATGCATCTGTTGATGGGCACCTAGGTTGTTTCCATCTTTTGGCTATTGTAAATAGTCCTGCGATGAATATGGGTGTGCATATATCTGTTCTCGTCCTGGTTGTCACTTCTTTAGGATACATACCTAGTAATGGAATGCCTGAGTCAAATGGTATTTCTAATTCCAAGAAATTGCCATATGGCTTTCCACATTAGTTGTATCATTTTACAGTCCCACTCTCACTGAATGAGAGTCAAAATCTCTCTACCTCCTCACCAGCATTTGTTATTTTTTGTCATGTTGAACATTGCTATTGATGCTAGAGTGAGATGGTATCTCACTGTTGTTTTGAATTGCATCTCTCTATTGGCTAATGATCATGAACACTTCTTCATGTGTTTGTTGGCCACATGAATATCCTCTTTGGGAAGTGACTGTTCATGTCCTCTGCCCATTTTTTAATTGGATTATTTGTCTTTTTGTTGTTGAGGTGTTGAAGTATTGTATAAATTTTAAAGATAAGTCCCTTCTCAGATATATGTCATTGCCAAACATTTTTATCCAAATCTGTAGGTTCTCTTTTGACTCTTTTGGAGAAGTCTCTGGAAGCACATAAACATTTAATTTTTAGAAGGTCCCATTCATTCTTGTTTCTCTTCAGCTCTTTGTACATTTTGGGTTATGCTTGATAGTCTATTTATGCCATATATTAGGGCACCCGAATTTGCCCCATTTTTTTCCTTGAGGAACTTTATAATTTTAGGTTTCACATTTATGTCTTTGATCCATCTGGAGTTAGTTTTTGTGTATGGTGTGAGGTACAGATCTTGTTTCATTGCTCTGCAAATGGATATCCAGTTTTGCCAGCACCGTTTGTTAAATAGACAATCTCTTCCTCATTTAATGTATTTCAGCCCCTTGTTAAAGACCAGCTGACCCTAGGTCGATAGATCTATTTCTGGGTTCTCAATTCTATTCCATTGGTCTATGCATCGGTCATTGTACCAGTGCCACACAGTTTTGACTACTGTGGCTGTATAGTAGGTTTTGAGATCTGGCAGTGTGAGACCTCCTACTTTGTTCTTCTTCTTCAATAGTGCTTTGCTTATCTGAGGTCTCTTTCCTTTCATATAAAATTAGTGATTGATTTTCCATATCCTTAAAGAATGTTGATGAGATCTGGATTGAGATTACATTTAATGTATAGATTGCTTTGGGTAAAATTGATGTGTTCACATGTTTAATTCTCCTACCCATGAACATGGTATGTTCTTCCATTTATGTAGATCTCTTATGATTTCTTAGAGTACTGATTTGTAGCTTTGTTTTGTTTTGTTTTGTTTTTTGTACAGGTCTTTTGTGTCCCTGGTAAGATTTATTTCCAAGTATTTTACATTTTTGATAGCTGTTGTAAATGGTATTGATTTTCTTATTTCTTTTTCAGCCATCTCTTTGCTGCTGTAGAGGAATACAACTGAATTTTGGATGCTGATCTTATAATCTGCCACTATGCTAAGTCTCTCAATTAGTTCTAGTAGTTTTATTTATTTATTTTGCTGAATCTCTTGTGTTTTCTAGGTATAGGATCATATCATCATCAAAGAGATATCATTTTCTTTTTTCTTAGCAATTTGGATGCCTTTGATTTCCCTTTCTTGCCTATTGCCCTGCCTAGGACTTCCAATACAATGTTGAATAAAAGTGGTGATAGAGGGCATCCTTGTCTGGTTCCTGTTCACAAGGGAAATGGTTTCAGTCACTCTCCATGAGAATAATTTTGGCTCTTGGTTTTGTATATATGCCCTTTATTATGTTGAGGTTTTCCCTTTCTATTCTTATTTTGCTGAGAGTTTTTATCAGGAATGGGTGTTGGATTTTATCAAATGCCTTTTCTGAATCGATTGATATGATCATGTGGCTTTTTCCTTTGTTTTATTTATGTGATGGATGATGTTGATTGTTTTCCTAATGTTGAATCATCCTTACATACCTGATATGAACCCCACTTGACCAT
>NW_006921743.1:3827371-3841447 GCF_000298275.1 Orycteropus afer afer
AACTTTTTTATTATTGTTCCTGATATTTTACTTTATGGATATAACAATTTATTTAATAATCCATTATATATGTATGTTTAGGCTGTTTTCAGAATTTTAATTTTCAAATAACAGTGCAGGGAACATCCACATACTTAAATGTATAGGGAAAAGGCTTGCAAAAATTTGATGTATTTCAAATATATTCCTGCTCATGGAATCTGCAAAGTTAAAGTGGTATAGATTCTTAAATGTGATAGTTACTGAAGAACGCTTTTCCATAAATGTTACACTGAATTGTATCCCTTCACACTGCATCATGGGTCTTTAATATTCAGTTGTTTAAGTTTAAATGTAGTATTTCTCTAGATTTTCAATAGATACATGGATTTCATTTTCAATAATTTTTTGACACCCCAAAGTATGTATGAGTGGAATATCATCCAGCATTTTATTTTACATGTATAATATATGCATGCATGCCCATGACTTTTCCTCAGATTTTGGAGAATATTTTTACTCATTCTTGTGGCCACATTTATAAGTTTAAATAATGTACTTCAAACTAATCTGTGATTTGTAAAGTTTAGACAACATCTGTTATCTTTCATCATCAAAGGTGAAGCTATCAGTTCATTTCTAAACCCATCCCCCTCCTCTACAATCTTTAATATCCAGAGTTGGTTAAGTTATATAGTTTTGTGTTGTTCATGTCTATAAATTTTATGTTCTGCTGTGCAGCTGCTGAAGAGCATGGTAGTTAGGATTTTCCTCTATCAGCTTCCTTACTGATTCTGGAACCTGATTCAAGCCTCAGCTTCTTAACCTAAAAAATATTTACAAAATACAATGTCCACAAAAATGAACTCAAGCATTGTGAAGATGGTGCAGGACCAGATGTTTTTGTTCTGTTATATGTAATATCTCCATGAGTTGGAACTGACATGGCAGTAGCTAACAAAAAAAAAAAAAAGGAAAAAAATGGACTACTTGAATTCATTGTGAAAATTATTAGTGAGCCTCCTGATAAATCTTTAAAAATGATAATAATTTGAATTTGGTTCTCTCTGTGTGAAGTAAATTGCTGCTCAGCCCTCTCCTACCCAGTTCCTTTATACAAACTTTTTATCATTACTAGTTCAGATTTTGATTAAGCTGTTGACTAGATTTTCCATTCAAGTGATAGTGGTGAAAGCTCATTAATCATACACCACTCTTCTATAGACCTTAGCTAATTTCAAAGAAAATTCTTTTAGGCTTTTGGCTTCCTTGAATGGTAGCATTGGTTATGTGACTTTGATGTTTGAATAGGGACATATCCTTTCCAAGTATAAAATGTGACAATGTCTCATAAAATATGCATGAGGTTAGGAATAATGCAGATATCTACAGAACTGATTTCTACTTCCCATGCTTTAAGAAAGATGAAGACTTCCGGTAAGAGGGTATAATAGGCAGACGAGATACCCAGATCCTCTACAACAAAGAAATAAGAAACCAATTGAAACAAATACAGATGAGCTTCAAAGGGAAGAATAAAGAAGTATATTAAACATTGACTAGTAGATAAAACTGAATGAAAAGAGTGAATAAAGAGACAATAGAACTGTGGACTCTCAACTGGCCTGACAGGGTGGCCATTTTGAATATTTGCAAATGTTTTCTGACTGGGGCAGCAACCTGATAATTGGCTCCACTGGCTGATGACTGCATCAGCACTCATTCTGATTGCTGGTGACCAAAAATGTACAATATTCCAATTGAAACCCTTCTACCCCACAACCTCCCAGTGAACAGAGGTATGGCCACCTCCCATTCCCACCCAACTTCTGGACCTGCAGGAATTCCATCCTGGACCAGGCACCTCCCCCCCACCCCCAACTTCTAGCCAGGCAGAAACTGTTTCTGGGAGGAAGTGCTCTCTTCCCAGTGACCTTTTTGGCTAGCAGAAACTTTTTCTGTGACCAGGTACCCTACACCAAGCCAAAGTTTGGGCAGGCAGGAACTTTTTCTGGGACTAGGACCCTTGCACTCACCTGCTTTTTGGAATAACAGGAACTTTTTCTAGGACCAGATGCTTTCTCTCCAGCTGTTTTTGGGCTGGCAGAGACTTTTGGAACCAGGCACCATACCACCAGCTATTTTTGGGCCAGCAGTTACTCTTTCTCAGACCAAGAGCCCTTCCACACATGGTTTTGTGTTGGAAGGAACTTCTCTTGGAAACAGATGCCCTGCTCTTCATTGCTTGCTCAGCACTGCCAAGGTGCTCTGCCCTCTTCTAAGTTTTCTCTTATTTGAATTTTTTTTACTCCTCCTTTCTTTTTGTTTCCTCTCTTTTCCTTTGTTCTTCTTTTTTTCCTTTTCCTAGTTTCCTCTTTTCTTTTTTCTCTTTTATTTTTCTGATTCCTTGTTTTTCTTCTTGAATTTTTCTTATTCTTCTTTAGTATTCTTTTCCTTTTGCACATTTATTTTTCTTTATTCCTGCCTCCAAAGATTTCTTTTTATTTTTCTCCTTGCCTTTGTCTATTTTTTTTCTTTTCATTTATTTTATTTTATTTTTGTGGTTGTTGTTTGTTTATATTGTTTGTATTTTTGTTTTCTTGTATTAATTTTTTTTATGGTGGTTTTGTGTTTTTGTTTTTTGGCCCTACTCAGTGGGAGACAGCAAAGCTGCCCACATGACCCAATCACATCCATAGCTCTGAGTTCACACAAAGAAGCAAGATAAAGTAGTACAAACAAGGTAACAAAATACAAAGCTAGAAAACCTCCTTGAGGAGTAAGTGGCATTGTAAATACTTGATAAAGAATTCAAAAGAATTATATTTAGGTACCTTCAATGGTTTGAGAAATAGATCAAGGAAAACACTAACAAAATTAAGGGAAACACAGGCAAAATGATAGAAGAGCTGAGGAGAACAATACAAGAATAATTTGACAAACTAAATGAAAAATTATAAACCATACAAAAACAAATAGAGATCTAGATGATTAATACTAAGATTTCAGAAACAGATAATACATTATGGGGCAAAGAAGTAGAATTGAATAGAAGGAAGACATAATTAGGGGAATTGAATACAAATCTACCAACACTAATTTGTAAGAACAATTACAAAAAAGAATGAAAAAGGAAAAATGAAGAAAGCCTGATTTATGTGAGATACAATCAAGAATAATAATTTGCATGTGGTCTGAAGTCCAGAATGGAAAGAGACAAGTAAAACTGTGAACAGAATTGTCAAAGATTTATTGGAAGAGAATTCTGTTAATATCACGAAAGATGAGGACATATGCATTCAAGAAGTGCAACAAAACCCAAACAGGATACATCCCAAAAGAAAATCACCAAGACTCAAACTCACTGCTGTTGAGTTCGATCTGACTCATAGCGACCACTCCTTGGGTTTCTGAGTCAGTATCACTATGGATGTAGATTACCCAACTTTCCTTCCAAGGAGTGGCTGGTGGCTTTGAACCTCCAGCCTTCTGGTTAGCAGTCAAATGCTTTAGGCACTATTCTACCAAAGCTCCCATAATTAAACTTTTCAAAGCCAAAGACAAAAAAGCATCCTGAAAGCAGCTTGGGAAAAACAAAGGACAACCAATGAGACTAAGCTCTGATTTCTCAGTAGAAACCATTCAGGTGAAAAGGCAATGGGGTGACATTTACAAAGCCCTGAAAGAAAAAAAAATTGCCAGCCAAGAATTATATGTCGTTGTTGTTGTCGTGTGCCGTCAAGTCGGCCCCGACTCATAGCGACCCCTCCTTGGGTTTCCGAGGCAGTATCACTACGGAAGTAGGATTGCCCAACCTTCCTTCCGAGGAGTGGCTGGTGGGTTTGAACCGCCAGCCTTCTGGTTAGCAGTCAAGTGCTTTAGCCACTATGCTACCAGAGCTCCTCATCAAAATTGTCCTTCAACTATGATTGCAAAATTAGGACTTTTTGAGATTAACAGATGTAAAGGAATTTGTAAAAACAAGATGACTTTACAAGAGATGCTAAAGAGATTCCCTCTGGCAGAGAACCAACAACAGCAGACAACAACTTATGATTAATACACATGACAATATCACTGAGTAACCAAACTAGATATAGAGTAGCCAAAGTTAAATAAACTTATAAGACTGAAAACAGGGAACGAAAGACATCAATTTATAAATGAGAACAACTATAAAGCAAAAAGAGAATAAATAGTAGAGTTACAGAACTTTAAAATGGATAGAAAGGTGATATCGAGATAGAAGGCTGTCTTAAACTTGGGAAGAAAATAATAAATCACAGGGTAACCTCAAAGAAAATCAATAAAATTTCTCATCAAAATAAAAAAAAAGATTATAGATATTGAACAACGAAGGAAATGATTTAAAAATTCATTACAAAAAATGAACTCAGCACAGAAAATTATATGGAACAGAGAAAACAGCAGCACCACACACATACACATACACAATAATAATAATAATAAAATAACAAAATGTTAGCAATAAATTCATACTTATTGATGATTATACTGAGTGTAAATGGATTAAATGCACTGAGTGGATTAGAAAACTTGACCTATCAATATTCTGTCTATAAGAGACACACCTTAGACACATAGGCAAAAATAGGCTAAGAATAGAATCAAATGTAAAAATATAGCTATATCAAGCAAATGACAGAAAAAAAAAAAAGAGTGGCAATATTAATTTCTGAGAAACGGACTTTAATACAAAAGCCACTGTAGGAGACAAAGAAGGACATTATAGAATGATTAAAGAATCAATCTAATTAGAGGACATAAACATGAAAATACCTATACATACATGAAAAAGCCCCAAAATACATAAATCAAATTTAATAGAATTGAAAAGGGAAATAGACAATTCCACAATAATAGTGGGAGACTTTAATACACAACTTTTGATTAAATATAAAACAACTAGAAGAAACTCATCAAAGTCTCAGAAGAACTAAATAATGTAATCAACCAACTTGATCCTATAAACATATATAGAACACTTCATCCAATATACTTTCTTTTCCAGTGCACATGAAACATTCTTCATAGTAGACCACATGTTATCCCACAAAACAAGAGTCAATAAATTTTGAAAATTCAAAATACTGCAAAACACAAATATAGCACTACATTGTCAGTGAAGGTAAACATGGATAGATGGGTGGACAGGCTGAAAAAGTAGGTATTTCTAGGCAGGGGGTGGGGGGATTGTGCCCACGAGCATGTACAGGGTTGGCAGACGATGTTTCTACAAGTGTATTTCTATGTTCTGTAAGAATTTCCAGGTATATAGTAGAGCTGACAAGTGACGAGGTTGTAGTCACTTCTTGGCCACAGCCAGCTACCCAGAGATAAGTAGTTGGACCTGTGGGCTCAGGACCATAGTCACAGGGGACACCAATCTAATTAGCATTGTTCCACTTCCTACTTTGGTGAGTGGTAACTGGGATCTTAAAGCTTACAAACAGCCATCCAGATGCAACAGTGGGTCTCTCCTCATCCAGAGCAAGAAGAATGAAGAAAACCAAAGACACATGGAAACAATTAGTCCAAGCAACTGAACCATGGCGTTCCTCAGCCTACATGACTATGAAACCAGAACTAGATGGTGCCCAGCTACCACTGTCAACCACTTTGGGGGGGGGGGGGAGTCTATGGTGGAGACGCTAAACAGAGTGGGAGAACAATGTGGAACAAAACTCAAAATCATAAAAGAAGGGACCAGGTTTGCTGGTCTGACAGAGCCTGGTGGAACCACTGAGACTATGGTCCCTAGCTGCCCTTCAGGTCTGGAACTGAACCCACTCCTGTGGCTTCCAGCCAAACAAAAGACAAGCATGTAAGCTGAACATTTACATTAGATAGATACACCCCTTAGAGAGATCAATCATGGGGGAATAGAAGAGCTATGTATGCACAGGAAGACAGCTTGTGGGGGGAGCAGGAGTGCATGGGAAGAAAGGACACAGGAAAGAGGTGGCTATAGGGAAGAAGTAGGAAGAGAGCTGTTGCACTGTAGGAGATTGCAATCAATGCCATGAGACAAAGTGTATGTGAACTGCTGCATGGAAGATGAGTTTGCTCTGTAAACTTTTACCCAAATCACAATAAAATAATAATAAAAAATACTGCAAAGCATCTTCTCATATCACAATGCTACTAAATAAGAAATCAACAATAAGAAGATCAAGGGAAAAAAAAAAAACCACGAACACATGGAAACTGAATAGCACCCTGTTTAAAAACTACTGAGTATTCAAGAAATTAAAAATGAAGGTAAAAATTCCTTGAATCAAATGAAAATGAAAATACAACATATAAAATATTTGACACACAGCAAAAGCAGTTCTCAGAAGGAAATTTATAGCAACAAAAGCACACACCAAAAAAAAGAAGAAACAGTTAAAATCAACACATTAACCCAACATCTCCAAAAATTTGAAAATGAGCAGCAAAAAAAAAACCTTCTTTATGAAAAGAAATAATAAAGATCTGAGCAGAAATAAATGAAAGAAAAACAATAGAAAGAATCAACAAGAATAGAAGTTGGCCCTTTTAAGTAAATAATAAAATCAACAAACCACTGACATATTTAATAAACCAAAAGAAGAAGATATAAATAACACAAATAAGAAATGAAATGGGTGATATCACAGGAGAACCAACCAAAAAAAAAAAAAAAAAAGTGTGTGTGGGGATGATAATATCAGAATCCTATAAATATCTGTACTTCAACAAATTTTAAACCTAGAAGAAATAAATGGACAGATTTCTAGAAACGCACTACCTACATAGACTAACAAAGACTGGGGTAGAGAATTTAAACAGACCCATCATAAAAGAAGAAATTGAACAAGTCATTAAAAAAAAACTACCAACAAAAAAAAAGTCCTGGCCCAGATATCTTCACTGGCAAATTCTGCCAAACATTCAGAGAAGAGCTGACACCAATTCTATTCAAACTATCCAAGAATATAAAAAAGAAGAGAATGCTCCTGGATTCATTCTATGAAGCCAACATAACCCTGATACCAAAACCAGACAAAGACATAACTAAAAAAAGAAAACATTGTAAACTAATATCTCTCATGAACATGTTGCTGTTGTTGTTGTTATGTGCCGTGGAGTCAGACCCGACTCACAGCGACCCCCTCCTTGGGTTTCCGAGGCAGTATCACTATGGAAGTAGATCACCCAGTCTTCCTTCTGAGGAATGGCTGGTGGGTTTGAACCTCCAGCCTTCTGGTCAGCAGTCAAGTGCCTTATGCTCTACACTACCAGAGCTCCCTCATGAGCATAGACACAAAAATCCTCGACACAATCCTAGCCAATAAACTCCAATAATATATTTTAAAAAAATAATATGTCATGAACAAGTGGGACACATACTAGGTACGCATGGGTGATCAAACATTAGAAAAACAATCAACAAAATTCACTACATAAGGAAAATTTCCACATGATTATATCAATTGATGCAGAAAAGGCATTTGACAAAATCCAACACTCATTTTTGATAAATATGTTGAGCAAAATAGGAATAGAAGGGAAATTCCTCAATATAATTAAAGTCATATACACAAAATGAATGGTCAACATTCCCAATGGGGAGAGACTGAAAGCATTTTCCTTATGAATGGGTACCAAATAAGGATGCCTTTTATCACCACTGCTATTCAATATTTTATTGGAAGTCCTTGGCAGAGCAATAAGGCAAGAAAAGGAAATAAAAAGCATCCAAATTATCAAAGAAGACATAAAACTCTCTCCATTTGCCTTATATATAGAAAATTCCAAAGACATAGTAAGAAAATTAGTGGAACTAATTGCAAAGTGGCAGGGTACAAGATCAACATACAAATATCAGTTGGATTTCTTTACACTAATGAAAAGACCTCTGGAAAGGAAACCAGAGAAACAATACCATTTATAATAATCACTCAAAAGATGGAATATTTTGGAATAAATCTAACCAGAGACACAAAAGATCTATACAAAGAAAACCACAAAACACTATTACAAGAAACCAACAGAGACCTGTATACTTGGCAGACTAAATCATGCTCATGGACAGGAAGACTTAACATTGTGAAAGTATCACTACTACCCAAAGTGATCTACCGATATAATGCAATCCCAATCCAGAATCCATTACCTTTCTTTGAAGAGATGGAAAAATTAATCAACAACTTAATATGGAAAAGAAAGAGATCCAGATATGTAAAGTACTACTAAAGATGAAGAACAAAGTATGAAACCTCACACTTCCTGATCTCAAAACCTATTATACAGCCACAGTAGTTAAAACACCCTGCTACTGGTACAATAGCAGACACATAAACCAATGGAGCAGAATTGAAAACTCAGAGGTAAATCTATCCATTTAAGACAGCTATCTTTGACAAAAGACCAAAACTCAGGAAATGGAGAGATAGACTCTTGAATAAATGGTAATATGTATAACCATTAGCAGAAAAAATGAAACAGGACTCATATCTCACACCATATAGGAAAACAAACTCAGTTAGATGAAAGACCTGAATGTAAAACCTCAAATCATAAAGACTATCAAAGGAAAAATAGGGAGGTGGGAAGATGGTGTCATACCTATAACCTACATGCTTATTCCCTCTATCAACATAATCCCTGAATAACTAGATAGATAGAATTAATGGTACTAGAGTTATGAGCAACTAAGGAAAATATAAAGTATCAGATTTAGAAAGGGTGGAGAAAAAGAGCAGACTAAACAACTAAGCAAAATAAGTGAACCCACCTACCCAGTGGAGATGGACAGATGGAAAAGGAGAGGTCTCCTAAGAAATATAAAGCAGGTTGGCAGAGGGAAGGAGGAAGAGGAAAAAAAAAAAAAAAATGAAACCCACAGAGGCATTAAGGACTCAAAATACCCACACTGGGGGTTTTGGGTAGCAACTCTGGGAGCTGAGTGAGTAACATAATCTTACTGGAAAACAGATCAAGACCCCCTTGGCTTGGGATGCTGCAAAGTCCAGAAAGGACTGGGGGAAAGGGAGAAACTCTTGCCAAGTAGGCAGAGCCCCAGAGTGAGTTCACAGCAGTGGGCTGGGGTTCATCTTTTCCATGACCCTATTTTAGCACAGAGTGATCTGGGGTACTGGGTTTTTATAGCTTCTCAATCCAAGTGGAAAGTACTGGACCTCTATCTATTGGGGTTTCTGTTGATTTTGATCTGTGGGTCTTTGATTGACAGTAGGACATCATCATTAGTAAACCTCTCAGGAAGACACAAATTTCACTGCCTGTGCTGGTAGAACTGACGGAACTGTCTCACCAAAAGACAGAAAATGGGGACTCACTAGTGGCATCTTTTCCTTTTTTCTTCTTATCCCCTGCCTCATCAAGGGAAGGAACACATTAAACCACCAGCAGGCAAAAGGAGTTATTACACTGAACACCTCACCCAATAGGTAACACCAGAGACTCCTGCATCACAGAATCAATAACAGACATGGAAAACACCTGTTTGTCCCAACACAAATTACCTTTATGACAGAGACCTGCATCCATGACCCCACCAGTGATTCCATTAACATAGAGGGAGCTACAGAGCAATCCAGTACAGCTGAATTAAAAACAAAAAATGTACACTTTCTCCACACATTCAGACATAGTAAAACATAAAATCAGGATGAAACAAGTCAATACATAACTAACTATTAAAGAAAATTTCAAGATATTTAGGAAACAAGAGACAACCTCAATTTTTTTTATTTACTTTTTTTAAAAAAAGGACAAGACAATAGAAATAAAAGTCCAGGCTAAACAATTATATATCCTGGATGAAGAACAAGCAACTGAATTTTCTGAGAAGGAATTCAGAAGGTGTATATATAGGACTCTCCAACAGCTCAAGGGAACCACAAACAGAATCAACAAGAAGGCAGATAGTACCCTGGAAGAATTCAGGAAAGTCATTCAAGAACAAAATAAATATGCAATCAGAATTCATACAAAAACAGCAATTAGAAATCCAGAAGATGAACACTAAAATTACAGAGATAGACAATACAGTGGAAGGACAAAAGAGTAAACTAAAACTGTGAAGAATGCATTTCCCAACTAGAAGACAAATCCCTTCATGCCACCAGGTGTGAAGAAAAATCAGGACAAAGATGTAAGAGAAATGAAGAGAACCTGAGTTATATGGGATGATATAAAAAGAAACAACATATGCCTCACTGGAATACCAGAACAAGAGGAGGAAAAAAAAAAAAAAAAAAAAAAACACTGAGAAAATTATGGAAAACTTGCTAATAGAAAATTTCTCCCACATCAAGAAGGAAGAAAAGATATCTGTCCAAGAAGCTCAACGAAGACTATACAGGATAGTTCCCAAGAGAGTCACCAAGACCTATCAAACTCTCCAAAACCAAAGACAAAGAAAGAATGTTGGGAGCAAATCAGGAAAAACAAAATGTCATCTAATGGACAACAAATAAAACTAAGTTCTGATTCCTCAGAAGAAACCATGCAGGCAAGAAGGCAATGGGATGGCATATATAACTGTGAAGGAAAAGAATTTCCAACCAAGAATTATATATCCATCCAAATTGTCCCTCAAATATGAGAGTGAAATCAAGATATTCTCAGACAAACAGAAATTAAGACAATTTCTGAAAATCAGAACAATCATACAAGAAATGCTAAAGGGAGTCCTTCCAATAGAGAACCCACAATCGAGACCAATAAATTAAAATCAGGACTCTTGACCTGACCATTTAGAAACCAAACTAGAAATACATGCTCAAAATAAACTCATAAAATAATGTACACAGAGAAAAAAAAGGGAGTTAATCTGCAGACAACACCAGCAACAAAGCAAATAGAGGGAACAACAGTTTTAATTACAACAGTTCCAATTGGAGAGGATGCCAGGAGAATGTCTTTATGCAACGGACTGTTCCAAGCTTAAGGATACAAGAATTTACTTATCCACAAGAACCAGCAAGAACCACAAAGAAAATGAACAATCCCCCTAAGCAAATTCAGAAGGAAGAAAAGCACATGAGCTTCACAAGCACAAGAGAAGAGAAGAAACACCTAATAATAAAATGAGCTCAGCATAGAAAAACATTTGGAACAAGGAAATAACTGACAACACAACAAAAACACAAATGAATGACAGCAATAGATTCATACCTATCACTAATCACATTCAATGTGAATGGAATAAATGCACCAGTCAAGAGAAGGAGAGTGGCAGATTGGATAAGAAAAGAAGACCCATCTATATGCTGTCTATAAGAAACCCACCTTAGATACAAAGATAAAAACAAAGTAAAAATTAAAGAGTGGGAAAAAAAAAATATACCAAGCTAATAGCAACCAAAAAAGAGCAAGAATGGCAATATTAAATTCTGATAAAATAGACTTTAAAGTGAAAAACAGCATAAAGGACAAAGAAGGACATTATTTGATGTTAAAAAGACCAGTCTTACTTCCAAGGAGTGACTGGTGGGTTTGTACTACCAGCCTTCTGGTTAGCAGTCAAATGCCTTAGGCACTAACTGATTTGAAAGGAAAGTAGACAAGTTTACAATAGTAGGAGACTTTATCACACCACTTTCAAGGAGGGACAGAACAACTAGAAAAAAAAAAAATACAAAGATACAGAAGAACTCAACAACACAATCAACCAATCCAATCTCATAGATATATACAGACCTTATGCAGACATATACCACCCAACAAAAGCACAATAAGCATTCTTCTCCACTGCACATGGATCCTTCCCCAAAATAGACCAAAATAGGACAAAAAACAAGCCTCAATACATTCAAAAACATTGAAATACTACAAAGCATCTTCTTGGATCACAATGCTATAAAATTAGAAATCAAGTGAAAACAGTCAACTATGTGGAAACTGAACAATACACTGCTCAAAAGCTACTGGGTAACAGAAGAAATAAAGTGTGAAATTAAAAAAAAAAATTCCTAGAAACAAATGAAAATGAAGATACAATTTATCAAAACCTTTGGGACAGAGTGAAAGCAATACTCAGATGTTAATTTACAGCAATAAAAGCACACATCAAAAAAGAGGAAAGAAACAAAATCAACATTCTAGCTCAACAACTCCAACAATGAGAAAAAGAGCAACAAAATATACCTACAGTATCCAGAAGTAAGGAAATAATAAACATCAGAGCAGAAATAAATGAAACAGAAAACAAAACAAAAATAGAGTAAATCAACAACACAAGAAGCTGGTTCTTCAAAAAGATTAACAAAATTGACAAACCACCAGCACATTTAACAGAAGAAAAGAAAGAGAAGATGTAAATAACAGGAATAACAAATGAAAAGGGTGACATCACAACAGAACCAACTGAAATAAAAAAGATAATAACAGAACATTTGAAGAACTGTACTTCAAAAGATTCAAGAATCTTGAAGAGATGGACAAGTTTCTGGAAACACAAAACCTACTACTTAAACTATCCCAGTCAGAGATATAATTCTTGAACAGGCCCACAACAAAAGAAAAAGTTGACCAGGTCAAATAAAAACTTCCCACAAGAAAAAGTCCTGGCCCAAATGGCTCCACTGGAGAATTTTACCATACATTCAGGAAACAGTTGACACTTAGACTATTCAAATTATTCCAGAACATAGAAAAAGATAGAATACTCCCAAATTCATTCTATGAAGCAAGCATAATACTGACACCCAAACCAAAGATACACACCACTTAAAAGGAAAACTACAGACCAATATCCCTCATGAATATAGACACAAAAATATTCAACAAAATCCTAGCCAATACAGTCCAACAACATATAATAATAATAATAATAATACATCATAACCAAGTGGGATTATCAGATATGCAAGGATAGTTCAACATCAGAAAAAAAATCAATATAACAAATACCACATACACAAAACAAAAGAACCATATGATCATATCAATCTATGCAGAAAAGGCATTTGATAAAAGCCAACATCCACTCTGGTTCAGAACTTTCAGCAAAATAGGTACAGAAGGGAAATTCCTCAACATTATAAAGGGCATATGCCTAAGGCATTTGACTGGTAACCAGAAGGCTGGTGGTTCAATCCCACCAGCCACTCCTTGGAAGGAAGGTTGGACGATCTACTTCTGTAGTGATACCACCTCGCAAACTCAAGGAGGGGTCGCTATGACTCGGATCTGACTTGATGGCAGTGAGTTACGCAAAGCCAATAGACAACATTATTGTTAATGGAGAAAGACTCAAACCATTCTCCTTGTGAATGGGAACCAGAAAAGGATGTCCTCTATCATCACTTATATTTAACATTGTATTGGAAGTCCTAGCCAGGGCAATAAGGAAATAAAGAGAAATGAAAGGCATTCAAACTGGAAAAGAGGGAGTAAAGCTATCTCTATTTGCAGATGACATGATCCTATACATAGAAAACCCAAGAGACTCAGCAAAAAAATTACTGAACTAATGGAAAGTTTCAGCAAAGTGGTGGGATACAAGAACATACAAAAATCAGTTGGATTCCTCTACATCAAAAAAGAGGCCTCTGAAAAAGAGATGAGGAAAACAACGCTATTTGCAATAGCTACAAAAAAAGATAAAATATTTAGGAATAAATCTTAGTAGAGACACAGAAGACCTATACAAAGAAAACTATAAAACACTACTACAAGTTACTATAAGAGCTCTATATAAATGGAAGAACTTGCCTTGTTCATGGATAGGAAGACTGAATATTGTGAAAATGTCAACATTACCCAAAGCAATCTATACATTCAATACAATACCAATCCAGATTCCATCAACATTTTTTAAGGATATGGAAAAAAAATAGTTATTAACTTCATGGAAAGGTAAGAGACCCTGGATAAGCAAAGCGAAGAAGAAGAAGAAGAAGAAGAAGAAAGAAGAAGAAGAAGAAAGAAGAAGAAGAAAGAAGAAGAAGAAGAAAGAAGAAGAAGAAGGAGAAGGAGAAGGAGAAGAGAAGGAGAAGGAGAAGGAGAAGGAGAAGGAGAAGGAGAAGGAGAAGGAGAAGGAGAAGGAGAAGGAGAAGAAGAAGAAGAAGAAGAAGAAGAAGA
>NW_006921743.1:3841547-3851366 GCF_000298275.1 Orycteropus afer afer
AGGAGAAGGAGAAGGAGAAGGAGAAGGAGAAGGAGAAGAAGAAGAAGAAGAAGAAGAAGAAGAAGAAGAAGAAGAAGAAAAATAGAAGGTCTCACGCTTCCAGATCTCAAAACCTCAATAATTAAAACAACATGCTATTAGAACAATGATAGAAAGATAGACCAATGGAACAGAATCAAAAACCCACAAATAGACTCACCCATCTATGGACAGCTGATCTTTGACAAAGGACCAAAACCCATTAAATAGGGGAGAGATATCCTCTTTAACAAATGGTGCTGATGAAAGTGGATATTCACTTGCAGGAAAATGAAACAAGACCCATACCTCAATCTATACACAAAAACAAACTCAAGTTGGATCAAAGACTTAAATGTAAAACCCAAAACTATAAAGTTCATCAAAGATAAAATTAGGGCCAATCTAGGGGCCCTAATTTACAGCATAAATAGACTATCAAGCATAACCCAAAATGCACAGGCAATGGAAGAGAAGCTAGATGACTTGGACCTTTTAAAAATTAAATTTTTATATGCATTGAAAGACTTCTCCAAAAGGGTAAAAAGAGAACCTACAGATGGGAAAAAATATTTGGCTATGACATATCTGATCAAGGACTTATCTCCAAAATTTATAGGAAATTTCAATACTTTGACACCAAAAAGACAAAAATTCAATTAAAAAATAGGCAAGGGACATGAACATACTTCACTGAGGATGATATAATGGAGACCAAGAAACATATGAGGAAATAGTCACAATCATTAGCCATTAGAGAGATCAAATCAAAACAACAGTGAGATATTATCTCACCCCAGCAATAATAGCAAAGTTAAACAAGACAGAAAATAACAAATGCTGGTGAGGTTGCAGAGAGACTGGAACTCTCATACACTGCTGGAAAGACTGGAAAATGGTACAACCATTGTGGGAAACAGTAAGGCATTTCCTTGAAAAACTGAAAATAAAAATACCATTTGATCCAGAAATTCCATCACTAGGAATATATCCTAAAGAAGTGAGAGACAGGACATGAACAGACATATGCACACCCATGTTCATTGCAGCACAATTCACTATAGCAAAGAGATGGAAGCAACCTAGATGTCCATAAACAGATGAATGGATGAACAACTATAATATATTCACACAATGGACTACTATGCTATATTAAAGAATAATGAAGAACACATGAATCATCTCACAACATGGATGAATTTGGAGGACATTACACTGAGTGAAATAAGTCAATTCCAGAAGGACAGATATTGTATGAGCTTATTATTGTAAAGTCAAGGAAAGTTTACTTAGGGAAGGATACTCACTTTGTAATTACTGGGGTTGGGAGGGAAAGGGTGGAAAAATTACAGACTAGTTGGGAGTCACATGTTGATTTGGGTGAGGGGAGGGACAGTATGGAAAGAGTCTGTGACCAGCATGATGACATTGGGGAAAGGAAGAACACTGAAACTTGCACAAAAGATACAGACAACAGAGGCAATAATAGTACATGTACAATACTGCATTGCCAGTAACACCAAACACCAGGCTACAGATAAATACATAGACAAACGAGAAGATTAGGTGGGAGTTGAAGAACAGGAATATACCCAAGACCAAGGATAGATTTAGCTGAAGATAATCTTACATATGTACTTGTGCTACAAAATTAGCCACACACATTACAGAAGCAACAGAACACAGAGTTGGTTGTCATATTTCAGAGACAACCATACACCTTGAGAGAGAAAATCAGCAGGTCTGCTGATTCAGGACCATAGTCTCAGGGGACACCAAGCTCAATTGGCAGAACATAGTACATAAAAATTTTGTTCCACAATATACTTTGGTGAGTAGCAACTTGGGTCTTAAAAGCTTTCAAGCTGCCATCTAAGACACAACTCTTGGTTTCCTCTCATCTGAAGCAAAGAAGAGTGAAGAAAATCAAAGGCATCTGGAAGCAATTAGTCTAAGGAAATTATATACTCCAAGACCAGAAGAACTAGATGGTGCCTTGCTACCAATGCCAACCACTCAGAATGGGATCAAACCTGGAGATCCTGGATAGAGTGGGAGAAAAAATGTGGAACAAAATTCAAAAACACAAAAATATCCAGAAATACTGGTTGGCTACAGTATGGTAGAACCCCAATACTATGACCCCAGGTTACCCTTCGGGCCTAGAATTAGACTAATTCTCATGGATTGGATCTCACCCCAACAGTAGAAAGACCTACATGTAGAACACCTACCCCAGGGCAATGCACCCACTTACACTTGGGAGATATACCACTGAGAGCAATCGGCCATGGGGCACCAGAGGGATAGCATTTACATAGAAGGAAAGCTGGATAGACAGGAATGCATAGTTATGAAGGTTACAGAGAGGGGGTAGTCACAGGGACAGGAGGGAAGGAGAGTTTGTTATGGTCAGGGATGATAATCAGGGCATGAAATCAAATGTACATGTTCTGTAAACTTGCAAGCAAAGCACAATAAAATTTAAAAAGGAAAAATAGGAACAAACAGCAGCCCTAATTCAGGGCATAAATACACTACCAAATATAACTAAAAATATACAAACATCAGAAGACAAAATAGATTATTGGGACCTCCTAAAAGTTAGACACTTACACGTTTCAAAAGATTTCACCAAAAGAGTAAAAAGAGAACTCACAGACTGGGAAAAAAGTTTGCAATGACCTATAGGACAAAAAGGATCTCTGGTGGCATAGTGCCTAAGGCATTTGACTTCTAACCAGAAGGCTGGTGGTTCACACCCTCCAGCCACTCCACAGAAGGAAGACTTGGCAATCTACTTCCGTAAAGATTTACCACCTTGGAAACCCAAAGAGGGTTGCTGTGAGCTGGAATCAACTATATTGCAGAGATTTTGGTATTTATTTATAGGACAAAGTCTCTAAAATTTATAGAAAACTTCAACAACTTAACAACAAAAAGACATATTGTCCAATTTAAAAATGGAGAGAAGTTCACCAAAGACACTTCACCAAAGAAGACATTCAGTCAGCTAACAAAGCTGTAAAGAAATGCTTGCAAGCATTAACAATTGTAGAGATGCAAATCAAAACAGCAATGAGATATCTTCTCACCCCAGCACTAACAGCAAAGTTCAAAAAAATAGAAAACAATAAATGCTGGCAAGGGTGCAGATAGACTGCTGATGGGACTGTAAAATGGTACAACCACTAAAGAAAACAGTATGACTCATCCTTTAAAAGCTGGAAATAGAAATACCATATGATCCAGCAATCCCACTGCTTGGTATATATCCTAGAGAAACAAGATCCATGACACAAACAGGTATATGCACACCTATGTACATTGCAGCACTATTCACAATAGTTCAACAACCTAAATGCCCATCAATGGAGAAATAGAGCAACAAACTGTGGTACATACACACAATGGAATACTATGCAACATTAAAGAACAATGATGAATAGGCAAAACAACTCATAACATGGATGAACTTAGAGGCTATTATGCTGAGTGAAATCAGTCAATCACAAAAGGACACATACTGTATGAGACCAGTCTTGTAAAAAGTCAAGAAAAGTATTTCACACACAAAAGAATGAATATTCTTTGATGATTACCAGAGGTGAACGAGGAAGGGAGAATAAACCATTAACTATAGGGTAGACACATATTGGTGAAGAGAAAGGTAAAATAAAGGAAAGAAAAAGAAAGTTAAAAAAAAAGAAGAAGAAAAAAAAAGATGATGAAGCTGTTAAATAATGTTTCATAGAGGAATGTTTGTTGCTGTTGTTGTTATGTGTCGTCGAGTTGGACCCAGCTCATAGCGAACCCTCCTTTGGTTTCCGAGGCAGTATCACTATGGAAGTAGATTGCCCCATTTTCCTTCTGAGCAGTGGCTGAGGGGTTTGAACTGCCAGCCTTCTGGTTAGCAGTCAAGTGCCTTAGGCACTATGCTACCAAAGCTCCCAGAGGAATGTTTAGTAACATGGGAAAATACATACCATATATTAAAATTTCAAAAATGATAAAAGTGTTTACATTATGAATAAAATGTATATGTATATAAAAAGACACTAATTGCTATTATTTATTTCTGGGTTAAGAGTTTAATTATCACATTTTCTTTTTTTGTGTTTTGATATGTTTTACAATAAACATACACACACACACACACACACATACACACACACACACACACACATATATATATATATATATATATATATCTTTATTGTAAAACATATATAGGAGCTCTGGTTAAAAAACTTTCCCAAAGTTTTCTTGTATACTATATAGACTGGTAACTAACCCACAGTCTTGTCTCTCTCTCAACCACCTCATCTTTTATGTTTTCATTGCACTTACCACTAACTGAAATAAAAACTCAAAAAAAATCCAAATTCACTGCCATCGAGTCGATTCAACTCATAGCGACCCCTCCTTGGGTTTCTGAGGCGATATCTCTATGGAAGTAGATTGTGCAATCTTCCTTCCGAGAAGTGGCTGGTGGGTTTGAACCTCCAGACCTCTGGTTAGTAGTCAAATGCCTTAGGCACTAAGCCACCAGAGCACTAACTGCAATCTTCATCTTCAATAATAGTTTTTGATGTTACTTATCAGTCCCTCCCCAAAAGAGTATAAGCCTTATTATGTATCCTTTTCACTGCTGTTTGCCAGGGTATAATGCTGCCTGGCACAGAGTAGTTTCTTGTTAAATTTTTATTGAATGAATAAATGATGAGTTAGTTTTCTTGCTTATAATCCAAGATCCCATGGTTTAAACTTATATTAATTGTAGATAACCTGACAACCTTACCAAGTTTTCTGGAGACCAAATGGCATCTTTACTGTGAGAGTTGATAAAGATATTAAAACTCATGAAATCATGCTTAAGTTTTAAGAGAACACCAGAACTGGGGAATTCATTGCTCTCAGGGGTCTGTAGACAATATTTGCAGCTCTCTGGCACCTGTGGTATGTGTTGGAGAAAACAAGCAGCTGCCACAATATAAATTAGGGGAAAGAGTACAGGACCCCTTTTCTTGCCAGTGTGCTCTGTCCTTCACCAGGGGAGATGAGACACTTTGACCTTCAGAAAAGAAACATTCGAAGACATCCCAGAACTGTAGGAGAAAGCATAAGAGGATGTGGGTCAGGATAGACCTATGTTACTTTTTTTTTGTTTTTCTATTTGATCTTCACACTCTAGTTCATGAATGTTGGCATTGTACGCCCACCAGATGGCTCTGAGCACTCTCGGATCCAGATAGGATAAGTTGTGTGTAACCCGGAAGCAGGGGCACTGACTTATCATGTCCTGTGCATCTTTAAAGAGCAACCTTTAGAGAGAGATTCATGAAAGTGACAGCCATTGTCCAACTACAGCAGATTGAAGCAATGCAGCTAATCATTCTTCAAACAGCCCAGATGAACAGTCTGTTATTTCTCATTATTTTTCTGCAATTTCTTGAAGTGTGGTTTGGAACACACAGGTGTTCAGGGCATTGTGCATAGTCATTGGAGAGACAATGAGGTATGAGAAAGCCAATCAGCATAACATATTACACAAAAACATTGTTCCACATCCTACTTTGCCAAGTGTCCTAGATGCAACAATGGGTGTTTTCTCATCCAGAGCAAAGAAGAAAAAAGAAGATAGTGGTGAGTTTGGTTTGATTTTGGTTTACCAATTGATGCCTTTGATTTCCCTTTCTTGCCTTATTGCACTGGCTAGGATTTCCAATACAATGTTGAATAGAAGTGCTGATAAAGGGTATCCTTGTCTGTTCCCATTCTCAAGGGGAATTATTTCAGTCTCTCTCCACAGAGAAAAATATTGGCTGTTGGTTTCATAGATAAGTCCTTTATTATGGAATTATTTCAGTCTCTGTCCACAGAGAAAAATGTTGGCTGTTGGTTTCATAGATAAGTCCTTTATTATGGAATTATTTCAGTCTCTGTCCACAGAGAAAAATGTTGGCTGTTGGTTTCATAGATAAGTCCTTTATTATGCTGAGGAATTTTCCTTCTATTCCTATTTTTTTGCGAGATTTTTTTTTTTTAAATCAGGAATGAGTGTTACATTTTATCAAATGTTACATCTATTGACATTATCATGTGATTATTTTTCTTTATTATACTTATGTGATGGATTACATTGATTGGTTTTCTAATGTTGAACCATCTTTTCATACCTGGTATAAATCCCACTTGGTCACGATGTATTATTTATATATATATATGTTGTTGGAGATTATCAGCTAAGATTTTACTGAAAATGTTTGCATCATATTCATGAGGGATTTTGGTTATAGTTTTCCTTTCTAGTGGTATCTTTTCCTGGTTTTGGTATCAAGGTTATTCCTGCTTCATAAAATGTAGTTGGGAGGATTCCATCCTTTTCTATGTTCTGAAATTTTTTGAGTAGAATTGGTATCAGTTCTTCTCTGAGTGATTGGTAGAATTCTTCAGTGAAACAATCTAGGCCAGGGCTTTTGTTTGTTTGTTTGTTATTGATGGTATTTTTTTTTTTTTTTTTTTCCTGACTTGTTCAATACCTTCTTCTGTAATAAATCTGTTCAGATTTTCCACCTCAGTCCATGTTAGTTTAGGTAAGCAGTGTGTTTTACAAATCTGTCCATTTCTTCTAGGTTTTCAAATTTGTTGGAGTACAGGTCTTCATAGTATCCTGATACTCTTTTTATTTCTGTTGGTTCTTTTGTGACATCACCCATTTCAGTTCTTACATATGTTATTTGAATCTTTTCCTTCGCTTTTGTTAAATTTACCAGTGGTTTCTTGATTTTATTAGTTTTTTCAAAGAACCAACTTCTAGTGTTGATTTTTTCTATTGTCTATTTTCTGTTTCATTTATTTCTACTCAAATCCCTATTATTATTTTTTTTTTTCTTCTGCTTACTGTGGGCTTTTTTGCTGTTCTTTTTCTATTTGTTGGAGATGTTGGGTGAAGGTATTGACTTTAGCTCATTCTTCTTTTTTGATGTGTGCATCTGTTGCTATAAATTGCCCTCTTATCACTGCTTTTGCTGCATCCCAAATATTTTGGTATGTTGAGCTTTCATTCTCATTTGATTCAAGAATTTTTTTTATTTCTTGTATTACCCAGTTGTTTTTAAGGAAGCTATTAATTTTCTGTGCTTTTATTCTTTTTCCATTGGTCTTCCTAGTGTTGATTTCTAATTTTATAAAATTGTGATCTGAGAAGATGCTTTGCAGTATTTCAATGTTTTTACATTTATTGAGGTTTGCTTTGTGGACTAACATATGCTCTATCCTGGAAACTATTCCATGTGTGCTGGAAAATGATGCTATTTTACTGTTGTTGGGTGGAGGGCTCTGTAGATATCTATAAGGTCAAGTTGTTTGATCATATTTTTACTTCTTCTGCATCTTTGTTGAGTTTCTTTCCATTTATTCTATCTCTTATTAAAAGTGGTGAATTCAATTCTCTTAATCTTACTGTGGAGTCATCTATTTGTCTTTTCAATTCTGTTAAAGTCTGTGTTATGTATTTTCAGGCTCTTTCATTGGATGCATAGATATTTATTGTGGTTATGTCCTCTTATTCAATTCATACTTTAATCATTACATAATGTCCTTTCTTGTCTTTTATGGTCATTTTTGTCTTATAGTCAATTATATCAGAAATTAATATTGCCACTCCTGCCTTTTTCTTGTTGCCATTTTCTTGGTATATCATTTCCAAACCTTTGGTTTTTAGTCTATTTTTGTCTTTGTGTCTAAGGTGAGTCTTTTGTAGACAGCATATTGATGGGACATGTTTTCTTATCAAGTCTGAAACTCTCTGTCTCTTGAATAGTGCATTTAATCCATTGATATTCGGAGTAATTACTGACAAGTATGAATTTATTGATATCATTTTGTTATGTGTTTTTCCATGATGTTGCTGATTTCTTTGGTCCACATAATTTTCTGTGCTGAGCTCATTTTCTTTATGAATAGTGTTATCATCTCCTTTGTTGCTATTGTTTAAGCATTTGCTAAATATTTGTGCTTGTCTTCTTTTTTATTTTCATGCTAATTTTTATTATTTTTCTTTGAGGTTTCCCTGTGATTTATTATTTTCTTCCCAAGATTTAAACAGTCTGTTCTATCTCACAATTGTCTTGACTTCCCCAACATTTAGAAGTTCTGTAACTACACAATTTATTCCCTCTGTGTGCTTTATAGTTGTCCTTATTTAGCAATTGATGTCCCTCTTTACAGTCTTGTAAGCTTATTTTACTTTGGATACTTCTATGACTGTATTGGTTTCTGGGTTATGTCATCATGTGTGTTTGTTTTTGGTTCTCTGTCTGAAGGACTCCCTTTAACATCTCTTATAAGGTTGGTTTGGTTTTAACAAATTCTCTTAGTTTCTGCTTGTCTGGAAATCTCCTAATTTCACCCTCATATTTGAGGGAAAATTTTGCTGGGAATATAATTCTTGGTTGGAGATTTTTTTTTTTTTTTCCTTTCAGAGTTTTGTATATATCATCCCATTGTGTTCTTACCCGTAGGGTTTCTGCAAAATAATTAGAGCTTAGTCTCATTGGTTGCCCTTTATAGGTAACTTTTAATTTTTTCCATGCTGTTTTTGGGTTTCTTCCTTGTCTTTGGTTTCAGTGAGTTTGATTATGATATGGCTTGGAGATTTTCTTTTGGGATATATCTTGCTTGAGGTTCATTGAGCTTCTTGAATGGATATATTTTTGTCTTTCATTATATTAGGGAAATTCTCTTCCAGCAGATTTTCAACAGTTTTCTCTGTGGTTTCACTTGTCTTTCTTATTCTGGAATTAGATTACATGTAGGTCATTCCTTTGGATAGTATCCCACATGAATCTTAGGCTTTCTACATTTTGTTTTGATCTTTTGTCTGATTGATTCCTTAAAAACAAAAGCTAAACTCATTGTCATCAAGTCAAATCCAATACATAGCAATACCTCCTTGGATTTCTGAGGTGGTATCACTATGGAAGTAGATTGCCCAATCCTCTTTCTGAGGAGTAGTTGGTGGGTTTGAACCACCAGCCTTCTGGTTAGTAGTCAAATGCCTTAGGCACTATGCCACCAGCAAAGTAATATTGTATTTGTCTTCAATCTCATTAATTCTGTCTTCCATTGATTCAATCCTTTGTCTTTCAATGTGTTATCTATTTCTGAAATCAGTATTAGTCTTCTGGATTTCTGTTTGTTGATTTTGTAGTTTCTAATTTTTTCTTTATTTTGTCAATTTGTTCTCGTATTGCTTTCTTAAATTGTTCTAGGGTTTTGCCTGTTTTTTCCTTAATTTTGTTTTCCTTGATCTTGTCAATGTTTTCCTCTATCCATCTCTCAATCTGTTGAAGGTACTCAACTATAATTCTTATTAATTCCTTATCAGGGAGTTCCAATGCTGCTTCTTCCTTAAGGATGTTTTCTGGCTTTGTATCCTGGTACCTTGTTTCCACTACATTATCATACTTCTTTGTGTTAACTATGATAGTCTATTGTATCTGAGACATTGTAGTAGTGTTATATTTATGTTTATTGTGTGAAAAAGATGAGAGTGTATGCAGAGATCTGTTAGCTGTTCATAACGAGCATTTGAGGGTGAGTTGAGCTGGTATTGGCTGCTGTCTATCATTGGTCAGTTGGTGCAAAAGCAAGCATTGTCCCATACTCAGTGGATGGGGCTGCAGAAGGTGCAAGTATGTTTGGGTTGTGTTGGAACAGTTGCTGTCTTCCACTCAGTTAGACAATAAATAAATAAATAAATAAATAACAAAAAATAAATAAAAGCAAGAGAACAAA
>NW_006921743.1:3852716-3857634 GCF_000298275.1 Orycteropus afer afer
TTACTCTTTATTCTTCCCTTCCCAGGTTCTAGTTTTCCCTGTTCCTGGTTCAATTTTTTTTTTTTTTTTTCTTTCTTGTGGTTCACCCTGTTACTTGTTTTTCTTGTTTCATTTTTCCCATTTTTCTTCATTCTTCTCCTACTCTACCTTTTTTCTCTTATTGCCTTCTCCCCAGATATTGGAGGATTTTTATCTAACTATTTATTTATTTATTTATTTCTCTTTTTTCCTTTTTTTCAGTTATTGTTCCTGTGTGATTAAATGGTGTGTTTTGTGTCCATTTGCTTTTACTTTTTTGAAGGTTATTCAATTGTTATTTTTGTCTGACCAAGTGGGAGAGAGCAACAGTCCCCATACAACACAACTACACCCACGCCTCCTGCAGCTTCACTGACTGAGTGAGAGCCACCATTACCTTCCCCACCAATGGACCAACAATAAATAACCATCAGCAAGACTCTAACTCATGCTTAGCTACTCTTCACAAACAGTTAACAGAGATCTAAATACAATGTCACAATGTATCAGAGACAACAGGTCATCACAGCCCACACAAAGAAGCAAGGTAAAGTATTAGAAACAAGAGAGCAGGATACAGACCCAGAACATCCCTGAGGAAGAAGCAGCATTGGAACTCCCTGCTAAGCAATCCAAAAGAATTATATTTAGATACCTTCAAAAGATTGCAAGACAGACCCAGAAAAACAAAGGCAAACCCGCTAGAAGAATTTTGGAAGAAAATATAAGAACAAAATGACAAAATTAATGAAAATTTAGAAATGATTCAAAATCTATGGATAGAAATACAGAAGATGAATACTAAGTTGTCAGAAATAGATAACACACTGAAAGGACAAGGGAGTAGAATTGATGCAATGGGAGGCAGAATTAATGAGATTGAAGACAAATACCTGAATACTTATTTGGAAAGGGATAAATCAGAAAATACATCAAAGCAAAATGAAGAAAACCTAAGGTTCATGTGGGATACCATCAAAAGGAATGATCTCTATGTATTTGAAATTCCAGAACAGGAAGAAAAAAGAAACCACTGAGAAAATTGTCCAATATTTGTGGGAAGAGAACTTCCCTGATAAGAAGAAAAATTAGTATATATCCATTCAAGAAGCGCAACAAATCCCAAACAGGATGGACCCCAAAAGAAAATCACCAAGATGTATCATCAACAAACCCTTCAAAACCAAAGACAAAGAAAGAATCCTGAGAGCAGCACGAGAAAAACAAAAAGTTACTTACAAGGATAGCCAGTAAGAATAAGCTCTGATTTCTCAGCAGAAACCATGCAAGCAAGAAGGCAATGGGATGGTATATGTAAACCCCTGAAAGTGATAAATTTCAACCAAGAATTATATACCCAGCAAAATTGTCCCTCAAATATAATGGTAAAAGTAGGAGATTTCCAGATAATAAGTAATTAAAGGAATTTGTTAAAACCAGACCAACCTTACAAGAGATGCTAAAGGGAGTCCTTTGAACAGAGAACCAAAAATAGCAAACAACAGCTGACCATTAATACACAAGATAGCATAACCCAGAAATCACAGCTATGGACATATCCAAAATAAAATAAGCTTACAAGATTGGGAACAGGGAACCAGAGACATCAATTGGAAAATGAGGACAACTACAAACCAAAAAGAGGGAAAATACTGTGTAGTTACAGAACTTGTAAATGGTGAGGAAGTCAAGAGAGTTGCAAGATAGCATGGACTGTCTTAAACTCAGAGAGAAAATTACAAATCACAGGGTAACCTTAAAGAAAAATGATAAACCTTCACATCACAATAAAAAAGAGGACAAGCACAAATAAATATTCATCAAACACTAAAACAACAGCAACAAAGGAAATAATAACACAATCCATAAACATAACGAGCTCAACACAGAAAATAATATGGAACAAAGAAACAAGGGACACCATGAAAAAACATAACAAAATGACAGCAACCAATTCATACTTGTTAATAATTCACTGGATGTTAATGGATTAAATGCACCACTCAAGAGATGGAGAGTTGCAAATTGGATAAGAAAACAAAACCCATTAATATGCTGTTTACAAGAGACACACCCTAGAGCCAAACACAAAAATAGACTAAAAATCAAAGATTGGAAAAAGATATGTCAAGCAAATGGCAATTGTAAAAGAGCAGGAGTAGCAATATTAATTTCTGATCAAATTGACTTTAAGGCAAAAACCACCATACAAGACAAGGAAGAACATTATATAATGATTAAAGGATCAATTGAACAAGAAGATATTACCATAATAAATATCTATAGACCCAATTAAAGAGCCCCAAAATACATAAATCAAACTTTAAAAGAGCTGAAAAAGCAAATGACTCCATGGTCATAGTAAGAGACTTTAATTCACCACTTTCAATTGAAGATAGAACAACTGGAAAGATACTCAACAAAGATGCAGAAGAGCTAAACAATACAATCCACCAACTTGACCTTATAGACATCTATAGAGCACTTTACCCAACAACAGCACAATATACGTTCTTTTCCAATGCACATGCAACATTCTCCAGGATATACCATATGTTAGGCCATAAAGCAAGCCTTAATAAATTTTAAAACATTGAAATACTGCAAAGCATCTTCTCAGATCACAAAGCTATAAAATTAGAAATCAACAATAGAAAGATCAATGGCAAAAGAACAAATACATGGAAACTGAACAACACCCTTCTTAAGAAAGACTGGTTAGGAGAAGAAATAAAAAATGAAATTTAAAAATTCCTTGAATCAAACGAGAATGAAAACAAAACATACCAAAATCTTTGGAACATAGCAAAAACAGTGATAATGGCCAATTTATAGCAAAAAAATGCACACATCAAAAAAGTAAAAAAGAGCCAACATCAACACTTTAAACCAACATCTCCAGGAATTAGAAAAAGAACAGCAAGAAAAGCTTACCATCACCAGAAGAAAGGAAATAATCAAGATTCAAGCAGAAAACAATGAAACAGAAAATGGAAAGACAATAGAAAAAATCAACAAGACTAGAAGTTGTTTTTGAAAATATTAATAAAATTGACAAATCACTGGCAAATTTAACAAAGGAAAAGAGTGAGAGAATACAAATTACATGAATAAGAAATGAAATGAGTGAAATCACAATAGAAACACCTGAAATAAAAAGGATAATAGCAGGATACTATGAAAAACTGTACTCCAACAAATTTGAAAATCTGAGAAAAATGGACAGATTTCTAGAAACACACCACTACCTAAACTAACACAGATTGATGTGGAAAAGTTGAATAGATCTGTAACAAAAGAAGAAACTCAATAGGTCATAAAAAAATTATCAACAAAAAAAGTCCTGACCCAGACGGTTTCACTAGAGAATTCTATCAAACATTCAGAGAAGAACTGATGCCAATCCTACTTAAATTATTCCAAAAAACAGAGAAGGATGGAATCCTCCCTAACTCATTTTATGAAGCAAGCATAACCTTGATACAAAAACCAGACAAAGACATCACTCAAAAGGAAAACTACAAACTAATATCCCTCATGATTATAGTTGCAAAAATCTTCAACAAAATCCTAGCCAATAGACTTCAACAACATATCAAGAAAAATCATTTATTATGAACAATTGGGATTCATATCAGGTATATAAGGGTGGTTCAACATTAGAAAAACAATCAACGTCACCCACCACATAAATAAAACAAAGAGAAAAAACCACATGATCATATCAATTGATGCAGAAAAGGCATTAGATAAAATCCAACACCCATTCCTGATCAAAATTCTCAGCAAAATAAGAATGGAAGGGACATTCCTCAGCATAATAAGGGACATCTATGCAAAACCAACAGTCAACATTATTTTTAATGGAGAGAGACTGAAACCATTCCCCTCATGGACAGGAACCAGAAAATCATGCCCTCTATCACCACTTCTATTCAACATTTTACAGGAAGTCCTAGCCAGGGCAATAAGGCAAGAAAGGGAAATCAAAGGCATCTAAATTGGTAAGGAAGAAGTCAAACTGTTCTTATTTGCTGCTGATATTATCCTATGGCTAGAAAACCCAAGAGACTCAGTCAAAAATCTACTGGAACTAATTGAAAGAATTAGCATCATGGCAGGATATAAGATTAACATCCAAAAATCAGTTGGATTCCTCTACACCAGCAAAGAGATTGCCAAAAAATAAATAAGGAAATCAAAACCATTTCCAATAGCTACCAAAAAAAATAAAATAATTGGGAATAAATCTTACCAGGAACACAGAAGACCTGTACAAAGAAAGCTATAAAAAATTACTTCAAGAAACCATAAGAGATCTACATCAATGGAAGGATATACCATGCTCGTGGATAGAAAGATTGAACATTGTAAAAATGTCAATTCTACCCAAAGCAATCTATACATTCAATGCAATCCCAATCCAGATTCCATCATCATTTTTTAAGGATATGGAAAAACCAATCATTAACTTTATATGGAAAGGAAAGGGATCTCAAATAAGCAAAGCACTATTGAAGAAGAAGAACAAAGTAGGAGGTCTCACACTGCCAGATCTCAAAACCTACTATATAGCCACAGGAGTCAAAACTGCCTGGTATTAGTAAAATGACAGACACATAGACCAATGGAATAGAATTGAGAACCCAGAAATAGATCTATTGACCTACGGTCAGCTGATCTTTGACAAAGGGCCAAAATCCAGTAAATGGGGAAGAGAATGTCTGTTTAATAAATGGTGCTGGCAAAACTGGATGTCCATTTGCAGAAAAATGAAACAAGATCTGTACCTCACACCATAAGCAAAATCTAACTCCAGATGGATCAAAGACAAATGTGAAACCTAAAACTATAAAGTTTGTCAAGGAAAAACTAGGGACAAATTTAGGGGCCTAACATA
>NW_006921743.1:3860974-3874094 GCF_000298275.1 Orycteropus afer afer
AAAAAAAAAAAAATGCTGGTGAGGATGTGGAGAGATTGGACTCTCATACACTGCTGGTGGGACTGTAAAATTGTACAACCACTGTGGAAAGCAGTATGGTGATTCCTTAGAAAGTTGAAATTAGAAATACCATTTGACCCAACCAATCCATTACTAGGTATATATTCTAAAGAGGTGAGAGCCATGCCAAGAACAGACATATGCACACCCATGTTCATTGCAGCATTATTTACAATAGCAAAAAGATGGAAACAACCTAAACTGAGGAATGGACAACCAAACTATGGTACATACACACAATGGAATACTAGGCAACCCTAAAGAACAACATGGAATCTGTGAAACACCACATAACATGGATGAACTTGAAGAACATTATACTAAGTGAAATAAGTCAGTCACAGAATGACAAATATTGTACTAGTCCATTATTGTAAAAGTCAAGGAAAGGTTTATACATGGAAGGAAATTTTCTTTGTTGGTTACCAGGGGTGGGAGGGGAGGGGAGGGAACACTGTTAGATAGGTAGAGATAAGTATTGATTTGGGTAAAGAGAAGGCAAGGTACCAAATGTGAGTGATCAACATGGTGGCATTGAGGAAGAGGAAGACATAGAGAGGTGTGTAAGAGGTACAGACAATAAAGATGAACCCTTTTGCACATACAGTACTGGGATATCAGTGAAGACAAACATGGATATACAGGTGGATAGATGGGTGGACAGGCTTCACAATTAGGTATGTCTATGAAGTGTGGAGTGTACCCAAGACCATGTGTAGTGTTGGCAGACAATGGTCCTATAAGTGTATTTGTATGATCCGTAAGAATTCCCAGGTGTACAGTAGAACTGACAAAGGAAGTTTGTAGTTACTTCTTGGTCACAGCTAGCTACCCAGAGGGAGAGAGTAGTTGAACCCGTGGGCTCAGGACCATGGTCACAGAGGACATCAAGCTCAATTGGTATAACTCACTACACAAAACATTGTTCCACCTCTTACTTTGGCGACTAGCCACTGGGATCTTAAAAGCTTGCAATCAGCCATCTAGATGCAACAATGGGTCTCTCCTTACCCAGAGCAAAGAAGAATGAAGAAAACCAAAGATTCATAGACACAATTAGTCCACATGACTGGTACACCATGTGATCCATAGCCCATACGACTATGAGACCAGAAGAATTAGATGGTGCCTGGCTACCACTGTCAACCCTTGGAGGAGAATCTATGTAGCAGATCCTTGATAGAGAGGGAGAACAATGTGGAGCAAAACTCAAAATCATTTGAAATAAAAAAGGGGGGCACCAGGTTTGCAGGTCTGATAGAGCCTGATGGAAGCACTGAGCCTAAGGCCCCTAGCTGTCCTTCAGGTCTGGAATTGAACCCACACCTGTGACTTCCAGCCAAACAAAAGACAAGCATATGAGTTAATAATTTACCCAAGGTAGATACATTCCTTGGAGAGAACAATTGTGGGAGAAAGGAGGGCTGTTTATACACAGGGAGACAGCTCAAGGGACAGGAGTGCATGGAGGGATGGACATAGGGAAGAGGTAACCATGGGGAGGAAGTAAGAGGGGAGCTGTTGCATTGGGATAAATTGTAGTCGATGTCATGAGACAAAGTGTATGTGAACTGCTATATGGAAAGTGAATTTGCTGTTTAAACTTTCACCCAAATCACAATAAATAATTTAAAAAAAAAATAGATGAAGAAGAAATTGAACTGGTCATACAAAAACTCCCAGTAAGAAAATAGTACTAGCCCAGATAGCTTCACTGATGAATTCTACCAAACATTCAAAGAAGAGCTTTTACCAATTCTACTCAAACTAGTGTAGAACATAGAAACAGATGGAATACTCAAGAATTTATCGCATGAAGCAAACATGAGAGTGATACAAAAAATAATAATAATAAAAATAAAGGATAATAGGAATACTATAAAGAACTTCACACTTATTATTTGTGAACTTGAAAAAATTAGCCAATGCCTTGGAAATCATAAGTTACCCAACCTCAACCAAAATGAAATGGACTACCTGAATAACCATGTATTAAATAAATTGCATGCATCAATTGAAAAATAACTTCAATGCCCAGGTGGTTTACTAATGAATTCTACCAAACGTTTAGAGAATTAACACCAATGTAATACAATCTCTTCCAAAAAATAGAAGAGGTGAAACTACTTCTCAAATAATTTTCTGAGGCTATCCTCAGAAGGAAGGTTGGGCAATCCTACTTTCAAAGTGATACTGCCTCGGAAACCCAAGGAGGGGTCGCTATGAGTCAGGGCTGACTCGACGGCACATAACAACAACAACAACAGTGTTACTAACATTCCAAAACCATACAAATACAAAAGAAAAAAAGAAAATTACAGACCAATACCCCCCATGAAGTTGTTAGTAGCCAATTTTTTCAGAAGTGGATGGATTCTTCCTTCTTCACAGTCTGTCTTAGTCTGATAGCTCTGCTGTCCACCATGGACGACCCTGCCGGTATTTGAAATACCAGTGGAATAGCTTCTGCCTCCCAGCAACACACAAGCCACCACAGTAAAACAAACTGGCAGAAAAGTGGTGATAGATTTCCTTTTACTTGAATCCACAATGAACACTCATGGAAGCAGCAGTCAAGAAATCAAACATAATATCGCACTGGGCAACTCTGCTGCAACGGACCTCTTTAAAGTGTTAAAGAGCAAAGATTTCCCTTCAAAGACTAAGGTGTGCCTATCCCAAGTCACTGGAAGGAAGATGGGGCAATCTACTTCCCTAGTGATACTGCCTCCGAAACCCAAGGAGGGGTCACTATGAGTCAGGTCCGACTCGACGGCACATAACAACAACAACAACAACATCCCAAGCCATGGTATTTTCAATCATCTCATCTGAATGTGAAAGGTGGACAATGAGTAATGAAGATCAAAGATGAACTGATGCCTTTGAATTGTGAAGTTGGGAAAGAATACTGAAAATACCATGCACTGCCAGAAGAATGGACAAATCTGTCCTTGAAGAAGTGCAGCCAGAATGCTCCTTAGAAGCAAGAAGAGCCCCAGGCTTTGTCTCACCTACTTTTGTCATGTTGTCAGAAGGATATATGCTTGCTAAAATGGAGGGTCAAGGAAAAAGGAGAAGACCCTCAATGAGAGGAATTGACATAGTGGCTGTAACAATGGGCTCAAGCATAGCAAAGATTATGAAGATGGCACATGACTGGGCAGTGTTTTGTTCTGTTATACATAGGATTATTATGAGTCAGAACCAACTCAATGGCACCTAAAAACAACAACATCCCTTATGAATGTAGATGAGAAAATCCTCAACAAAATATTAACAAATCAAATTCATCAATGTATATAAAAAAGTATATATTATGATCAAAAGGGATTTATTCTAAGCATACAAGACTGATTCAACATTTGAAAATCAGACAATATAATCCATCACATGAAGAAGATAAAGAAGAAAAGTAATGTCAGTTGACTCAGAAAGTAGATTTGACAAAATCCAACATCCATTCATGAAAAAGTTCTCAGCAAACTAGGAATAGACAGGCTAAAGCACTTGACTGCTAACCAGAAGGCTGGCGGTTCAAACCCACCAGCCACTCCTCGGAAGGAAGGTTGGGCAATCCTACTTCCGTAGTGATACTGCCTTGGAAACCCAAGGAGGGGTCGCTATGAGTTGGGGCCGACTCGACGGCACATAACAACAACAACAACAACAACCTCAACTTGATAAAGAACATCTGCAAAATGCTGACAGGATTTTTGATGTTAAGGAAGCAGACAGGTAGGGCTTGGAAGAGCTAAGGGAGAAAGCCCCCACCCCAGAGGCAGGAAAGGAGGGAATGCCAGGGACAACAAAAGCCATAGGATCCAGGTATGGGAAGGGAGAAAGGCCCCAACCAAGAGATAGGAAAGAGAGGGAACCCCAAGAAAGAAAAAGTGTCAGGATACAGGTAGGGTTAAGCTAAGGGGAGGGCAGAGAAGTTTTGAATAGCTAAGGGAGATGAACTTGTTTGTCAGTTTGTCATACTGTGATGGCTTGCATGTTGCTGTGAGGCTTGAGTCTCTGCCACCACTGTATCAAATGTTGCCAGGGTTGCACATGGTGCACAAGTTTCAAAGCAGCTTACAGATTGAGACAGACTAGGAAGAAGGAAAAGGCCATCCAATTCTCAAATAATTGGCCAGGAAAAACATTATGAATAGCAGAGAAACACTGTCTGATAGAGTGTAGGAAGATGAGCACGTTAGGTCAGAAGGCACTCAAAATATGACAGGGAAAGAGCTGCCTCATCAGAGTAGAACCAACTTTAATGATATGGATAAAGTAAAGCTTTTGGGAATTCCATTGCTTAGGTGGCATGGCTCAAATTGAGGAGAAACAACTGCAAACATCCATTATAATGGGAACATGGAATGTATGAAGTGTGAATCTAGGAAAATAGGAAATTGTCAAAAATGAAGTGAAATACGTAAAGACTGATATCCTAGGCATTAGTGACCTGATATGGATTGGTTTGGGCCATTCTGAATCGGACAACCATGTGATCTACTATGCTGGGAATAACAATTTGAAGAGGAATGGTGTGGCATTCATCGTCGCAAAGGATGTTTCAAGATCTGTCCTGAATTACAATGCTATAAATGATTATATAATATCCATATGCCTACAAGGAAGACAAGTTAATACTACTATTACTCAAATTTATGCACCAACCACCAAAACCAAAGATGAGAAAATTGAAGAGCTGTATCAATTTCTGCAGTCTGAAACTGACTGAACATGCAATCAAGATGTGTTAATTATCACTGGTGACTGGAATGCAAAAGTTGAAAACAAAGAAGAATCACTGGTAGTTGGGAAGTATGGCCTTGGTGACAGAAATAACACTGGAAATCACATGACCAACAACTTATTCATTGCAAATACCTTTTTTCAACAACACAAATGGAAGCTATACATGTGGACTTTACTAGATGGAGTACACAGGAATCAGATTTACTATTTCTGTGGCAAGAGGCAATGGAAAAGCTTAGTATCTTCACCCAAAACCAGGCCAGGAGCTGATTGTGGAAGAGACCATCAACTGTTCATATGCAAGTTCAACCTGAAGTTGACGACAATTAAAACAAGTCCATGAAAACCAAAATATGATATTGAATATATCCCTTCTGAATTTAGAGACCATCTAAAGAATAGATTTAATGCACTGAACACCAATAATTGAAAACCAGAAGAATTGTGGAATGACAAGCATAACATCATCCATGAAGAAAGCAAGAAGTCACTAAAAAGATGAGAAAGGAAGAAAAGATTAAAATGGATGTTAGAAGAGACTCTGAAACTTGCCCTTGAGCGAAGAGTAGCTAAAGCAAATGGAAGAAATGACAAGATAAAAGAGCTGAACAGAAGATTTAAAAGAACAGCTTGAGCAGGCAAAGCCAATTACTATAATGAAATGTGCAAAGACTTGGCATTAGAAAACCAAAAGGGAAGAATATGCTCAGCAGTTCTGAAGATGAAAGAACTGAAGAAAATGTTTAAGCCTGGAGTTGCAATATTGAAAGTTTATATGGGAAAAATATTGAATGATGCAGGAAGCATCAAAAGAAGATGGAAGGAATACACAGTCACTGTACCAAAAAGAACTGGCCTATCTTCATCCATTTCAGGTAGTGGCATATGTTCAAGAACCAATGGTATTGAAGGAAGAAGTCAAAGCTGCATTGAAGGAATTGGTGAAGAACAAGGCTCCAGGCATTGACGGAATATCCACTGAGATGTTTCAATGAGTGGATGTCCCACTGGAGGCACTCACTTGGCTATGCCAAGAAATTTGGAAGATTGCTACCTGGCCAACTGATTAGAAGAGATCCATATTTGTTCCCATTCCAAAAAAAGGTAATCCCACAGAATGTGGAAATTATTGAACAATATAATTACTATCACATTCAAGATAATTATTATTGAAGATAATTCAAAAATGGTTGCAGCAGCATATTGACAGAGAACTTCCAGAAATGCAAGCTGGATTCAGAAGAGGATGTGGAATGAGGGATATTATTGTTGGTGTCAGATGGATCTAGGCTGAAAGCAAAGAATACCAGAAAGATGATTACTTGTATTTTATTGACCATGGAAAAACATTAGATTGTGTGGATCATAACAAATTATGGATATCATTGAGAAGAATAGGAATTCCAGAACATTTAATTGTGCTCATGAGGAACCTGTACATAGACCAGGAGGCTGTCATTGGAACAGAACAAGAGGACACTGCATGGTTTAATATTAGAAAGGGAGTGTGTCAGGGTTGTATCCTTTCACCATATTTATTCAATCTGTATGTTGAGCAAATAATCCAAGAAGTTGGACTATATGAAGAAGAAAATAGCATCAAGATTTGAGGAAGAATCATTAACAACCTTTGATATGCTGATGACACAACATTGCTTGCTGAAAGTGAGGATGACTTGAAGCACTTACTGATGAAGATTGAAGAATACATTTTGCAGTATGGATTACACCTCAATATAAAGAAACAAAAATCCTTACAACTGGTCCAATAAACAGTTTCATGGTGGATGGAGAGAAGATTGAAGTCATCAAGGATTCCATATTACTTGGCTCTATAGTCAACACCAATGGAAGCAGCAGTTAAGACATAAGATGACATATTGCATTGGGCAAATTTGCTGCAAAAGACCTCTTTCAAGCACTGAAGAGCAAAGATGTCTCCTTGAAGATTAAAGTGTGCCTAACCCAAGCCACGGTATTTTCAATCACCTCATATGCATGTATGATCCGGACAATGAATAAGGAAGACCAAAGAAGAATAGATGCTCTCGAGTTGTGGTGTTGGCGAAGAATACTGAAAGCACCATGGACTGCTAAAAGAACTAACAATTCTGCCCTGGAAAAAGTGCAGTCAGAATGCTCCTTGGAAGTGAGAATGGTCAGACTTCATCTCACTAACTTTGGTCAGGTTGTCAGAAGGGACCATTCTCTGGAGGATATCATGCTTGGTAAAGTGGAGGCTCAGTGAAAAAGGGGAAGGCCCTCAATGAGATGGATTGACACAGTGACTACAACGATGGGCTCAAGTATAGCAAAGATCAGGAGGCTGGCAAAGGACTGGGCAGTGTTTCCTTCTGTTGTACACAGGGTTGCTGTGAGTCACAGGTCACTCGACAGCCCCTACCAACAACAACAACAACAATTTTTTGATAAAAAAAACTGAATGCTTTTCCCTAAGATTTGGAACAACACAAAGATGTCCACTCTCATTATCTTAAAGAAAATATAATGGAAGTTCTAGCAAAATAAAACAGGAAAAAGAAATAAGACACACAGTTTGAAATGGAAGAAAATACACTGATATAACAGTGATATAATTATATATGTAGAAAATCCCAAGGAATCTAAAGAAATAATCAAAAAACCTTCCTGGAAGCAATAAATGAGTTCAGCAAGGTTACAGGATACCAAATCAACGTATAAAACATATAAAAATCATATGACTATATACTAACAATAAGCATGTAGAAAATTAAGTTAAAGTCAGATTACCATTTACAATTGTGCCAAATAAAATAAAATAATTATGCATAAATCAAACAAAACGTGCATGAGATCTTTTCCTGAAAATTACAACATGTTGATGAAAGACATCAAAGAAAGATTAAGAAAAATCTGTGTATATATAGTTAAATTAACACACCATTCTCAAAACAGATAGAATAAATTATTCATAAAATCAGCAAAGACACTTAGGATTTAAGTAATGCAGTGACTAAGCTGAAACTAATAGTTACATATAGCATTTATACCAACAAACATTGCAGACTATTTCTTTGTTCCTTGTTATGGACTTTGTATCCAGTGTTATAACTAATTCACTTATTAATTCTGTGGATAACAAATGGTAGAGGATATTTATAATATGTAAAATTTACAAAATGTACGTGGAATATAGTAGGATATTCTATAAATGGGCAAGAGGTACGAATAAGCAATTTATAAATGGAGAAATTCTAATAGCCAACAATATATGAAGACATGCTCAAAATCACTGTTAGTCATAGACATGCAAATCACAACCAATAAAAGATGAGGGAAAGTGGAGCATGCCACACAATCATAGAAAATCCACCAATAATCTTACTAGTAAATAAGTTGCCACCAAATCAGCTCCAACTCATTGGGACCCCATGTGTATCAGAGTAAAGCTGTGCTCCATAGGGTTTCAATAGCTGATTTTTCAAAAGTAGATCACCAGGCTTTTCTTCTGAGGTGCCTGTGGATGGACTTGAACCTTCAATGCTTTGGTTAGCAACCAATCATATTAACTGTACCAATGCAGCACTCCACATGCACTTCTGAATTTGCACATGCATTCAAGAATTCTTCAGTAACATAAAACCATTCCAGTTCTGGGGCTATGTCCCAGAAATTTCCTAGAACAATCCATATGTAAACATCTTTGAGGATTTTTATTCTGTTTGTAACAGAAAAGGGAACGGATGTGTAAGTTGTGGCACATGTGGACTTCTGCAGCTGTGCTTGTATGTTGTTGTCATTAGTTGTCATCAGTAGATTCTGACTCATGGCAACCCCATTTTTGCAGAGTAAAATTACTCCATCAGGGTTTTTCTTGGCTGTAATCTTAAAAGAAAAAGATCACTAGACCTTTTCCTTGGAGGTACCATTGGATGGGTTTGAACTGTCATCCATTAGATTAGATAACCGTGATTATTGAAATATAGGGAATAGAACAATATATTTAGCATATATATTTTATATGAGATTAAAACAAACACAGATGCATAAGGAATTATTTTAGAAGGATGCATATTTAAAGCACAGAGTATATCATTAGAATGTATGCTTTTTGGGGATGAGATTGGAATATTGCTATTTTAGTTACTCACTATCAAGTCAGTTTTGACTCATGGGAACCCCACATATGGAGAATAGAACTTCTGCATAGACCTTTTAAGGCTGGGGTCTTTCAGAAGCAGATTACCAGGCCTGTCTTTTGAGGCATCTCTGGATGGGATCAAACTGCCAACCTTTTGGCTAGTAGTCAAGCGCGCAACCATTTGTGCCACCCAGGGCCTCAGGGATTCGAATAGCAGTAGGAAATTAAAGATGATTGGGGTAAATAATAAAATGAGAAAAAGATTTTCCATTGGTGAAAATAACTATAATGTCTTAAAATATGAATAAACGAAATGATACAAGAATATTAGAGTTAGAGTAATGGATGGAAGAAAATCAGGTGCTTTCATAAGGGGCTGCCTCTGGGAGTGGAGCTGTGGTGGGAAAGGATGGGCAGGAAGGGTATTATGTACATTTTAAGCCACTTTCATTTATTTTCTTTAGTTTTTAACCATGAGCTCGTGTTTACGTAGTTAAAAATAGAAAAAGAAAGAAGGGCAAACTATACAGGTGTGGGAAGGAGAATGGGACTGCACCCAAAATATATACAGATGTGAAAGAGGATATTTCTACATACATATTTATATATGCTGCAAAGATACCCATGAACATATTAGAGCATGCAGGAGGCAAAGTTATGAAAACTTCCTAGCCATAACCAAACACCTTGAGGAAATGAGTTGCTGGGCCTGGAATCTTGGGACTAGAGTTATGGAGGACATCAAGGTCAATTTTCACAACATTTGTTCTACATCCTACTTTGTTGAGTAGAGACTGGGTTCTTAAAAGCTTGTTAGTGGCCACCTAAAGTGCAACTATTGGTGTTTACTGGTCAGGAGCAAAGAGTGAAAAAATTAAAGACACATGGAAACAATTAGTCCAGTGGCTTAATGGACCAAGTGAATCTCAGCCTCCAGGACCCTGAAACTAGAATGAGATGGTACCTGGTTACCACTGCCCACTACTTTGAAAGGGATCACATTAGAAGGTTTTGGAGAGAATGGGAGAAAAAAAGTGGAACAAAACTCAAAGTCATATACAAAGATCGAGGTCACTGGTTGGATAGAGACTGATGGAACACCAAGACTATGGCCCTTAGTCACCATTCATGTCTGGAACCTAACTTACCCCTGTGGCTCAACCTTCAGCTAAACAATAGACAGGCCTCTAAGGTGAACAATAAATAAGGCCAGGAAGAATGCACTCCTTAGTACAATCAATCATTTGAGATCAAAAGGGTAGTATTTGCCCAGAGACAAAGTTCAGAAGTCAGGAAGGGATAAGAAAGAGGGATGAATGGAAATAGGAAACACAGGGAGAAAGTGAGATGTGTGTGCATATATATGTGTGTGTGTGTGTGTGTGTATACATATACATATATGTGTGTGTGAGAGAGAGAGAGACAGTTCTGGTAGTATAGTGCCTAAGGCATTTGACTGCTAACCAAAAGGCTGGAGGCTCAAACCCACCAGCCACTCCTTGGAAGGAAGATGGGGCAATTTACTTCTGTAGTGATACCACCTCAGAAACCCAAGAAGGGGTCACTATGAGTCAGATCTGACTCAATGCTCAATGGCAGTGACTTTTTTTTTCATTTGTTTGTTTGTTTGTTTTATGAGTGTATGTGTGTATATATATACATAAAGAGAGAGAGAGAGAGAAATATATCTCAAGGAAATGTCTCATGCAGTTGTAGAGGCTAGCAAGTCCCATTTCCATGGGTCAGACAATAATCTAGATGGTTCCCTGACTCACGTAGCTGCAGGGGCTTCTGAACCCAAGACCCAGGCATGACAGCAGGCTGCTGTCGGAGGAGGTGGATGAATCCAAGTTCAGCAGATAAGATGGCAGGTTGTCATCCACAAGTGGCAAAGACAACAATCCACAGGCAATAATGCAGGCCAGTGATTCAAGTCCAGAGGATGATGAGCCAGATGCAGAATCCAGATGAAGCAAAAATCTAGAGGGCTTTGCCAGGACTTTTCTATATATATTGGAAGCAGGCCATGCCCTGAAGGAAACATCCTTTCAACTGATTGGCTACTCATAGAAGATCTCATCATAGAGGTGATTTCTTTATATCATATCTCATAATGGTAAATGACTATGTTAGGACTGCTAAACCACTTAGAATTATGGTCCAGTCAAGCTGACAGACAACATTAACTACCACAGCAATCAATGGCATGAAACAAAATACGTGTTAACTGTTGAACAGAAAACTGATTTGCTCTATAAACTTTCACCCAAATCACAAAAAGTTAAAAAGAGAGAGAGAGAGAGAGAGAGAAGGAACAAAGACACTTCAGTGAATGTAAACGAAGCATTTGGAAGCTGGTTTTCAGTAGCAATGTCAGCAGACAGCTTCTGCCTGAACTTTCACCTCTATTCTCATGGGGCAAGATCTAGGCTATCAACAATTCTTCCCTGCTTCCTTCTGACTGAGTTGTATTCAGTATGTCTCCTGCAATAGAAAGGCAATGCTTCTGAAAGCTCATTCAGCTTCTTTCCTTAATAGAATTTTATGACACATTGACCTCAGCCTCTCTCCTGATGTAGCCTATTTTGTAGGGCTCAGAAAATGAGTTCTCACCAGAGGAGAGCCAGGTCTGGGGGTAGCTAGAGTTAGGGATTGGGACTGAGGAGAGCTTGCAGGACCAGTAAAGAGTAGACAAGCTATTTCATGTTTTTGGCAATTTTTCTTTTCCCACAGACATTGCTACTATGACAGGGTGATGGAACCACAGTCCTGGTTTGGAGGCAAGCATCTGCAGAAATCCTAGCTGCCCTAGGATGGGAGTCTTTGCCAAATAAAGCTGCCTGGTAACTTGATGTTTTGTTTTTTTTTCTGGGGAAAATGCAACCATTGTTTCTACACAAAACACACATCTGTCCCCACTTGAAGCCTGTCTATAAAAAGAATTGTTTCCATGAAACTTGGAAGGGAAATGCTGCAAAAAATATGCTCTGGCTGCAGTGCCCCATGCACTACTCTCAGCCAAGTGCAGTAAGGCACACTTAGGGTGAGGACTCAAGAGGTGTACAGAAGGAGAGCTGACTCAGCACACAGGTGATTCCCATTGTCATAATTCTAAACCCTTAGGCTTTTCCTTGGCAAAATCCCATATGTTCTGAATAAAACTGCCTCCATGAGGTTTCCAATGGCTGATTTGTTTAAAATAGATTTACAGGCCTGAAGACTGGGCAATCTACTTCCATAGGGATATGCCTTGGAAACCCAAGGAGGAGTTGTAAGGAGTCAGATTCTACTTGACAGCAGTGAGTTTGGTTTGGTTTTGGTATCTTTCACGATACTTCTTGTGAACTCAAGCACATTAACTGTTTACACCAACCAGGGATTCTTTCCTTGGCCCCAAATCCACCAAAAGTCTTGGCAACCCACTTTCCCCTATGTTTGACTGTTTGTTACAAGCATGATCATGTCAGCAGATTGCAAGCTCAGTGTTCAATGTAATGGCTCTGGAAATCACCACCCTGCCTCCCATTTACCCACACCTTTCTAATCTTCCACCATCACCATCAAGCCTCCCAGGAGCAAGAACAGAGTGCACCAGCATAGACCTCCTTCTTATCAGAAACCTGGCTTTGAAACACACAGGGCAGCACTCTTCACACTCTGGTCCCTCATACAAACTCCTCTTCTCCTCCTTCTCCTATTCCTACAGGAAGGCTTTGTCTGTGACCATCTGCATCAGGCATGTGTGTACCCCTGACCAAGCATGATTCATGAGTTACCTAGACTTGAAAAAACTCACACTATAAAGGTGAGCAAAATAAAATAATTAGTATGAAAACAAACAACTCACCACTATCAAGTCATTTCCAACTCATAGCAACACCCATTGGGTTTCTGAGGCTATAAATCCTTACACAATAGATCACCCTGTCTTCCTTCCACGGAGCAGCTGGTAGGTTTGAACTGCTGACCTTCCAGTTAGGAATCAAGCATATTATCCACTACACTAACAGAACTAGTTGGTAAAATAAAATAATTATATTTTGATTATAATTCTTTAATCATGTTAATAATTTTTTCTTAAAATACCAAATTTTGAGGGTGGGGCAAGATGGCGGACTAGGCAGAAGGATTGCACAGACCCTCTTCAACAAAGAAAAGGGAAACCAATTAACACAGACACAGAAG
>NW_006921743.1:3884654-3909187 GCF_000298275.1 Orycteropus afer afer
GGAGCTGCTGCATTGTAAATTTTGGTCAATGACATGAGACAAAGTATATGTGAACTGCTGTATGAAAAGTGAATTTACTCTCTAAATCTTCACCCAAATCCTAATAAAAAAAAAAAAATACCAAATTTTGTATTTAGAACATTTACATTTAATTTAGGAATGAGATGTTCAGATAATGCATAATAACGTGGTTGAAGGGCTATGGAGTTTCCTTACAACCACAAAAGATACACTCCATTTTGGAGGTCATACCTTAAATGAGGCTGTTGCTGTTGCCATAAAGTTCGCTCCCAACTCATTGCAACCCAATGCACAATGGAACAATACACTACATTGTCCTATGCCATCTCCATGATCTATTGAGGATTGGACCATTGTGATGCATAGGATTTTCACTGACTGGTTTTCAGAAATAGATGTTCAGGTCTTTTGTCCTAGTCTGTATTAGCCTAGAAACCCTGCCAAAGATTTTTCAGCATCATAGTAACATGCACGCTTCCACAGACCGACAGGTGGTGGCTGCACCATGAGGTGCGTGGCTGGGAATTAAACCCAGGTTTTCTGAATAGAAGGAGAGAATTCTATAACTGAGCCACCAGTGCTTCTGAATGGGACTACTACTTTGAACGTGAATGTTACTCTCTAACACACCAATATCCTTTGTCATATCATTCCTGGAACTGCCAGACCCACAGACACCTGGACCCTCAGTGAGCTTGGACTGAGAGATTGAACCTCAGGGCAACTGGCATACATGACCACAACCCAGGTTGAACAAAAGTTTGCAGGTAAGCTTCTTGAAGCCTTCTGAGATTGGCCTAGCTGCCCTAAGGACAGTCAACTTCATATTCCATTGTCAGCTCAAATGAAAAGTCAGACCACTGTGCTTGCCCTCTTAGATACTAGGTACAGTGCTGTGGGCAATGGCTTCACAGGACTTTTTTGGAGCCAAGCATCTGGAAGGGCCATGCTGACATTGACAAGTATCCCATCAGACAAGGTGGCTGTACTACCAAGCATCAACCAAACAAGGACACCAGGCTGGGGCCAATGGTCTCAGAGGCAAAAGACTGGGAGGGACTTTCAGACATGAGGCCTTCTTGGGTTCTTGATTCCTAACTCATGCAGCAACAGCACCATAGCCCTGGAAGCACAGTTTTGATCATTTATCTCTGCACCACCATGCTGCACTCAGGCCTGCCTAGTTGGGATCCACACAGAGAAACATAATGTCTGATTGATCCTTTTCTGAGAATCTGAGAGTTTGGAAGATCAGAATTTCTGATGCCAAGACTCAGATCAAGTGTTTCTCCAGAAGGCAGCCTACCACCTCAGCCGATAGAGCCCTCACAGGCCAGGGCATCCTTTGGGAAAGTAACTTTGGTGAAAAATGTAAGAGATTCCCTTACCTGATTTTTTTTTTTTTTTTTTTGTGGCCAGGAGAGAATATTTTCCTCTCAGCTTCATTTCTGAAAACTATTTCTCTCTTTCTCCAAATCACTTCCTTTTACCAAACCATATGTCCCCTACTCAGGAATTAAGTGGAGAATGTGGCCTTGAAGGAAAGAAAGAATAGGAAGGGGCATCAGAATCAGTCCTAGCTCTTGGGGAAAAAAAGGAGGCCCATGAGGGAGGGTCAGTGCTTTATTCTACCTTCATCCATTTGGAGTCTCCTATACTCGGGGTTTTGGTGAATGGCCCAGTGGCAGAATTCTTACCTTCTATGTGCGAGACTGGAGTTTGATTCCCACTAAAGTACATCATGGGCAGGTACCACTCTTCTGTTAGTAGAGATTTGTGGGCTGCTATTATGTTGAATAGATTTCAGCAGAGATTCCAGATAAAGATGGACTAGGAAGAAATATCTAGGGATCTGCTTCCAAAAATCAGCAATGAAAACCCTGTGGATCATAACAGTTAGATCTGTAAACAATTATGGGGATGACACAGGACAGGGCAGCATTTTATTCTGTTACAGTTGAGGTGGCCATGAGGCAGGAGACTGAGAAGATTGCAGTCAACAATAATACAAAGAGGGTATCTGCTAGCAGCATACCCATGTGTCTTGACCTCACCTGCAAAGAGTGTTCACTTCCAAGGGACAAAGTCAGGGCTGGACCCAGGGAGAGGTCACAAAGTCAGCCTCAAGGCAGGAGACATTTTGCAAAAAGTACTATGAGATTAATAAACTTAGCACTTTAACCTAGAAAGTCCATTCCCTTCTCATGCAATAGAACAGGGGTCAGTATATTACAGCCCGAGGGTCATATCCCACTGCCTGCCTGTTTTGGAGATAAAGTATTATTGGCACACAGCCATTCCTCTCTGTGGGTATATGATGTATGGTTGTCTTTCCAGAGTGAGAAGTTACAACAGAAAATATAAGCTCTGCAAAGCCTAAAACATTTGCTCTTTGTTGAAACTATTTTTCTGACCCCTGTACTAGGAGGTTAAGTTCCTTTAGCAAGGATTTGTGTTTGTATATTCACAGCTATATCATCAGCACAAGTAGCACTGCTTGGCACTTAGCCAGGGCTGACTCAGTACTAGCTGGGTGAATGGGTGAGTCTATGCACATGGAATTGAAGGTGTGGTGAAGTAAGAGACCATTCTTCTCAATGTTATCCATACTTTGTTATGATCCACACAGTTGAATGCCTTTGCATAGTCAATAAAACACAGAAAACATCTTTCTGACAATATTTGCCTTAAGCAGACATCCGTCTGACACTACCAATGATATCTTTTGTTCCACATTCTCTTCTGAATCCAGGTTGAATTTCTGACGGTTCCCAGTCTATTTAATGCTGCATCCATTTTTTAATTATTTTCAGAAAAATTTGTAAACCAAAAAAACCAAACTCACTGCCATCATGTCGAATCCAATCCATAGCAACTCCTCCTTGGGTTTCCAAGGAAGTATCACTATGGAAGTATGTTGCCCAACCTTCCTTCCTAGGAGTGGCTGGTGGGTTTGAACCACCAAACTTCTTGTTAGCAGCCAAATACCTAAACACTATGCCACTAGAACTCCCAGATATTAATAATGTTGCTCAATAATTTCCACATTCAGTTGGATCAACTGTCTTTGGAATGAGCATAGATATATATATATATCTCTTGCAGTCGGTTGGCCAGGCATCTGTCTTCTAAATTTCTTGTTATAGGTGAATGAGCACTTTTAGCATTATATTCATTTGATGAATCATTTTGACTGGTATTCTGTCAATTCCTGGAGACTTGTTTTTTGCCAATACCTTCTTTGCAACTTTGATCTCTTCCATCATTTGCTACCTCCTGAAATAGTTAAAAGTTGACCAATTCTTTCTGGTACGGTGACTCTGTATATTCCTTCCATCTTCTTTTGTTTCTTCTTGCTTCATTCAATATTTTGCCTATGTTGTTTTTGTTAGATACTGTTGAGTAGGCTCTGACTCATAGTACTTTGGAACAAAACACTGCCTGGTCATGCACCATCCTCAAAATCCTTGCTAAACTTGCAGCCACTGTGTAAATCCATCTCATCAATGGTCTTCCCCTTTCTTTACTGACTCTTAATTTTACCAAACATGATATCCTTCTCCAGGGAATGGTCCCTTCTGATGGCATGACCAGAGAAGGTGAGACAAAGTCTGGCCATTCTTGCTTCCAAGGAGCAATTCTGGCTGCAATTGTTCCAGGAGAGATTTGCTCATTCTTCTGGAAGTTCATGGCACTTTCGGTATTCTTTGCCAACACAACAACTCAAAAGCATCAACTCTTCTTTAGTCTTCCTTATTAATTGTCTAGCTTTCACTTGCATATGAGGAGATTGAAAATACCATGGCTCAGGTTAGGTGCATCTTAGTCTTCAAGGAGACATCTTTGCTCTTCGGCACTTTAAAGAGGTCTTTTGCCTCAGATTTGCCCAGTGCTATACGTCATCTGATTTCTTGACTGCTGTTTCCACTGGTGTTGGTTGTTGATCCAAGTAATATGAAATCTTTGGCAACTTCAATCTTCTCTCCATTTATCACAATGCTGATTATTGGTCCAGTTGTGAGGATTTTCCTTTTCTTTATGTTGAGATGTAATACATACTTCAGACTGAAATCTTTAATCCTCATCAGTAAGTTCTTTAAGTCATCCTCAGTTTCAGCAATCAAGTTTGTGTCATCTGCATATCACAGGCTTTTAATGAGTCTTCCTCCAATCCTGATATTGTATTCTTCTTCATATAGTCCAGCTTCTTGGATTATTTGCCCAGCATACAGACTGAACAAATATGGTGAAAGGATACAACCTTGATGCACTCCCTTCCTGATTTTAAACCATGCGATATCCCCTTGTTCTGTTTGAACAACAGCCTCCTGGTCTATGTACCGGTTCCCCATGAGCACAATTAAGTGTTCTGGAATTCCCATTCTTCTTAATGTTATCCATAATTTGTTATGATCCACACAGTTGAATGCTTTTGCTTAGTAAATAAAACACAGGTAAACATCTTTCTGGTATTCTTTGCTTTCAGCCAAGATCCACCTGATATTAGCAATGACATCCCTCATTCAACATCCTCTTGCATCCAGCTTGAATTTCTGGAAGTCCCCTGTCAATATATTTCTGCAACTAGGAAGAAAGATGGGCCGATTCACTTCTGACAGTGAAAGCCTTATGATTAGCAGTGGTACACTGCTAATACATTACTGGCAAATATTTGTCCATAGAATCCTTCAGTATTGCAACTTGAGATTTGAATTGTATCTTCATTACTTCAGCTTGAGAAATGCTGAATATGTCCTTTTCTTTTGTTTTTCTAATTTCAGTTCTTTGCAAATTTGATTGTAATACTTTATGTTGTCTTCTTGAGCCACCCTTTGAAATCTTCTGTTCAGTTATTTTACTTCATCTTTTCTTCCACTCATTTTAGCTACTCTATGTCCAATAGCAAGTTCGGAGTCTCTTCTGACATCCATTTTGGTCTTTCCTTTCTTCCTTGTCTTTTTAATGATCTTTTGTTGCCTTCATGTATGATGTTCTTGATGCCATCCCACTACACATCTGGTCTTCGATCATTGTTGATCAATGCATCAAATACATGTTTCAAATGGTCTCTAAATGCAGATGAGATAAACTTAAGGTCATGTTTTAGCACTCATGGACTTGGTTTAATTTTCTTCAGTTTCACCTTGAATTTGCGTATGAGCAATTGATGGTCTGTTCCACAGTCAGCCCCTGGCCTTTTTCTACTGATGATATTGAGCTTCACCATGGCCTGTTTTTGTTGTTGTTAGGTGATATAGAGTCAGCTCTGACTCATAGCAACCCTATGTACAGCAGAACCAAACGCTGCCCAGTCATGCTCCATGCTCACAGTCCTTGCTATATCTAAGCTCATCATTGCAGCCACTGTGTTAATCTATCTCACTCAGGGTCTTCCTCTTTTTCACTGATCTGACAACATGACCAAAGTAGGTGAGAGGAAGTCTGGCCATTCTTGCTTCCAAGCTTCCAAACTTCCAGTTGCATTTCTTCCAGGGCAGATTTGTTCTTTCTTCTGGCAGTCCGTGGTCCTTTCAGTATTCTTTGCTAACACCACAAGTCAAAAGAATCAACTCCTTTTTGGTCTTCCTTATTAATTGTCCAGTTTTCACATGCATGTGAGGCTTTTGAAATATGCCATGGCTTGGATTAGGCACCACTTAGTCTTCAAAAAGACATCTTTGTTCTTCAACACTTTAAAGAGGTCTTTTGCAACAAATTTTTCCAGTGCAATACATCATCTGAATTCTTGACTGTTGCTTCCATGGGTGTTGATGGTAGATACAAGTAGTATGAAATCTTTGACAACTTCAATCTTTTCTCCATTTATCATAATACTGCTTATTGGTCCAGTTGTGAGGATTTTTCTTTTCTTTATGTTGAGATATAAGCCATACTGAAGACTATATACTTTAATCTTCATCAGTAAATTCTTCAAGTCATTTTCACTTTCAGCAAACAAGGTTGTGTCATTTGCATATTGCAGGTTGTTAATAAGTTTTCCTCCAATCCTGATGCTATGATCTTCTTCATATAGTCCAGCTTCTTGGCTTATTTGCTTATCATTCAGATTGAATAAGTGTGGTGAAAGGATACAACCCTGATACACTCCCTTCCTTATTTTAAACCATGCAGTATCTCCTTGTCTATTCAAATGATAGCCTCTTGTTCTATGCATAGGTTCTTCATGAGCACAGTTAAGTGTTCTGGAATTCCCATCCTTCTCAATGTTATCCATAATCTTTCATGATCCACACACTCTAATGCTTTTGCATAGTCAATAAAACACAAGTAAACATCTTTCTGGTATACTTTGCTTTCAGCCAAGATCCGTCTGACATCAGCAGTGATATCACTCATTCCATGTCCTCTTCTGAATCCAGATTGCATTTCTGGAAATTCTCTGTCAATATTCTGCTGCAATAGTTTTTGAATTATCTTCAGCAAGATTTTACTTGCATGTGATATTAATGATATTGATCGATAATTTCCACATTCTATTGGATCACTTTTCTTTGGAATGAGTACAAGTATGGATCTCTTCCAATCAAATTGGCCAAGTAGCTGCCTTCCAAATTACTTCACATAGACGAATAAGTGTCTCCTATATGGTATCCATTTGTTGAAACATCTCAATGGTCCTAGAGCCTTGTATTTCACCAATTCCTTCAGTGCAACTTCAACTTCTTCTTTCAATACCCTTAGTTCTTGATCATATACCACCTCCTGGAATAGATGAACATTGTCCATTTTCTTTCTTTCTTTCTTTTTTTTTTTTTTTTTTTGGTACAGTATCTGTGTATTCTTTCCATCTTCTTTTGATGCTTCCTGAATTATTCAATGTTTCACTCATAAAATCTTTCAATATTGCAACTCGAGTCTTGAATGTTTTCTTCAGTTCTTTCAGCTTGGGAAATACTGGGTATGATCTTCTGTTTTGGTTTTCTAATGCCAGTTCTTTGCACATTTCGTTACAATAATTGATTTTGTCTTCTCAAGCTGCTCTTTGAAATCTTCTGTTCAGCTCTTTTACCTTGTCATTTCTTCCATTTGCTTTAGCTACTCTCCATTCAAGAGCAAGTTTCAGAGTCTCCATGTCCTAGTTCCACAGATGTATTCTATTTCATTCCTGTGTATTCCCTCTGGCAAAGTCCACATGTATCATCACCATTTATGTTGTGGAAATGTGGTATTTGCAATGTATAAGTCACTGTTGTTGTTATTGTTGTATGGCGTCAAGTCAGACCTTACTCATAGCAATCCCTCCTTGGGTTTGCAAGGCAGTATCACTGCAGAAGTAGATTGCCCCACCTTCAAAATTCTCTCATGCAGTCTTCTTAATCATTTCTTTAACCAAGGCAATATTTGCCAACTACCAATGCTTCTTCTGTGTTTCTAACTTTTGCATTCCAATCACCAGTAATTAATACATCTTGATTGCATGTTTGGTCAGTTTCAGACTGCAGAAGTTGGTAAAAATCTTCTATTTCTTCATATTTGGCTTTATTGTAGATTTGAATACTAGTAGTATTAACTGGTATTCCTTGTAGTCATATGAATATTATCTTATCACTGACAGCATTGTACTTCAGGATAGATCTTGAAATGTTCTTTTGGATGATGAGTGCTACATCATTCCTCTCCAATTCATTCTGTTTCATTATTGACAACTTCCAGTTATCCTAGATTCATACTTCATACATTCTGATTATTAATGGACTTTTGCAGGTATTTCTTCCCATTTTGAGTCAGGTCCCATCAGCAAGTGAAAGTCCTGAAAGGTTTTCTCCATCCACATCATTAAGCTCAACTCTGGTTTGAATAGGCAGCTCTTTCCCAGTCATACTTCGAGTGCTTTTTAACCTGAGGAGCTCATCTTCCAACACTGTATCAGACAATATTTCATTGTTATTCATAAGGTTTCAGTAGCTTTTTTTTTTTCCTCAGAAACAGGATACCCCCTTCTCCTTCCTAGATCTTCTTAGCCTTGAAGCTCCACTAAAACCTGCCCACTATGGGTGACGATTCTGGTATTTGAAATACCAGTGGCAGGAATTTCTAATTCAGGGTGCCAGCTCTAGAGGAAGACTTTTTCTCTCTGTTGGCTCTGGGTTCCTTTTCATCAATCTTCCTCTGTGTCTAAGAGTTTTTCAGTGCAAGGACCTCAGCTCTGAGGGAAGAACTCCAATCCTGGATCTTCTTTCTTGGTGGTAGTAGGTTCCTCTACATTCTGCTCCATTGTTTAATCCCTTTAATATCTCAAAAGAGATTGACTCAAGATACAACCTAATACTGTAGATTGTTTCTTGCCTCATTAACATAACTGTCTCTAATCCTGCCTCATTAAAATCATAGAGGTGAGAATCTAGAGCACAGAGGATAATAAGATAAGATTACAAAATGCAAGATAATTACAGGATAATTACAAAATTATCTCAGCCAAATTGAAAATATTTTTGGAGAATAAAATTCAATCCATAACAATATGGACTTCTGAGAGAATCAATGGTAATATTAAATATAAGCACATGAGTGGTAAGTAGGAGAAGCTTAAAAATATTGAACATTCACAAAACCTATAAGGTAGAAAGAGAGTGGCACACAAAAAAACCTGAAGAATTCAGAGATGAGAAAGTCAGCACATTTTCTTTTTTAAAATTTTTTATTGTGATTGGGTGCATATTTACAAAGCAGGTTTGTTTAACTCTCAAAAATGCAGACACATTTTGTTTCACAACATTGATTATAATCCCAACAATAAATCTATCCTCCCATCTTCTCCTTATGACTACCCCTTCTTGCGTCCTTCTTATCTATGCATTTCTGTCTGTCCAGCTTTCCCTCTGTGCATGTGTTGCCCTTATGATCTGTCATGGCTGATTGATCTAAGAGGTACATATCCTTTGGGTAGGTGGGTACATGTCCCTGGGTTAGATGTTCTGCTCATAAGCTTTTCTACTGCTTGACTGAGAGCTAACCCATGGAAGTAAGTGCAGTTCTAGGCTGAAAGGATAACCTGGGGCCATAGTCTTGGGGTTGCATCAATCTCTGTGCAACCAGTAATACTAGTCATTTTTGAGGAAGCACATTTTAAAAATATCCTAGAAATAATTTAAAAAAAAAAAAATTTAGCAAGACAGTGGAGAAAATATAGTTGAGTTTTATTCCCCAGGCTGATATTTGCATGCACATATACATAACTATGTAGAAACCTACATAGATATAGTTAGGGCAGTGGTGGTTCAGTGGTTAAATTCCCATCTTACATGTAGGATACAGGGATTCAATTCTTGGCCTTTGAACCTTCTGTGCAGCACCACTTATCTGTCAGTAGAAGTTTGCATTTTGGTTTTGGCAGTTTCCAGATTATGATGGATTTGGAAGAAAGGGCAGGAGATCTACTTTTGTGAAAATTAGCCAGTGTAAACTCTATGGATCACAATAACTTCATCAGCAACCTATCATGGGGATGCTGAAGGACTGAGCAACATTTTGCTCTAATGTGCATGAAGTTGTCATGAATCAGAATCGCTTTGACAGCAAATGGGGCTGGTAGAATGGAGTAGGACTGGGCAGCATTTCATTCTATTGTTCATGAGGTCACCATGAATCAGGAGTTGACTGGCAGCAGATAGCTAACAACAACAACAATAGCAAAGATATATGATCATTCTGACAGTAACAAAATGAACACTTCACCATTATTAACATCCGTTCAACTTCAATATTCTGCTCATGATGCCCATCCTACACACAAATTCAAAATATCAGCATAAAATATTGTCCATCTCAAATGCTTAGGTTGACTTACCTTAGTAAGGAGAGGCATGTATTATGCTTCTTTTAAGCCACAGTTTGACCTATTGAAAGGTGGCATTCTCCTTCAGTTGTGGCCACAAAAGTATGCTCAACTCTGTCACAGGTAAACTATCTCATCTTTCAAGACTGCAGTGGTTCCTCCCTTGCCCGCCCCCAGTTACTTTTAGCAGTGTGCTGTGTGGATGCTAAGTGGTTCTATTATTAAGTTAACATAAGGGAGATAAATATTTCCCTGGTGACATGTAACAACTCTGGGCATCCAGGGACTCATTTCCTAAAGTCCTTTCCAAATAGGGACACTTACAACATTCTAAAAATGAACCACAGAGACCCCAAAGAATCTGTGGATTTGAAAATATTCAACACATATTTCAAATACCTTTCCTCTTAGGTATTCAGAACAAACTGACCTCTGAAATATGAAGATCATCTGACCACCACAAAAGATCCAAAAGGTCAACTAAAAGGTTTAGAGAATGAATCAGCACCTCAGTCTGCTTCAATATTCTCTGGACACTTAGATTTTTAGTTTCAGTTTTCAAAAGTGCAATTATGTCATCTCTGAAATTCTAGCTCATTGTGGAACACAAGATATAATTCTTTTCCATGAAAACTTAGTTAAAAGTTTAAAAAATAATGAATAGCTTGAAAATTCACAGAAATATTTGTTGAGCACTAAGTTCTAGAGGAGTCCTGGTAGTGCAAATGGGAAAGGGCTTGGCTGTTAACTAAAAGGGAAGAAGACCCAGCAATGTACTTCCATAAAGATTACAGCCAAGAAAACTGTATGGGGCAGTTCTACTCTGTCATATGGTGCTGCTATGAGTAAAAATTATCTCAATTCCACCCCAAAACAAGTATGTTTTGGTCTCCCTATGTCAGGAAAATAGTTAATACCTGAAAGATTGGAGGTTTGAGTCCATGCAGTCATGCTTTAGAAGAAAGTCTTGGCAATCTACTTGCAAAAATTCCACCACTGAAAACCCTATAGAACACAGTTCTATTCTGACACATGTGGGGCTGCCATGAGTCAGAGTCGACCTGACAGCAGCTGGTTTTTAACTGTGTTCTAGGGACTCCATTATTTTATTTGATCTCATCACAACTCAGTGACTTAATATAATTATCAGTTTCAGTTTACATTCATTCATTCAATCGTAATAAATAGCTCTTGAGCATGTCTGGTGCATTGGCCACATTCTAGCATTAGGTTCATAGCAGTGAAGCAAGCAATATCCCTTCCCTTACAGAGTTTGTAATCTAGTGGGGGAGACAGACAAAAGAAAAAGTAGAATAGTTATACTGTAGGGCCAGAAAGTTAAAAGTATCACAAAGATAAATGAAGTAGGGCTTGGGGACCTAGACGAAGGATAGAAGAGTCAGCAGTGACATCTGTGAGAAGCTTGGCTAGTCAAGAGGTAGGAAAATGGCTTTCCATGCTCAGAAAACAGCAGTACAAAGATCCTCAAGTCAGGATTGTGTTTTGGTAAATTGGAGCAGTAGAAGCATTGGGGTCACTTCAGGGAGAAGGAAGGGAACAAGCATTGACATCAGAGAAGGTATCAAGGGCCAACACTAGGATCTGGTAGAAATGGCCTAACAGTTTAAATTTTGAATTGGATAGGAAGCAGAGAGAGAGTTAGTGCTCTCTGATATTTTCTATTCCATTCTATTTCATTTTTTTTTTTTTTTAACTGCTAATAATCTGGTAGTGTATTGCCTAAGGCACTTGACTGCTAACAAGAAGGCTGGTGGTTCAAACCCACCAGCCACTCCTCGGAAGGAAGATGGGGCAATCTACTTTCGTAGTGATACTGGCTCAGAAACTCAAGGAGGGGTCGCTATCAGTCGGGTCTGACTCAACGGCACATAACAACAACAATCTTATCCCCACTAAATTTATTTCATAACATTAATACACTTATAAACATACAGTTTGAAAGCCACACTTAAGGGATAATTCTTGCTTCTTGATATTGTGATCAAAATACGTTGTTGTTAGATACCATTGAGTCAGCTCCAACTGATAGTGATTCTATGTACAACAGAATGAAACACTGCCCAGTCCTGCACCAGCCTCACAATCCTTGCTATACCTGAGCCCATCATTGCAGCCACTGTGTCAATCATCTCATTGAGGGCCTTCACCTTTTTCATTGACTCTCCACTTTGCTAAGCATGACATTCTTCTGCGGGGAATGGTCCCTTCTGACAACATGACCAAAGTTGGTCAGATGAAGTCTGACCATTCTCACTTCCAAGGAGCATTCCAGCTGCACTTCATTCAAGACAGATTTGTTAGTTCTTCTGGCAGCCCATGGTATTTTCAGTGTTCTTTGCCAACACCACAACTCAAAAGCATCAACTTTTCTTCAGTCTTATTCATTGTCCACCTCTCACATGGATATGAGGCTATAGAAAATACCATGGCATGGGTTAGGCACAGCTTAGTCTTCAAGGAGACATCTTTGCTCTTCACCACTTGAAAGAGTTCTTTTGCAGCAGATTTGCCCAGTGCAGTATGTCATCTGATATCTAGACTGCTGCTTCCATTGGTGTTGACTGTGGAAGCAAGTAATATGAACTTTTTGACAACTTCAATCTCCATTTATCATGATGTTGCTTATTGGTCCATTTGTAAGGATTTTTGTTTTCTTTATGTTGAGATGTAATCCATACTGCAGACTGTAGTCTTTAATCTTTAGCAGTAAGTGCTTCAAGTCATCTTCCCTTTCAGCAAACACAGATGTGTCATCTGTGTAGTGATTGAAATATAGATATTAAAAAAGATTTAGCAAGATTGTACTATTGACACAGACAAAATAATTGACTACAAAGTGATTTTATGTAATTATATACATTTTATTTTATATTCAGGGAGTGCTGTCTTATGACTAAAAAATCAGGAGCCATCCAGTCAATTATGACTCATGGTACCCTATTTGAGTCAGAGTAGAACTATTCTCCATAAGGTTTTCAGTGGCTGAGGTTTTGGAAGCAAACTGCCAGGAGTTTTTCTGGGTTTGGACCACCAACTTTTCAGCTAGCCATCAAATGCCTAATGTTTTGTACCACCTAGGAACTCCTTGACCCTTGTAAGGAAACTGAAATGGCCAAAATGACCTCATGAGTAGCGACTAGAGGGACTGATAGGGTAATCAAGAAGTTAAGAGGTATCAGATGCACCTAGTCCTGTCACCCAAAGGCAGTTTGCTGTGGAACTATGGACACCTCTGCTTCCAGCTCCCCTGTGAGTACTGTATTTGCTATGTGAGGCATTTGTTGGCATTGGTCCCCACCAACACAACAGAGACATGAAGATTTGAGGATGCTCTTAAAGGGAAAATGTGCCCTCAAGTCTTATGTCTCCAATTTTGGTTAGATTTGTGTAAGCTCTTGTTATCTCAAATTAGCATTCCTATCTGTGCCTTCCAGTCACAAAATTTCTAGGAATTAAAAGAATGTGAGAAGCCATGTCCTCTACCTCCATAGGGCCTTGGGGGCCCTTGCTAAAATGCCCCCAGAATAGATAAAAACATACAGATATCCAGACAGAACTAAACAGTACCCATTGATACATTTGTTCAGCATTTAGCACCCTTCAGGAAATCTTCTCTAGAATTGAAAAGCTGTTTCTGTCATTTTCTACCTGAAGTCTTTTTTGTGCTTTTGAAAACCATCCTCCCTCTTGCAAAACAACATGGCCCTAATATTTCCTAATTGGTAACATAGCTGACTTGAGTTTGGACACACAAGAACTATGGATTCAAGTCCAAAGGCTCAAGTTGACCTCTAAGATCTAATTCACTGTGACCCTTCATGTACCTGGAGGCTGAGGGATTAGCTTCAAGCTGTCAGCAAGCACTCACCCTTATCCTAAGGGGTTACAGAACTCTGAAAAAGCAAGTGAGCAGCTGCTGGCAGGACAATCTCTTCTTCAAACTTGTCAGCCAGACTTATACTGGCCCGAGTAGTAAAGTCCCTTAGTGCCAACCTCTGGAACATTCTGTCTAGTCCAGAGCTCTTAGAGATGCCTTTCACTGGGAACTGCCAGCACTTACAGTCCTTCTTATTAAGCCATATGTGAACATAGACCCACCTCCTCCAACACCCTCTGTCAGCTGGCATCTGGAAAACACCAGTATTTACAAGCTGCTGCTCCATGTTTCCCTGTGAGCATCTCTGTCTTACCAGTTCATATTTATTAAAATGCCCTCATTTATGTTTGCCTTACATGTGTACTTGGTGGTGCATGATTTCAGCACCCCTCAAGATTTCCCAGGGATCAAGGGCACCAATGGCTTTCTAGAAAAACCAAGGAGTTATCCAGTTGTGTTGAAAGAGTTGCTATGGCTGCGTTTTGCACTACATCATGTTCACTCTGTAACCCCACAGAATCACAAAGCTTCCAGGTTAACTCAGTGCATCAGGACATGAAGACAACACAATAAAGAATGCATCACCTGTTTTTGTTGTTGCTGTTGTTATGTGCCATCGAGTTGGACCCAACTCATAGCGACCCCTCCTTGGGTTGCCAAGGCAGTATCACTATGGAAGTAGATTGCCCCATCTTCCTTCCGAGGAGTGACTGGGTTTGAACCACCAGCTTTCTGGTTAGCAGTCAAGTGCCTTAGGCACTATGCTACCAGAGCTCCATCACCTATTACAATCTCAAATGAAGAAGAACAGGCCCATTCTGCTGACCTGCTGCAGAGTGAGCTTGCAGAGGGAGTCAGTAGGGCAGCTCTGTTGGCAGCACTAGCTCCTGGAGAGACAGCAGTGCCTGCTGAGGAGAGTCATTCTCTTATGTCTGTAGACTGTAGTTTAGTTTGATTGATGTTCAGAGCCAGTAGAAATGTTTTTAAGAATTATTTTCTCCATCCCTGCTGCTTATGTAGTAAGCTGATTCATTGCAATTTCTCAATTTGCTACCAAGTTTTTCAATTTGCTACCAAAATGTGCATTTACATATGAGTGTTGTACACCGTATTGTATGTTGTATACTATATTCCCAAATGCTTATATGTGTATATAGGAGCTTTGGTGGCTGTGAGTAAGGCATTAGGCTGCTAACCAAAAGGTTGGCAATTTTAACCCACCAGGCACTCTGAGAAAGACAAAGCAGTCTGATTCCATAAAGATTTATAGCCTTAGAAATCCTATAGTATCACTATGAGTCAGAATCAATTCAATGGCAGTGGGTTTTGTTTTTTAAGTTTTATGTGTGTATATATCATAAATGTTTATGTGAATATTGGACCGATATTTTCACTTAATATATTTTTCTTGTTAACTGCCATCAAGTGAACCCCAACTCCAGGGGACCCCATATACAATGGGATAAAACAGTACTTGGTCCTACACTATTCTCAGGATCACTTTGGATTGGTTTTTTTTGTGATTCATAGAGTTTTCATCAGCTGATTTTCAGTAATAGATTGCCAGGCCTTTCTTCCTTAACTTAATATACATTTATAATAATACTACTAATAAAATGTAGGTGGCATTGAGTTGACTCCAATTCCTGGCAACCCAATGTGTGTCAGAGTAGAATTGTGCTCCATAAGACTTTCAGTGGTATATTCTTTGGATGTAGATATCCAGGTCTTTCCTCTGAGGTGCTTCTGGGTGAACTCAAACCTCCAACCTTTCTTTTCGCAGCCAAACATGTTAACTGAACCACCCAGGAATTTCACATATATGATACTTATATGCACACATGGACATAGATTACAGGAGACAAGATGAGAGAATTTGTATTACCTTACATCTCTGAAATGTCATATTCTAATGAAAATTTCCTGTGAGTCCATGCAAAGATGTGTGTGTGTGTGTGTGTGTGTGTTGTGACATTATATGTGTGACATTGCTTGTGTGAGTGATATTATATGTGTGTCTGTGTGGTAAATAAGTTATTAGGTGTCTTTTCTGAATCTACTAGATGACTCAGGCAGTCATTGAGTTAAAAATAAATTTTAAAAAAAATCAGTGCAAGGGCTAGACATAGACCAATACTTTTTTTTTTTTTTCCCACATTCTCAGCATAGTCTTCATAATTGCCACAAAGATGACATCTTCCTCCAACATGTACAAACTACAAACTGAACTCACTGCCTTTTCAGTACTCATTGGGGCCAGCTATATTTATAACCCTGTTCAATCATTTCCTGAAAACACTCTGTTTTACAGTACCTGGAGTCAAGAAAAAGAAAATATGATCATAGCTCAAAAAAAATAAAAAGAAAAAAAATTCTACTGTAAAACACATTAGTTCTGTTCCAAATGGCACTTTGGGCTTGTATTTTAAACCTTCTCTTCTACTCCAATCACAATATTGACACACTGTATAAATACATTTCATTTATACACACACAACTACATACATAACTACACACACATCCATACACTGCACAGATAGGCACAATCACCTAAACAACTGCGCATAACCACACACACGCAGCCACACATACCACACAGTCATACAAACATCATATACTCACACCGTGCAATCACACTTACACCACATACTCACGTAACTGCCATACATATACAATCACATATACACAACCACCATACACACACACACACACACACACACACTCAATAAATCCAGTTTAGGACTACAGAGGAACTCACTGTGATTGGGTCGATTTACACCTACATGTAAATAAATGATAGGTCCTAAACCTTTCCATAAAGAACTGGGTTTTCAAATATTTTTCTGATTCCCAGCATAGTGTAGTGAAGTAAAAGTTTCTGAGGTGCATCTCTACAGCAGGAATTTCAGGGGCAGCACCCCCTATACTGCTGTTCTTCTCTATGACCAAAGGTAATGACATCATCAAAGCTGCTTGTTCCAGATAAAGCTTCCTAGACCCAGGCCACACCCTAAACAACAGAATCCTTGTGGGCTGGGCCCAAGTCTGAGCTTTCAACAACCCCTGGGAGATTATTTTGCCACTGTTCATGCTTGTGGTCCTCCATAGCAGGCAGAGTCCAAGGTCAGAGTAATAATTTGGGGAGGTTTGCAAACGTCAGAGAAAGGGCAAGTGTGGCTCCTTGCTTTCCTGAGTCCTGAGCAGGAGGGGTCTCTGCCCATGGCCCACACATTAGAGGATGCATTCAGACTTCCTTTTTTGTACAGATGGTCTTGGGCTGCTCTCTGGCTGTTCCAGTCCTTTCTCATGTCAGACGTGAACATGGTGCACACCTGTAGGTCTCTTGGGTGGCTAAGAGGCAGCTATTGCCAGGATGTGGACAAAACTTGGACGTGCACCTGAGCAATCCCTCTTGGTGAAAGACAGATCTGGAATGGGAGGGAAGAAGTCAGAACCCAGGCCAGACCCAGAATCCAGGAGCTAGCTTTTCCCACACCACCAAGTGCCAGCAGAGATGTCCCAGAGGCTAAGGATTCCCATTGCAACTTGTTCTTCAGACCATTGAAGGTATTTTGTTGAGGTTGGAGGATAGAGCATATTTTATCATTTGATTCAAGTGAGGCATTACATTTAAATTCTTAAACATATAGTATAAAAGCTTCTGCTGGCTCTCACATTGGGCTCTGCAAATGTTCTGGACAGGTCAGTTTGCTCACCCTCTTCATAACTTGGGCCCTGTGAGAAACACTACCCTGTGCTTCCAGAAGTTTCTCTTCTTCCCTCTTCTCAAAGGAAAATTCTCTAGGAGTCCTGACATGTTTGCATATGCTTCCTTGGGGACAGGGCCTTATCCAACATTGAACTACCAGAGTGGGTTTTTGGAGCTAGCTCTCAACTTAGGGTGGTATTGTCACCACTAAACTCATGGGCTTTGAAAAAACTAAATGTTTTCCATGTTCTGAGAAGTGAGTGGCTGAAGGGCCTGGCTAATATGTACCATACTGTGAAACTTCCCCTGGTTTACTTTCAGTTCTGCCCCTTCATCCAGTCAAGCATTTCTGTGGACACTCCCAGCCACCGCACCCAAGGGGCCAACTTACATGCAAGGTTTTGTTATTTTCACATGATCTGTCATTCCTGTGGCCATTCCAAAGTGTGATCCCCATACCAGCACCATCACTTGGGATTTTGTTGACAATGAAAATTCTCAGGCCCTTCCCCAGACATACTAAATCAGAAATGTTGGGGAAGGGGCACAGTAATCCATATTTGAAATAGCCCTCCAGGAGATTCTGCTGCCTGCTCACATTTGAGTGTCATTCATGAAGAGGATGCATATAAAGGAGAAAAGGATAAGGAATACCTTAAAGGTGGCTGGTTGCTTCTTATGACCAACTTCCCTGGACAGCAGTGGTGACATCATTAGCAAAACGCATGGAAGTACAGCATGAAGGAGTGTGCACAGCTCCACACTGTGCAGGTTACAAGGTTTCATTGACTCCAGCAAGCTGGAGAGCCTTAGGATGACACACAGTTCTTCAGGCAAAGAATAATTCACCCCTCTGTGTCACCATGCTCCAGCCATAAGACTCCCTGTACTCTGCATTTATGAGTATAATAGGGCAACCACAGCCCATGATAGGTTTCAGGAAAGACTAGAGTTATTGTCAGCTGGGTGCTGTCATAGCCAAGAACTGTTTATCCCCTTCCCAGTTTACAACCCCTTGAGGGTTCCTACAGGATAAAATGCCAAAGTTTTGCAGATCCCAGTGTCATTTATTGCAATGTGGTCCCAGCTGGCTCCCAGGGCACACCAACCTCCTCCATGGCCTGGTGCCTCTGCACATGTTGTCCCTGTCCTCTGGGATGTTCTGTTCCCTAATGACTCATCCTATGAAACTCCAATGCCACCTACTATGGTAAAGTGAGTCCTCTGCTCCCTCATCTCCCACTACCTTTAGTCAGCTCTCCATAACAGCATCCAATATGTTGCACTGTGTTATGGATTGAATTGTGCCCTCCTCCCCACTCTACCTGAAAAAAAAAAAAAAAAGAATCTGTTGAGATCTAAACTCTTATACTTGTAAATGCTACCTTTGGAAATAAGATCTTTGACACTATCTTGGAATAATGTTGTAATTTCACAGTTATGTAACGAAACAGTCATTCTCCATTTTGTAATCTCTTGTGATCATCTTCCATTTTCATATAACACTGATTTTTGCATAGCTATCTAGTCTGTAGGAGCTCTGGTGGCATAATTCCTAAGGCATTTGACTGCTAACCAGAAGACTGGCAGTTCAAACCCACCAGCCACTCCTTGGAAGGAAGGTTGGGCAGTCTACTTCTGAAGTGATACTGCCTTGGAAGCCCAAGGAGTGGTTGCTATGAGTCAGGGCTGATTTGATGGCACATAACAACAACAACAACTTGTTCTGCCCCTGGAGAAGGATATCATGCTGGATAAAGTGGAAGATCAGCAAAAAAGAGGAAGACCCTCAACAAGATGGATTGACACAGTGAATGCAATAATAGGCCCAAGCATGGCATCGATTATGAGGACAGCACAGGACCAGACAGTGTATAGTTCTATTGTACATAGGGTAGCTATGAGTTGGAACCAATTTGACAGCACCTAACAACAACAATAACATCTGGTCTTTGGAACCCAACCATGTTGATAAGTCAGGAGTGGGTGTGTATACACAGAATAAACAAAAAATAAAATTGATCACTACTCTTAGAATCCTGTACTTGGCAATCTATAATGATAAAATATTTCCAAACGTTCATCAAACCCCATTTGTTTTTCCACTGTGATGACACACAGACGATATTCTACTCATTTAAACTTTTTATTTCAATCAGCACATTATAGAAAAATAAAAGGCAAACATATCACTTTGGTTGTGGATTTGGAAACTTTTGGATACATTAGGACCAGAATAGGGTTTCACTTCACTAGTCTCTTACACTTCTCAAAGCCAGATCCATTTGAACTGGGAAAAGAACAAGCTTTCTTCTCCCTCAGCTCTCTGGGGCATGGCACAACTTGGCCCTTATGGGGACAGGATGCAGGCTTACAACAAACATCTTGGTAGGGAGAGTAGGACCTTTTCTCAGAGTAAACCCAGCAGTTACCAGGCATTAATGCACCCAGTGAGTGGTTTTCTTTCAACCCCTTTCCATGCACTTGAATTTGATTTTTTTTTTTGGTTCCTTCCAGGATAATCTATTTTAAATTATAATTAAATATGAGTATTTGGGTGGCACAAGAGGTTAAGTGTTCAACTACTAGCCAAATGTTTGGCAGTTTGAACCCATTCAGAAGTGCCTCAGAAGACCTGGTGATATGGTTCCAAAAAGTACAGCCCTAAAAACCCTATGGAGCAGTCCTACTCTGCACACATGAAGTCACCATGAGTCAGAATTGACTCAATTTCAACTAACAACAATGACAACATGATTAAATATAAATAAAGCATAATTTATTATAAAAGATAAAATAGATTGACAATCCAGGCCAAATGATGATATGAGGCCACAAAGTAGCCTTCACAGCAAATATAACAAAAACCAACCTAAAATCAGGGCAAGCTAGTGGAGGAAGCCTCCATTCCACTGTGATGGAATATAAAATATATAAAATATAAAATATATAAAATATAAAGCTGCCTCCCAATGTTCCTCAGGCATGGCGATATAAAGTAGTTCAGTCTTGAAAGGGAGCTTCTGCTCACTTTCTTGCCTCTCTGTAGGCATCCAGGTGTTAACTGTGAAGCATTCCCACCAAAGAGAACCACTCCAAAACTGGAATTGTAGGGTCTATGTGTATGTCTGCAAGATCTGAGAAGCATGGATTGTTTCTGAGAAACAGAGGGACCAGCCTGGATGAAGCATAGAGTGAGAGAGCCTGAGTGCTTCTGCCGTTTGCTGGTAAAGTCTTTGACTTTAGAACAAAGCTTTGAGAAGCAGTGAAAAATACACCCTGTTCTTGGTCATCTGACAAAGAAAGTAAAATAAGGACAAAGAGAGTTGCATGATCAGACCTGAGGATCTTTATGTGAAGCAGGGCAAAGGTGCTGTAAGGTAAGCACTGAACCAGTCCACGTAGTAGTCAATCCCTCCAGATGCTACAAACCATTCTTGGCCAGCTAGGGTGGTTCTTACCCCTCTAGAATATTCCCTACTACCAGAGTGGATTTGTGGAGATGGAGAGAACTGGAGGATCAAAAAAGACAGGACAGGAAAGCCAGAATGAATTTGGGGAGAAGTTGTTGTTGTTGTTAGTTGCCTTTGAGTCAATTCTAACTCATGGCCACCCCATGTGTGCAGAGTAGAACTTCATGGGGTTTTCAAGGCTGTGACCTATCAGAAGCAGATTGTCTTCTGAGGTGCTTTAGGGTATGTTCCAACTGCCAACCTTTTGGCTAGTAATTGAATATTTAACCATTTGAGCTACCCAGGGTGCAAACCAGGGAGACGTTAGGTTGACTTTAAGAGGCCATCTTCAGACTGTGCTTGGTCCTAAAGACAAGGAGATTCATTGCCCCTGAATTTACCCTGGGACAAGGAAGCTAGGCTGAGTTTCCAGAGCTTCCTGTAATTCAGTACTGACAGGGTAGAATGGGAAGGAGCACTTCTTTGGCTTTGGAGTATATGCAAATATGTTGTAGTTTACAGAAAAGGGTCAGCTTCCCTCCCACAGCACTGGCCTCACAACTGAGCCCTTCTTAGAGCTACTCTCCTCAGTGTCAGGTCCTCTTTCCCAAAGCTGGCATCTGCAGAAATAAAGACATTCATGCTATGTAGTGCAAGACAAAAAGAACATGGATACACTGTCTATCAGGTCCCCATTTCTGTGTGAGGCCTGATGAAACAAGCACTAGATCTTTGTACAGAATATGACTGCTTCTAGGGAAGACAGGATGAATTTGAACTCTCTAAAGGAGGCTGAGGAACAAATAAAGCAGTAGACAGCTACAGAAAGGGGTCCAGGACACACAAGGTTTACCAAAGGTGTATGGATTCCCTAAGCTGGATATGTCAGGACAGGCTGGTCATGTTGGGATTACAAAGAAACCCTACAATGTCACAAATAAATACATGTGGGACACAGCATCCCTCTACCACACAGGGGCCTGAATCCTTCCATGCCTCATGTGCCATAACCACTGTATGTCATAAAGACTCCTGACAAACAGGGAGAGAACACAAAGATCACGTGACTGGAGTCACACACAAATAAGAACAAATGATCTTATCTGCATGCAAAAACACAAAGATCATGGTGTTCATGATTAGGGACTGGAAATCACACCCCGAAGTAGGAACAGATGACTTTACCTGGCTGCAAAGAAGCTGGGAAATGTAGCCAGCTGTGTGACAAAAAAGAGGACATGGAATGGCTTGGAACCTCTTACTATCTGTAGCAGAAATACAAAAGACTGGGATCCAAGCCAATAATGCCCTATAGCTGACATCATGCAACAGCAGCTAGTCAGGCTCTCCTGGATGCCCTTGTGCTTATATGTCCATCAAAAAGAACGTGAGGAACATTGGGAGGCAGCTTTATGATGTTCATCCAACTGGATCTTGAGCAAAAGGCTTAGGAAGCTGGATTCTATTTTGATCATTTTCCAACACTGACCACAACGGGGTAACCTGTGAATTAGGAGGAAAACAATCTGTTCCATCCACTCAAGACACGTAACCCAGAACTCTGTCAGAGATTTATTAAAAGAAGGCTCTGAATTCACGGCAACATATCCAAACCTTTAAGCCCATCTCTTAGTCTGCTAATGGTAGTTGCAAGAAAGCTGGGCAATATGAGGTGGTATGGATTCCCCAGCACTATATAGATGGCCATTATTTGGCTGGTACTCTCTGAGTTCTGGACTCCCTGGACTGTAGCCAGAGAGTTGTCATTGACCTATTTAAGGAAGGAGCATAAGCTTCTGCCTGGACCATGGAATCTGAGGAACAGACAGTGCTTATTTGTTCAGGCAGAGATCTAACACTCTTCCAGCCACAGCTGGAGAGGCTGGTTGGGAAATGAAACAATCTGGTACATTTGTATTGTATTGCTTCATCTGGAAGGATTTAGAGAAACACAAAATACAATTCCTAAAGATACTGTGAATAATCCCTGAGTGATTTTAATGGTTAACACTCCTGGCAGCTAACTAAAAATTTGGAGTTTTGAGTTCCAGTAAGAGGGCGGAATAGGCAGAAAGACTGCACAGACTCTCTTCAACAATGAAAAGGGGGACCAATTAACACAGATACAGAAGATAATCCTGGACCCCTGAGCCTTGAAGGGAAGGATATAGAAGTGGACTAAACTCCAACTAGCAGAAGAATTTACATGAAAACACCAAAAAAGGAGACATACGGAGCTGCAGTCTGGTAGCGATCCTGACAGCACAGACATCTTAGAGGTTGCTGAGTGGAGTTAGGACCAAAGAATTAACCTAAAAATCAGCCCTGGTAGCCAGGGACTGCATGGAGGACTGCTCTGGTGGCTGGTGAATAAAAGAGGAAGCAGCGAAGAGAAAGTTGGGCTGAGCTGTGGACTTTTGTCTGTCCAGAGGGTGCAGCCATTTTGAATGTTTCCAGGCAACTTGACCATTTTGGATATTAAAGCCACAGCATTCTTCCAGATTCCAGGGACTTAAGAACAGGCTCCTCTTGCTGGGAACCACAAGGACATTCCAGATGCTGATGACTGCAAAGGTGTGACATTCTCCTTGTTACTCTTATATCTCACACCCTGTTGGTGAATGGAGGTGTGGCCTAACACTCACTCATACCCACCTTCTAGACCAGCAGGAATTCTATCCCAGTCTGTGTGCTGGAACAGAGCCTGGGTGCCCTGCCCCACCCTGCCTTAATTTTTTTTTTTCCTTTTTTCTGTGTTTTAGTTTGTTTGTTTTTGTCTGTTTTAAAACTACTACTATTATTATTACTATTGTCCTTTTAACTAGTCTTTATTCTTCGCCTCCCAGGTTCTAGTTTTCAGCTTTTTTTACATTTCTCTGTCCCTGGTGGCAATTTTTTTTTTTTTCCTTTCTTGTGGTTAACCCCATTTGTTATTTTTCTTTTCACATTTTTTATTCATTATTCTCCTTCTCTACCTTTTTTCTCTTATTGCCCTCTTCCTAGATATTACAGTGTTCTTCTTTCAGTTTTTTTTCTTTTTTCTTTTTCCCTTTTTTCTGTTTTTGGTTACTGTACCTGTGTGATTACATGGTGTATTTTTTGTCCATTTGCTTTTACTTTTTTGGTGGTTATTTAATTGTTACTTTTGTCTAACTGAATGAAAGATAGCAACAATACCCATATTGCACAACTACACCCATAACTCCTGCAGTTTCACTTACTGAGTGAGAGCCACCATTTCCTTCTCCACCAGTGGGCCAAGGATAAAAAACCACCAAGAAAAGCCTGACTCATCCTTGGCTGCTTTTCACAAACAATTAACACAGATCTAAATACAACAATGCCATGATGTCTTGAAGACAACAGACCATCACAGTTCACACAAAGAAGCAAGATAAAGTGGTGGAAACAAGGGAGCAGCATACAGACCTAGAACACATCCTTGAGGAAGAAGCAGCATTGAAACTCTCAGATAAGAAATTCAAAAGAATTATATTTATGTATCTTCAGAGGATTAATAGACAGATCAAGGAAAACACAGAAAAACCCTAGAAGAATTTTTGAAGAAAATACAATAACAAAATGACAAAATAAATGAAAAATTAGAAATGATTCTAAATCTACAGATAGAAATCCAGAAGATTAATACTAAATTGT
>NW_006921743.1:3910707-3911861 GCF_000298275.1 Orycteropus afer afer
TCATAGTAGGAGACTTTAATACACCACTTTCAATGAAACATAGAACAACTGGAATGAAACTCAACAAAGATGCAGAAGAGCTAAACAATACAATCCACCAATTTGACCTTATAGACATCTACAGACCACTTCACCCAACAACAGCACAATATACATTCTTTTCCCGTGCATATGAAACATTTTCCATGATAGAGCATATGTTAGGCCATAAAGTAAGCCTTAACAAATTTAAAAACATTGAAATACTGCAAAGCATCTTCTCAGATCATAATGTTTTCAAATTAGAAATCAACAATAGGAAGATCAACAAAAAAGAGTAAACACATGGAAATTGAACAACACCCTCTTTAAGAAAGACTGGGTAAGAGAAGAAATAAAAATTGAAATTCAAAACTTCCTGAATCAAATGAGAATGAAAACACAACATACCAAAATCTTTGGGACACAGCAAAATCAGTGATCAGAGGCCAATTTATAGCAATAAACACACACATCAAAAAAGAAGAAAGAGCCAAAATCAACACTTTAAACCCACATCACCAACAATTAGAAAAAGAACAGCAAGAAAAGCCTACAGTCACCAGAAGAAAGGAAACAATCAGGATTTTAGCAGAAATCAATGAAAATACAAAGACAATAGAAAAAATCAACAAGATCAGAAATTGGTTTTTTGAAAAGATTAATAAAATTGAAAAACCACTAGCAAATTTAAAAAAGGAAAAGAGGGATAGAATACATATGACACAAATAGGAAACGAAATGGGTGACATTACAACAGAAATAACTGAAATAAAAAGGACAATGTCAGGATACTATGAAGAACTGTACTCCAACAAATTTGAGAATCTGGAAGAAATGGACAAATTTCTAGAAACACACCACTTACCTAAATTAATACAGACAGATGTGGAAATGTTGAACAGATCCATAACAAAACAAGAAATTGAACAGGTCATTGAAAAATTACCAACAAAAAAAAAAGTCCTGGCCCAGATGGTTTCACCAGAGAATTCTACAAAACATTCAGAGAAGAATTGACACCAATCCTACTACAACTATTCCAAAAAATAGAAAAGGATAGAATCCTCCCTAACTCATTTTATGAAGCAAGCATAACCTTGATACCAAAACCAGGCAAAGACATCACTCAAAAG
>NW_006921743.1:3912531-3942451 GCF_000298275.1 Orycteropus afer afer
TGGAAGTAGATTGCCCAACCTTCCTTCCGAGGAGTGGCTGGTGGGTTTGAACCACCAGCCTTCTGGTTAGCAGTCAAATGCCTTAGGCACTATGCTACCATTTCCAATAGCTACCAAAATAATAAAATAATTGGGGATAAATCTTACCAGGGACACAAAAGACCTGTACAAAGAAAACTATAAAAATACTTCAAGAAACCATAAGAGATCTAAATAAATGGAAGAACATCCTATGCTCATGCAGAGGAAGATTGAACATTGTGAAAATGTCAATTCTACCCAAAGCAATCTATACATTCAAAGCAATCTCAATCCATATTCCATCAACATTTTTTAAAGATATTGAAAAAACAATCATTAACTTTATATGGAAAGGAAAGAGACCTTGGAGAAGCAAAGCTCTATTGAAGAAGAATAAAGTAGGAGGTCTTGCACTGCCAGGTCTCAAAACCTACTACGCAGCCACAGCAGTCAAAACTGCCTGGTATTGGTATAATGACAGACACATAGACCAATGGAATTGAATTGAGAACTCAGAAATAGATCTGTTGACCTATGGTCAGCTGATCTTTGACAAAGGACTGAAATCCATTAAATGGGGAAGAGAATGTTTAATAAATGGTGCTGCAAAAATGGGTACCCATTCCAGAAAAATGAAACAAGATCTGTACCTCACACTATACACACAAACTCACTCCAGATGGATCAAAGATTTAAATTTGAAACCTAAACTACAGAGTTCCTCAAGGAGAAACTAGGGGCAAATTTAGGGGCCCTAATATATGGCATAAATAGACTATCAAGCATAACACATAAAGCACAAATAACAGAAGAGAAACTAGATAAATGGGACCTTCTAAAAATGAAATGTTTATGTGCTTCTCAAGACTTCTCCGGGAGCTCTGGTAGCATAGTGCCTAAGGCACTTGACTGCTAACCAGGAGGCTGGCAGTTCAAACCCACCAGCCACTCCACGGAAGGAAGTTTGGGCAATCCTACTTCCGCAGTGATAACTGCCTCAGAAACCCAAGGAGGGGTCGCTAGGAGTTGGGGCCGACTCTATGGCAAATAACAACAAAGACTTCTCCAAAAGAGAACATACCAATTGGGAAAAATATTTGGCAATGACATATCTGACAAGGGACTTATCTCTAGAATTTACAGAAAATTCCAACACCTCAATAACATAAAGACAAATAATCAAATTAAAAAATGGGCAGAAGACATGAATAGACATTTCACCAAGAAGGATATCCAGGCGGCCAACAAGTATATGAAGAAATGCTCATGATCATTAGCCATTAGAGAGATGCAAATCGAAATAACAACGAGGGAAGCAACAGGCTACAATTCAAGTCCAGTAACACTCTCAGCCAAACAAAAGACAGGCATACGAGTTGAACATTTACCTAAGGTAGATACACTCCTTGGAGAGAACAATCATGGGAGAAAGAAGGGCTGTTTATGCACAGGGAGATAGCTCAGAGGGCAGGAGTGCATGGAGTGATGGACACAGTGAAGAGATATCTATTGGGAGGAAGTGGGAGGGTAACTATTGCATTGTGGTAAATTGTAGTCAATGTCATGAGACAACGTGTATGTGAACTGCTGTATGGAAAGTGAATTTGCTCTGTAAATTTTCACCCAAATCATAATATGAAAAATAAAAAATAAAAGTTTGGAGTTTTGAGTCAACCCAGAGACACCTGGTAGTCTAATTCCAAAAAATCAACCATTGAAAACCCCATTGGACACAGTTCTACTTTACATTCTTGGGTCACCAGGAGACAGGATAAGCTCAACAACAATTATTATTATTATTATTATTTGTTATCTATCTATCTATCTATTTTTGGTAAAGTTGCTACAAAGGTTTGAGAAGGTAGAGATGAGGCTGCTCCTTGGTAGGTCACAGTCATGCTCTTTCTTAAAAGGTGGGGGACATATTCATTCCTAATACACAAAAAACAAAAGTAAAGAATTTCTACCTTCAACCATTGGGCAATCTTCCTGAGTAGGCATGTCAAAGAAACCTTGCTGGATTGCCAAAGCTCTCACTGATTGACTGTAAGGTATCTCCTGCTACAAGAGGGAGTACCCCAGGGATATAGGTGCTGACACAGGCTAATCCATGAGTTGCTTTAGTCTTCTGTGCAGGGACTGAGGAAGACTGTGAGGTGGAGCTTGAATGCAATGGAGTAGCTGGGCACACTTCTGCACTGTCTTTAGCTTTGACCAAGGTCACATGCACTGAGGCCACAGTTAATGACTATTTACCTTCTACTTATTTGTGATGTGATGTTCAGCCATGCCGTATTAGATTAAGTCTCTTCCAAAGTACACAAACCCTAAACCAGAGGTGTTGAATGGAAGTTTCTTCTTATTTTATTCTACCAACATTCCCACAGTAAGCAAAGTGAGCCCAGGGAATTCTGGGGTTATCCAATTGTAGGATGAGGTACCATGTTCACAAATCACAATGTTCAATGATTAAGTGGCTCTTCTCAGTAAGACAGCCCCTTTAGTAAGTATATAGGTGTTAAGGCCACAGTTCTTTCTTGTGCAGGGGTACTCTGCAGAGATATAGATCACCAGCTCCTCTGATTCATTGAGGCTCATCTCATGACATCATTGAGAGTAGGGAAGAGTCTGTGTCTCTTTGAAGGGTTGAGTATGGTTGACAGGTGTGGGCTACCTGTGGTTTCTAATGAGACTATTAGAGAGAGTTGTCTGTATGGTTCTTTTCTTTTTATCTTCATATAACTCATAGTAACAGCTCACTGCTTCACAAATCTGCCTGCTGATTTTAACAAAGATATCAGCATTTTGGTACAAGATTTCAAGTAACACATGGCTCTGATTTAGTTTAGAGGAAAAAAAAAAAAAAGCTAATGCTTTCACTGTAAAATTGTTTGACAATTTTTCCCCTTCTTCCTCATTTCTTTCTTTCTTCTTCAGCATTGGTTTCCTCTTCAACATCTATTATGTCCTGGTCTGTCAATTCCCCTTCTTCATGATCTATGAGGAGTTCCACTTTGGTGATATCAAGTTCTAAATTCAGCATTCTTGTCATATGGATGATTTTTCCAAAAATATCTTCTATCATATTATCCTCAACAGTTTCTCACAGATGTTCACATAACACAGCATTTTACTTTTTTTTTACTTATCTTTTCATGTGTTTTCCATAACTCCCTCCCAAGGAGATGCATTGTTCCAGATACATTTACAGATCTCAAATACATTCCAAGTCTTAGGCTAATTGGTAGGAAAAGAGAAATGCAAAGATTTCTAAAATTGAATTTAACAGAATGAAATATTGTTTAAGGAAATAAAGCACAACTTCACAAATACTTGAAAGGAACAGAAAAGTTAAAAGAAAAAGGTCAAGTAAATTTGAAAAAGAACCATATAGTATTTGCAAAAATGAAAAATGTCAATGAAATTTAATTTAATAATTGGTTATAACAGCAGATTATACAGAGTTGAAAAGCAAATTACTGAACTAGAAACTAAATCTAAAGACACAACTAGGTTCAGCGAGACAAAGAAATACAAAATATGATGGGAAGTGAATGAGGATAAAGTCTATGATAAATCTCATAGGAGTTTGTGCCATCTGCCACCAATGAATGCTGGAGAGGCAGTAAAAGGGCCAAGTAGATGGGGATGGCTTGGAGCTGTGACTGGTGGTAGATGGAGCAGACAGCTCTTACAGCTACAGGGGGCAAGCATCTCCAATCGAAGACCTCTGAGCCGGGAGCAGCAGCACCCACTGCCATGGCTGAGACAGTTTAGGACATATGACAGTGTCCCATGGATGAACTTTGTGTGGAATAATTTTTTTTAAAATTAGAAATAGAAATTTGTCCTTAGTTATATTGTGCTGGTCATGTGATCTTGGTATATTGCCTTTCCCTTCACCCAAATTATTATGTCTTTTACCTAGTTAGCATTATTTCTTCCTCTCCCTTTCCATCCTTAGTAAGCAAAAACAACAACAAAATTTCCTTCTATGTAAATCTTTCCTTGACTTTTTGTAATAGTGGACTCATGTAGTATTTATTCTTCTGTATTTGACTTATTTCACTCAGCATGATGTCCTTCAAGTTCATCTACATTGTAAGGTGTTTGCAGATTCTTCATTAGTCTTTAATATTTCATAGTATTCCATTGTGAGTATGTACCATAGTTTGGTTATCCATTCTCCCATTTATGGTCACTTAGGTTGTTTTCCTCTTTTTACTATAGTGAATAGTGCTGCAATAAACATGTGTGCATATATTTCTTTGTATCCTATCTCTTAGTTCTTCAGGATATATACCTGGTAGTGGGATTACTGAATAAAAGGTATTTCTGTTTCCAACTTTTTGAGGAAGTGTCGTACTGTTTTCCACCATAGTTGTACCATTTTAAACTCACACCAGGAGTGTATGATGGTTCCAATTTTTCCACACCATCACCAGCATTTTTTTTTTTTTATTTTTAACTTTGCTGTTGTTGCTGGGGTGAAATGATATCTCATTGTTGTTTTGATTTGCATCTCTCTAATGGCTAATGATGAAGTGTGTTTGTTGGCCACCTGAATATCTTCTTTGGTGAAGTGTCTGTTCATGTCCTCTGCCTATTTTTTAATTGGATCATTTGTCTTTTTGATGTTGAGGTGTTGAAATCTTAAATAAACTTCAGAGATAAGTCCTTTGTCAGATGTCATTGCCAAATATTCCTTTCCCAATCTGTAGCTCTCTTTTTACTCTTTTGGAGAAGTTTTTTGATGTGCATAAGGATTTAATTTGTAGAAAGTCTCAGTCACAAGAGGTACAAAAAGAAAGACACAGGGAAAAGACACAAGGAGGAAGGAGGAAGAGAGTTGTTACAATGTGGGGATTTCAACTAATGTCAGGAAATCAAATGTGTATGAACTATTGAATGGAAAGCAAATTTGCTCTGTAAATTTTCACCCAAATCACAACAAAAACTTAAGAAAAAATAGATATTTTACTTTATTTCAAGAGGCTTTTCTTACCTACAAACCTAAGCAATTCTGACCCCAAATTAATCTTGCTTGCTTCTTCACTGGCCTGTTGTGTGTGTATATATATATATATATATTATTTTTCCCCATCCAAAGTTGCAAACTGACTTTTCTCTCCTCTTCTAATAGCAGTCAGTAGCAAGACCATTAACTTGTGATCTAATGAAATAGACAGTGGGCTTACTTCACTTAAATTTCAAAAAGTTTCACGGTTGCAAGTGGGTGGAAGGTCAAATTTTAGCAGCCAGGCCAGAGGCTAGCCATCATGTGATCTGATTTCAGTCAATTTCAGTAAAAGGCAGAGGGCAGTGTTTAATCAATCACATTAAGACTGGCCAATAGTTGATCTTCTATTCTTCTCCCTCTTCTTCTCTTTATAAGCTTCGTTGTAAACTGGCCTAGTTTGAGCCATTTGCTCATTTTAGAACCAGAATGGTCTCCTTATTTGCATATAGAATAAATCTTATGTTTCTGTTTCTTTGAGTTTTTTATTATGTTTAACACTTGGAAGCAATTTATAGTTGTTGTTGTTGTTAGTTGCTACCTAGGGACCTAGTTAGAAGCTTTTGACTTTTAGTGACTCCAAGCACAATGGAATGAAACATTGTGTTATCCTCTGCCATCTCCATGATTGGTTGTGGGTCCTACCATTATGATCCATAGTTTTTGTTGCCTTTTTTTTTTTTTTTTCAATAGGGAGGTCTGGTGGCATAGTGCCTGAGACATATGACTGCTAACCAGAAGGCTGGTGGTTCAAACCCACCAGCCACTCCTCGGAAGGAAGGTTGGGCAATCTATTTCCGTAGTGATACTGCCTTGGCAACCCAAGAAAGAGTTGCTATGAGTTGGATCCCACTGGATGGCAATGAGTTTGGTTTTTGGCTTAATTTTTACACTTTCTTTGTAGTCCTAGTCTGGAAGGTCTACTGAAACCCGTTCAGCATTATAGCAATACACAAGCTGCTACAGATAATAATGATACTACTATTATTAAAAGGAAGGAGCTCTGGTAGCATAGTGGCTAAGGCACTTGACTGCTAAACAGAAGGCTGGCGGTTCAAACCCACCAGCCACTCCTCAGAAGGAAAGTTGGGCAATCCTACTTCCGTAGTGATACTGCCTCGGAAACCCAAAGAGGAGTTGCTATGAGTCAGGGCCAACTCGACGGCACACAACAACAACAACAACATTATTAAAAGGAGCAGATTAGGCACAGCATGAGGTGAGCTGAGTGGGAATTAAACCTGTCTTCCTCATGGGAGGCAAGAATCTGCCATTACACTTGATAAAATCTCAGAAATCCAGGCCTGTAGTGTTGGGGTTTTGAAGTCAAAGTGCCTGGGTCCAATCTTCACCATATCTTCTTTGAGTGACTTCATACAGCTATTTACCTTCTGGTGCCTTAGTTCTCTAATATATGCATATAGTTAATAATAATACCTATCTCATCAAGTTGTTGTGGGGATTGGGTGAAACCATGTGGCTTCTCAGGACTTGCTGGAAGCAAAGCAAATCTCAATTATCATTATCATTACTACTATCATTATCACACCTGAGGGTGACGAGGGACGACTGCACACCTGGGGAACATACAGATATTAGATCTACTAATACATGATTCTCTTCTTGCCCTAGATGGCAGAGGATGCTTGACATAACACTAAGCTCCATCAAAACCACCTCCCTGGAAGAGTTCAGACCTACTGTCCCCTGGGTAAGCATGCACTGACTCTTTGCCTTCTACTTATTTTGGAGGTAATATCCAACAATCCACCACTCATTTGTCACTTTGGCGTACTATGGTGGCTTGTGTGTTGCTATGAGGCTAGAGGCTATGCCACCAGTATTTCAAATACCAGCAGAGTCACACATGGTGGACAGGTTTCAGTGGAGCTTCCAGACTAAGACAGACTCAAAAGAAGGAAGGAGCCATCCACTTCTCAGTATTGGCCAGTGAAAACCTTATAAATAGCAGTGAAACACTGTCTCACATATTACTGGAAAACATTCTGAATAGCCCTGAAATAGTCTCTAATATAGTTCAAGAAGATGAGACCCTCAGGTCAGAAGACAATCAAAATGCCATGAGGGAAGAGCTGCCTTCTCAAAGTGGAGTCGACCTTAATGACAAGGATGTTGTTGTTGTTATTGTTATGTGCCGTCAAGTTGGCCCCAACTCATAGCGACCCCTCTTGGGTTTCTGAGGCAGTATCACAATAGAAGTAGATTGCCCAACCTTCCTTCTGAGGAGTAGCTGGTGGGTTTGAACTGCCAGCCTTCTGGTTAGCAGTCAAGTGTCTTAGACACCATACTACCAGAGCTCCTAATGACAAGGATGGAGTAAAGCTTTTGGCACTTCCATTTGCTGATGTGGCATGACTCAAAATGGAAAGAAACATCTGAAAACATACCTTAATAACTGGAATATGGAATGTATGATATATGAGTCTAGGAAAATTAGAAGTTGTCAAAAAATGAAATAGAATGTATAAAGATCAATATCTTAGGAGTTAGTGAGCTGAAATGGACTGGTTTTTGTTATTTTGAATCAGACAACCATATGATCTACTATGCCAGGAATGATTAATTGAAGTGGAATGGCGTGGCATTCATCATCACAAAAGGATGTTTCAAGATCTTCCCTGAAGTACAATGCTGTCAGTGATAGGAACCACACACCTACAAGGAAGACCAGTTACTACTACTACCATTATTCAAATTTATGCACCAACCACCAAAACCAAAGATAAGGAAATTGAAGATTTTTCCCAACTTCTGTAGTCAGAAATTGACCAAACATTTAATCAAGATGTATTGCAAAAGTTCAAAACGAAGAAAAATCACCAGTAGTTGGAAAATATGGCCTTGGTAATAGACATGACACCAAAGATCACCTGATAGAATTTTGCAAGACCAACTTATTCATGGTAAATATCTACTCTCAACAACATAAATGGCAGCTATACACATGAATCAGATGGAATTGCAGGAATCAGATCAATTATATCTCTGGAAAGAGGCAATAGAGAATTCAATATCTTCGGCCAAAACAAGGCCTGGGCATGACAGTGGAAGAGATCATCAATTGCTCATACACAAGTTCAAGTTGAAGCTGAAGACAACTAAAATAAGTCCACAAGAGCAAAAATATGACCTTGATATAAATCCCACCTCAATTTAGGGACCATCTGAAGAATAGATTTGATACACTGTACACCAATGATCAAAAACTAGAGGAATTGTGAGATAAGGTCAAGAACATCATACATGAAGAAAGCAAAAGTCTTTAAAAGAGAGAAAAGGAAGAAAGGATGAAAATGGATATCAGAAGAGCCTCAGAAACTTGCTCTTGAAAAGAGAGTAGCTAAAACAAATGGAAGAAATGACAAGATTAAAGAGTTGAACAGATGTCAAAGAGCAACTCGAGAAGACAAAGTCTATTTTTATAATGAAATATGCAAAGACCTGGAGCTAGAGAACCAAAAGGGAAGAACAAGCTCAGCATTTCTCAACCTGAAAGAAGTGAAGAAAAAATGCAAACCTCAAGTTGCAATATTAAAAGATTCTAGGTTGGGCAATCCTACTTCCGTAGTGATACTGCCTCGGAAACCCAAGGAGGGGTCGCTATGAGTCGGGGCCAACTCGATGGCACATAACAACAACAACAACAACAAATGGGCAAAATATTGAACAACTCAGGAAACATTAAAAGATGATGGAATTAATACACAGAGTCAATGTTCATCTCTTCCAGGAGGTGGCATATGATCAAGAACCAATGGTATTGAAGGAAGAAGTCAAAGTTGTACTGAAGGAATTGGTGAAAAACAAGGCTCCAGGAATTGATGGAGTACCCATTGAGATGATTCAGTAAATGGATGTTGTTCTGGAGACAACATTGAGAGACAACTACCTGGCCAACTGACTGGAAGAGATTCATATTAGTGACCATTTTCAAAAAAGGTGAGGCAACAGAATGTGGAAATTATCTAACAATATCATTAATATCACACACAAGTAAAATGTTACTGAAGATAATTCAAAAATGGTTGTGGTAGTATATTGACAGGGAACTTCCAAAATTAGAAGGTGGATTCAGAAGAGGATGTGGAATGAGGGTTATCATTGCTGATGTCAGATGGATCTTGGCTGGAAGCAAAGAATACCAAAAAGATGTTTACTTGTGTTTTATTGACTATGCAGAAGCTTTTGACTGTGTGGGTCATAACAAATTATGGATAACATTGAGAAGAATGGAAATTCCAGAACACTTAATTGTGCTCATGAGGAACTTGTACGTAGATCAGGAGGCTGTCATTTGAACAGAGTGAAGGGATGCTGCATGGTTTAAAATCAGAAATAGAGTGCATCAGCGTTGTATCCTTTCACCATACTTGTTCAGTCTGTATGCTGAGCAAATAATCCGAGAAGCTGGACCAAATGAAGAAGAACACAGTATCAGGATTGGAAGAAAACTCATTAACAGCCTGTGACATGCAGATGACACAACCTTACTTGCTGAAAGTGAGGATGACTTGAAGAACTTACTGATGAAAATTAAAGACTTCAGTCTGAAGTATGTATTACATCTCAACATAAAGAAAAGGAAAATCCTCACAACTGGACCAATAAGCAGCATCATGATTGAGGTATAGTAAATTACCCGGTATGGCTTTTCTAGCATAAGTCTTTGTAAACTCCATGGTGGAATTTGCCATGAGCAACTGAGTACTTCCTAAAGTTATCCACCTGGGGTACTTTTATTGGGAGTGGCACAAAGTAATTTTCTAGGAAGTTCTCTCTCTCTCTCTGGTGTATAGAATTCTGATGTTGGGATTGGTTAGTTTGGCCACTCTGCCAGGCTCAAAAGGAGCCCTCATACAGGCAGAAGGGGTCTCTCAGTCTGCTGGCTGAGAAATATGTGCTGCTGAGAGAAATACGTTCCTGAGAAAGAGATGCAAGAGACACACACTACTGAGAGAGCTATGTGCTACTGAGACTGCCGGCTGCTGAGTGAGACGGCCAGCTGCAAGAGACTGAGTGCATTTCTGAACTTGAATTTTTGTCTGGTGCTTCTCTAATAAACTTCATAATCTGTGAGTTCTGTGTGGCCACTGCAATGAATTATCAAACCCAGCAGAGAGGTGGTGGATGCTGCAGTAGGGCCAGTTGTTTTCAGGATTGTTGAAAGGTCTGGAGGGAGGTAGCATGTCTGGCCTCACAGGAATAGGCTTTGGGCTACTGATGGGGATTCTACCTTCCTCTTGTGGGGCTAGAGGAGGTCAGAAGATGCAGCGTCCTGCCACTTTGGCAATGATAAGTGGAGAGAAGATTGAAGTTGCCAAAGATTTCATATTACATGGATCAACAACCAACACCAATGGAAACAGCTGTCAAGACATCAGATGACGCATTTCACTGGGCACATCTGAGACAAAAGACTTCTTTAAAGTGCTGAAAAGCAAAGATGTCTCCTTGAGGACTAAGGTGTGCCTAACCCAAGCCATGGTATTTTCAATCTCCTCATATGCATGTGAGAGCTGGGCAATTAATAAGGAAGACCAAAGAAGAGTTGATGTTTTTGAGTTGTTGTGTTGGCAAAGAATACTGAAAGTGTCATGAATTGCCAGAAGAATGAACAAGTCTGTCCTAGAAGAATTGCAACCACAAAGCTCCTTGGAAGCAAGAATGACTTTGTCTCACCTACTTTGGTCATATTGTCAGAAGGGACTATTCCCTAAAGAAGGATATCATGCTTGGTAAAGTGGAAGGTCAGAGAAAATGGAAAAAGCCCTCAATGAGATGGATTGGCACAGTGGCTGCAGCAATGGGCTCAGGTATAGCAAGGAGTGTGGGCTGGCAGAGGACCAGACAGTGTTTTGTTCTGTGGTACATAGGGTCTCTATGAGTCAGAGCCCACTCGATGGCACCTAACAACAACAATAACAAAATTCAGCCATAATCTACTAGACCACTCCAAGGTACCCAGCCCTAATCCAGAAGTGTTGAATAGTAGGTTTTTCTTATTTTATAAGCTTCCTTTTCATGTTTGTTAAGTCCAAGAGAGACAGATGAGAATCAGTGCAGTTTTTAGCATTCCAAAGGCATAGAACTCTTGAGATTTGATAAAATGTCACAAAATGTTCCAGGATCCCTCTTTGCAAACAGATGTTTTTCCTGAGCCACTAGGAAACATGTTGGTGATCCCATATCCCCACCTGGCTAACATCCCATTTTCTCACTGACTGTGATTTTAATGTAAGCATTGAGGACTTAGGTACCAAAAGAAGTGCCCCTAAAAAAATGGCTTACTAATTGATGACCACAATTGACTCTGCAAAACCCAGCTAACTACAAACCCCCATGAAAGGGCTGCAGACCAGAAGATAAGTCTCCCCACAGGAACAGGGGGTCCTAGCCAATAGGTAGACATAATGTCTACTTGCCATCAAGTGGGCTCCAACTCATGTCAACTCCATGTACAGCAGAATGAAACATTGCTTGGTCCTGTGTCATTGTTGGCATCATTGGTATGTACTGTTGTGGTCACTGTGTATTTCGAGTGCCTTCTAACCTGAGAGGCTCCTCTTCTAGTATGTCTTGGCTTCATAATACTGCTATAACAGAAATACCAAAAGTAGATGCCTTTACTGAACAAGAATTTATTTTCTCACAGTTGAGGAGACCAGAAGTCCCAAATCAGGGCACTAGCTCCAGGGGAGGGCTTTCTCTGTCAGCTCTGGGGAAAAATTCTTGTCTTGGTTTCTCTAGCATTTTTCTTGATATTTCCTGAAGATTACTACATGTCATTATCTTTCCCCTATTCCTGCTTGCTTGCTTCTCTGCCTAATCTCCTTTTATATCTCAACAGTAATTGGCTTATGACATACTCTAAACTAACAATTGCCTCATTAACATAATAAAGAACAACTTATTCCCAAATGAGATTAGATTCACAGGTATGAGTTAGGTTACAACACATATTTGTTGTTGTTGTTGTTATGTGCCGTCGAGTCGGCCCCGACTCATAGCGACCCCTCCTTGGGTTTCCGAGGCAGTATCACTACGGAAGTAGGATTGCCCAATATTTAGGGAGCCTAAATTCAATCATAACACAGCACTATATTGGATAATATTCTGTTGTGATCCATAGAATTTTCATTGGCTAGTTTTCAGAAGTAGATCACCAGACATTTCTTCTTAATCTATCTTAGCCTGGAAGCTCCACTGATACCTGTCCACCATCAGTGACCCTGCTGGTATTATTCTGATAACATAGCTTCTAGCATCATAGCAGCCTGCAAGCTACCACAGTATGACAAGTGACACACAGATGATGGTAATTAGAATTGGTCCCACCTTCTATAGTGGCTGGATAGGAAAAGAACATCTGCCATGTCAAACAGGGAGGCAGAAATGTACATGATGCCCTGGAAAACAGCGTGGTATTCAGAAGTAGCATGGAGAATAATACTCCAATGATGTACTCTGCAGAGGGGGAGGCTTGGATCTTCATATCTTCAAAGAAAGCAAGATGAGTCAATCTTCATTGAGAAGCCCTCAGCAAAGCTGCTTGTGTCTGTGGGGGACACTGCTGACAGGGTGATGGCTGCCTGATGTGGGAAAAAAACAGCCTCCACTACAGCCCCTCTCTGCCTACTGCAGTAAAGGGACAGTACCCACCACCACCACAAAGAAAGAATGTGACAAGAAAGGGAATTTCTTTTCCCACCCCTTCTCAGGTTTGAGCACGTAGTCACCGATTTGCTCACATACAAACTGGGTTAAAGTATGGAGGAGCCTCTGTGGAGGAGGAGACATATTCTTTGAACATAAGAACACTCAGACTGAAACAAAAGAGCTATCACTTTGGATGTGTACAAGTCTGATAGATCTAGAGACATGGTCAGCCTAGGACCTGAGACTTCCCTTCTCTCCCTTTTATGTTCCTCTTTACATACATGTGTCTGAAGACCTCTGCAGCTGTATTTAAAGGATGGGGAGGAGAAATGGATGGAATAGAATAAATGACAATCCAGGCCAAGAAGCTGGGAAGTAAAATTTGGGAGATGTTGAAGTGAAGAAGCCCAGTTAAGAGTTTGAGGAGCCAGAAAAGGGTAGAAAGAGGCTCATAGAGGGGAGGGTCCCCAAAAGACAGGTAGTGAGATGATTCAGAGTGAAAGCCATGTGCAGACAGACAGCTAAAGGAGGTGAGAATCTGTGATAGTTAAGTTTGTGTGTCAACTTGGCTGGGCCTGATTAAGTGTCTGGGCAGCTAGATGTAATTATTCCCCATGGTGAGACTGGTAATTAACTCCATGGTGGAATCTATTGGAGCAACTGAGTAGCTGCTTTAGGGATGTGTTCTGCTTTCTGTATGTAAGAAACAGCTTTGGGAATGGTCTCTAGCCTTTTGGCACGCTTGAACCTTACATGTAGCCAAGTTGTTCAATAGCCTGTCATGCCTTACCAATCTTGGGACTTCTGGACTTGAATTAGTGGTCTGCCATGTTGTTTGATAACATTGGGATTGTGGCTTTTTACTTGTCAACCTTGGGCTTGTCAGCCTCAGAAGCCAGCAGCTGTCTGAGTGAAGAAAAGCCTCCAGTCTCAGTGGGCCAGGAGCAGGAGGCAGACTTGAAGCCCAAGGTTGAGGGGATTTCACCTAGCCCCTAGAGACTGGCACTTTGAACTCAGACTTAAAGTCTCTAAACTTTAAGAGAATAAACTCCTGCTTGTTCAAGTCATCTCATTGTGTTGTATATTCTTGTCAGAGCAGCACTAGGTAACCAAAACAGAATCCATCACAGTTCTCCATCCAAATGTCTGTGTAAAGAGAAAATTTCAGCCCAAAGTGGTGCAGTCCTAGACATTTGTTCTGGTTACCTAGTGCCATTCTGACAGGAATGAAGCTAGAGGCATTTCTTCACTCAGACAGCTGCTGAGTGCTGATGCTGACAAGCCCAAGGTTGACAAGTAAAACGGCACAGTCCTGATGTTACCAAACCACACAGCAGGCCATTAATTCAAATCCATTGTAAGTCCCAAGGTCAGCAGAGCATGGCAGGCTGCTGAACAATGACATGGCTACATGCAGGCTCCAAGCGTGTCATATGCTAGAGACCGTTTCCCAAGGCTTCTCCTTATGTACAGGAAGCAGATCATTCCTAGGGCAGCTAACCAGCTGTTTGTGGTAGATCCCACAATGGAGTGGATTGCCAGTCTCATCATGGGGAATAACTATCACCAGCTGCCCAGCCACTCAACCAGGCCCAGCCAAGTTGACATACAAATTTAACTACCACAACATTCATGGAGACTTCTGTTCAATGGACCAGGCAACAGAAAGCATTTGGGTAAAGACCATTTTTCCTATCCTTCTTTCTGATGTCCATGAGTCACACAGGACTATGCAAATCAGACTCCAAAAACCACGAACATAATAGTTCACATATCTTTCTATGAGTGGGTTCACATTGCACTACAGTCGTCATTTGGACTTTTCTTAATTTATCTTCTTCCCCCACATTTAGTGCTATTAATAATGTGGAATAGAGCTAAAAGTCCCTGCTAGACACTTTGCCAAGATTTAAAGCTCATGTTAATCCTATGAGATAGGAATTACTTTTATCTCTATTTTAATGATAAAATAAATTGAGCCAAGAAAGGGTAATGTAGCTAGATAGAAGTGTAATTAGGATTGATTGAGGTAGGGTGACTGTAACCAGGCAGGGAGAAGCCCCTACCCCCTTACAGCACTCATCTGCTCACCAGGAGGTCATGCTCCATCACCAGAGCTGAAGGTGGAAATATGGCTGCAGGCTGGATCCATTGTTATTGGACACCAATATAAATTTACATATAGGATGAGAGGAAAAATGGAAGAGCAAGAAATAATTTGTTATGGGTTAAATTATGTCCCCAAAAAAGATATGTTGAAGTCCTAACCTCCAATACTGGTGAATATGACCTGGATGGGAAATAGGGTCTTTGAAGATATTATTGGTTCACATGCAGTGATATTGAAGTAGGTGGGTCTTAATCTAATATTGGTGGCATTCCTATAAGAAGATAAGAGTTATAGAGGAAATATGGCCATGTGATACTGGATGCAGACTGGAATGATGTATCTACAAACAAAGGAACACCAAGAACTGTGGGCAGTCAATGGAAGCAAAGAAGAGGCAAGAAAGAATCTTCCCCTAGGGACTCCAGAGAACATGGTTCTGCTGACACCTTGAATTCAGACTTCTGGCCTCAAAAACTGTGGGGCAATGAATACCTGTTCTTTTAAGCCACATAATTTGTGGTACTTTGTTAAGTCAGCCCCAGGAAACTAACACATAGTCCAAAGGGGAAAGGCAGTCTTGACATTTGTTATAGATGGTGATAACTCATGTTTTTTTCTATTTAACTCATTTTTACTATTGTTTATTTTTTATCACTCACTGTTGAATTATTATTTCACTCTTACTGTTGTATCTAGCCACATGCTCCCTGATGGGTTTATCCAATTAGCTTTTGTGCACCTTCTGACTTCAGCCAGGGCTGCTCTCTGCTGCCCACCACTCAAAGTGGCACTTGGGCCACATCAGCTGGTCCAGAACATCAGTGTGTTTGCAGTACTCAATTTAGAAGAGAAGTAACTCATGGGATGTTGTTTTATGAACTTTCAGGTGAATACTCATGTACAACGACAGAGAAACACAAACATCAAAGGGCCTTAGCCATTCTTCCACAGACTCAATGACTCCAAAGACTTATTAGTTTTGGGAAAAGTTGACTCTAAGTTTCCCTGTATGCTATTAGCTTGAACTCCACAGAGAGAGAAAGTTGTTCTTACGCTAAATTGGAATGTCTGCCAAAGGTTGGAGCATTTTGCAGGCCATATAACTCACAGGACTGCTGATGATTCTTTGGTGAGTTTGATGATGATATGTCTTGGTGATTGTCTTTTGGGGGTCTATCCTGTTTGGGCTTCACTGGACTTCTTGAATGGATATATTCTTATTTTTCATCACATCAAAGAAGTTCTCTTCCAACAAATCTTGGACAATTTTCTCAGTGGTTTTATTTTTCTCTTCCTATTCTGTAATTCCAATTACACATGTATTATTCCATTTGGTGATATCCTTCATGAATCTTAGGCTATCTTCACTTTGTTTTGATCTTTTTTTCTGATTGATCCCTTTCCAAAGTAGTCAAGTATTTGTCTTCAATCTCATTAATTCTGTCTACCATTGATTCAATTCTATCCCTTTGCCCTTTTGATGTGTTATCTATTTCTGAAAATTTAATTTTATTCTTTTGGATTTCTATCTGTAGATTTTGTATCATTTCTAATTTTTCATTTATTTTGTCATTTTTTTCTTGTATTGTCTTCCAAAATTTTTCTGGGGTTTTGTCTGTGTTTTCCTTAATTTTTTCAGTGCTTTCCTTGATCTGTCTCTTTTAAATTTGTTATCAGGGAGTTCTAATCCTGCTTCTTCCTCAGGGATGTGTACTGGGTACATATCCTGCTCCCTTGTTTCTACTTTTTTATCTTTCTTCTTCATATGGACTGTGATGGTCTTTGAGATATTGTGACTTTGTTATATTTATATTTAACTGGTGATTGTATGTTGGTGTAATTTGCCCAAGATTTTAATTCTCTCTCTTTTTTTTTTTTTTTTTTTTAATGTATCTGAGTAAGCCGAGTACTGTGCTTCTCTATTCTCTAGTTGGCAGCACTTATGTACTAACCACCTGTCTCCTGGTGATTATGACAGAGAATGAGAGTGGCTGCACAGATTTCTGTTAATTGTTTGTGAAGAGCAGTTAAGGGTGAGTGAGGCTCTTATTGGTAGTTGTGCATCATTGGCCAGTTGGTGTAGAAGGAAGTGGTGGCTCTCATTAAGTGGAGCTGCAGGAGGTGTGGGTGTGGTTGGGTTGCATGGGCACAGTTGCTGTCTCTCACTCAGTCAGACAAAAACAACAATTGAAAAACCATCAAAAAGTAAAAGCAAGAGGACAAAAAACACACATCACATTAACACACTGGAAAAATCACCAAAAAAGCAAAAAATAAATGAAAAGAGGAAAGATAATAAATGAGAGAAAATATTTAAAGAAATAGTTTAAAAAGCTACAAGAAATATGCATAGAAAAAGAAAAAAAAACTCACACTATGTGGGAAGGGGGGAATAAGAAAAAAGAGGTAGAGAAGGAGAATAATGAAGAAAAAATGGGAAAATGCAAAAAGAAAAGCAAGGAATGGGGAGAACCACAAGAAAGAAAAAAAGGGGAACCAGAACAGGGAAGAGAGAAAAAGCTGAAAACTAGAACCTGGGAAGGGAAGAAGAAAGAATAATAATAATAATAATAACATGGAAAAAATTTTTAAACAGACAAAAACAAACAAACTAAAAAAAAGGGGGGAGGTGGAATCTGGGTGGGGCAAGGCAGGACACCCAGGTTCCTTCATAGCATACAGACTGGAATGGAATTCCTGTGGGCCTAGAAGATAATGGGAGTGATGGATGGCCACACCTCCATTCACCAAGAAGGTGCTGGGTACAAGAGTAACAAGGGGAATACCACACCTTTCCAGTCCTTTGTGTCAGGTATGTCCTTGTGGTCCCCAGCAAGTGGAGATTATTCTTAGGTCCCTGGAATCTGAGAGAATGCTGTCACTTTAAATATCAAAAAATGGTCAAACTGCTTGTAAACATTCAAAATGGCTGCACCTTCCAGACAGCCAAAAGTCCACAGTTCAGCCCATCTCCTTCATTGCTTCCCCTTTTATTCACCAGCCACCAGTGCAGTCCTCCATGCAGCCCCTGGCTAGCAGGGCTGCTTTTTAGGTTAATTCTTAGGTCCTAGCATTACTTGGCAATATCCAAGCTGTCTGTGCCATCAGGATGGCTGATAAACTGCATCTCTGTAAGTCTCCTTTTTCATGCAGGTTCTATTAGTCGGAGTTTAATCCACTTCTGTATCCTTTTCAAAGCTCAAGGCTCCAGGATTATCTTCCATATCTGTGTTAATTGATTACCCTTTTCTTTGTTGAAAAGGGTCTGTGTAGCTTGTCTACCTATTCTGCCATCGTACTGGAACTCTCTCTGTTGATGATTCTTAACAGAAAGAGAAGAGTTAAAAAAGAAGAAAGGGGGGTAGTGCTAAAGGCATTTGTGCAGAAGCTACTGGGTGATATATTGCTGTTTGCAGAACATAGCAAAGGAAAAATTTTGCAATTGAGAAACAGGGTTTCAAAACAAAAGGAAGGACTTCCTGATTGCCATGGCAACAAACACCCAGCAGAGCAGGTAAGGTGCATGCAGCTGTGAAGGTTTCAGGAGACAGTGTGGGCTCCTGAATGCCAGACTACTTTACTTCCACACAGCAGCCTGAATGAGTTCCTCTAGAGAGAGCAACAGTGACTCTAGGGGGCCCCTGACTGTGATGTTCCTTGGACTCAGAACACAAAATAAACACAAGGAAAGACCAAAACAAGCCTAGAGGAGAAGGAAAGTCACATCGTAGTCCTAATAGAAACTAGGCAGTGGGAAGTCAGAGAGTGTGGGCCATATGAATGCAGTTCAAGGGTTAATACAACATGCAGGATGTGCCCACACCTGGTTTCTGGGTTTGTGGTTTCACTTAATATTTCAGTTGTAGAACCTAGGACTTACCCCAGAATTCTCTGAACACCCAGCCAGCCCAGGTCAGTTCATATTTTGGAGGAGATCATAATTTTCTTGGAATAAATTTTTCCTAGTGCTGATTTTGTGAGAAGCAGTCTTCCATGGTCTCATTGTTTTTCTTCACTAGGTCAGCCCAGAGTCGATGACGAGGTATGGTTTACTTTGGCCTGACTTGATGCCAGCTTGGTGCTGCTGGTAGCTTCTCAGAAATGAAGGGGTGTTCTGGAGAAATCCTATCAGGCAGGAGGTCAGCTGAGTGAGGACCTGCAGGAACTTTGCCCCTATTTGTAAATTGAGGAGAGGAGACAGAGAGCATCAGCATCAATCCCTCTTTCACAATGTTAATTAATCCCCATTTCCTGAACAAAATCCTGTTACCAGGGTCTTCAGGGAGGTAACCTTGGGAGACACAGTCCTGGTGCTATTGATATTTACAACCTAACTGGGAGAAAAGTGCTGTGCCAGGCAGGAAATGGCAAATTCCAGAGAACCTGTGATCATAATAGATGTGTGTGGTGGTGGTGGTTGTGGTCAGGGGAGTGGTGCCCAGAGGAGGTAAAGCAAACTGTTCTGGTTGCCTAGTGTCACTCTGATAAGAATATATAACACAAATGGGATGGCCTTAACAAACAGGAGTTTATTCTCTTACAGTTTGGAGGCTTTAAGTCCAAGTTCAAAGTGCCAGGCTCTAGGGGCTGAGTGAAAGCCCCCTCAACCTTGGGGTCCAGCTCTGCCCCCTGCTTCTGGCCCACTGAAGCTGGAGGTTTTTCTTCACTCAGACAGTTGCTGGCTGCCAAGCCCAAGCTCAAGGTTGTCACATAAAAAGGCATAGTCCCAATGTGGTAGATCCCACCATGGAGTTGATTGCCATTCTCATCATGGGGAATAACTTCCACCAGCTGCCCAGCCACTCAACAAGGCCCAGCCAAGTTGACACACAAATTTAACTACTACACAAACCCAGGCTGTCCTGAGTGCCAATGTAAAGTTAAGCAATGCTACTCACTGGACACCTTCCCTCTGTTCACAGACACCTTGTATACTGTATCCTCACAGTTCTGGAGAACTCACAGACAAGGTTCCAACAGGATGCCCTGAGTTCACTCAGTGATAAGCTTTTCCACTTGGGTAGACGTTGTGCATACATATTCAAAAGGACATTGGGCCTATGCACTTCACAGTGGGTAGAAAGTCACAGGTCCCAAAGAACTCACTCTCCATGATACTTTTTCATTTTACAGATGGAGAAACTGAGGCTCAGGGTGTCCAGGGATGACTCAGGGTCACAAGTGAACAGGGACAGAAATAAGACCCAAATGGGCTCATAGCCAGTGTCTATGATTCCTATAGCCACTTGGCCTGCCCTGGGCACACAGGGATCAGGATGGGCTCTGGGAAATGTGGATATTATGGGTTGAATTATATCCCCAAAAAAGATATGTTGGACTCTTAACCTGTGAACATGACCCTGTTTGGGCATAGAATCTTTGAAGATTTTATCAATTAACAGGTCATACTAGAGTAAGTATATCATAATCCAAACTGAACAGTAGCCTATAAAAGAGAAAAAACACCAAGAGACAAAGGAAGGACAGCCATATGAAGATGCATGGAAAAGCCAAGGAAAACAAGAAACTTAGAGAATCAAGAAAGCATCTTCCACTAGAGCTTGGAGCAAATGCAGTCCAGCTAACACTGTGAATTTGATGTGGGCCAATAAATTTCTATCTTTATTAAGCCCCTTTGTTTGTGGTATTTTGTGACTAAGAAACTGATATACTGCCAGCTGGAAAGACTTCTATGTCTAACACCACCACACTTGTAGACAAGGTTAATTCAGCAGGTAGTATAGGGTAGAGAAGGAAGAGAGAATCTTTTTTGCTTGTCTACTTTATGTCTGTAACTTATTCAATGATCATATCAATCCTCTGAGATCAAAAACCAAAACCAAACTCACTGCCATAGAGTTGATTCTCACTCATAGCAACCCACATCGGGTTTCCAAGGTTGTAAATAAGCACGCTGCCTCATCATTCTTGCACAGAGTGGTTGGTGGGTTTGAACCACCAATCTTTTGGTTAGTAGCCAAATGCCTTAACCACTACACCACAAAAAAAAAAAAAAAAACACCTCACTGCCGCCGAGTAGGATCTGAATCATAGCAATCCCTCCTTGGGCTTCCAAGGCAATATCACTATGGAAGTAAAGTACATTGCCCAAACTTCCTTCTGAGGAGTGGTTGGTGAACCACCAACCTTCTGGTTAGCAGTCAAATGCCTTAGGCACTATGCCACCAGAGTTAGAGCTCCTCAATCCTATGAGATCTAATCAACACGTAATGTTAATCCATTTTATAAGAAACTGAGGCTTGCAAATATGTGTGGAAATGATTAGTCCAAGGCAATAATGTACCATGTGAACTTCAGCCTACATGACCATGAGAACAGAAGAACTAGATGATGCCTAGTTATAACTATCAACCACTCAGGGATCACTGCAGGAGATCCTGAATTGAGTGTGGGAAAATTGCGAAACAAAACTCAAAATGATAAAAAAAAAAAGATCAGGCTTACTGATTGCAGTAGTTAAGGTTGTGTGTCAACTTAGCTGGGCCTGTTGAATGGCTGGACAGCTCGTGGTAGTTATTCCCCATGATGAGACTGGCAATTGACTCCATGGTGAGATCTACCACAAGCAGCTGAGTAGCTGCTTTAGTGATGTGGTCTGCTTCCAGTCTGTAAGCAGCAGCATTGAGAATGGTCTCTAGCTTATGGCATGCTTGAACCCTGCATGAAGCCACGTTGTTGTTCAGCAGCCTGCCATGCTCTGCCGACCTTGGGACTTTCAATGGACTTGAATTAATGGCCTGCCACATGATTTGGTAACATTGAGACTGTACCTTGTTACTTGTCAACCTTGGGTTTGTCAGCCTCAACAGCCACCAGCTGAGTGAAGAAAAGCCTCCAGCCTCAGTGGGCTGGGAACAGGAGGCAGAGCTAAAGCCTAAGGCTTTCACCCAGCCCCTAGAGCCTGGCACTTTGAACTCAAACTTAAAGCCTCCTATTTATAAGAACAAATCCCTGTTTTTAAAGCCATCCCATTTGTGATATATTCTTGTCACAGCGGCACTAGATAACCAGGAAACTGGTCTGATACAGACTGGGGAAATCGCCAAAACTATGGCCCCTAGTCACCTTTGAGGCCTGGAATTGAACTCACTTCCCAGGCTTCCAGTCAAATAATATACAGGCATATAAGGTGAACATTTTCACCAGGTAGGTATACTCCTTAGAACAATCAATCATGGGAGATCAGAAGGGCAGTATTTGCAAAGAGAGATAACTCAGAAGGCAGGAATACATGGGAAAGAAGGACACAGGGAAAAGGTAAAAAGGGAGAACATGGGAAGAGAGCTGTTACATTATGGGGATTGCAATCAATGTTATGAAACAAAATGTGTATGAGCTGCATGGAAAATGAATCTGCTCTGTAAGCTTTAACTTAAATCATAATTTACAAAAGAAAGAAAGAAATTGAAGTTTAGATCAGTTAAGTAATGTGCTATCATCATACAACATATGACAGTTAGGAGATTAGAATGCAGGTCTCTAGGACTAAAGTCTACACTCTCCCTCCCACCTCCCATTATCTATGGTGGCTCCTTATGAATTTCAGAGGACATAAAAGGGCCTGGTTTTGACAAGAGATCTGGAATTTTTCCAGTGAACTGAATGGTCCTATGTCACATACCAGCAGCTGTCAGGGTGTGATCCGGAGATGTACATTATCAGGTGGTCAGAAAAACAGATTCTCTGTTCAGCTTTATCCCAGACCTCCTGAATCAGACTTCAGAGGTAGGGCCAGTCATCTGTGCTGCTGCAAGCCCCCAGAAAGATCTTAATGTCCCTAGGTTGAAACACCCTGGTGGTGACAGGGCAGCCATTCAGCTGGAACCCTGAGAGGGACAGACATCCCAAAGGTGCAAAGCATTCCTCAGATGGCATGGCCAGACAAAACCTCATCCCACTCAGCCATGCCTCACTTGAGAGTGCCTGTCACAGTCTGTGGTTCTACATTCCACCCCCACCCCTACTAGAGGATTGGCACACCCCAGAGCACAGAAATGGATAGATCAGCTTAAGTGGTGAGGGCAGATCAAAAACCTAAAGCCAAGCCCTGCACCAGGCCTGGGCCACTAAGGGGGAAAGGTGCTACCAACCCATTTGCTCACCCTGCCCTAGGCTGCTCCCAACCCAGGGGACACGTGATCGCCCTACTCCATACAGTACACAGGTGGAATTCAGGTCAGATAATTCCAGGGAGGGGCCCTTGGTAACTAGACAGTGAAGTAAGATTGAACTCCACACAAGACAAAAATAAGATTCTAAAAATAGCCCTAGGGCAACTGTGAGCACAGCTGGAGGTTTGGCCAGGAAATTTCAGGGCTGGGCTCAAAGGCAGGGAAAGACACAGGAGTCAGAATACTATCCGTGTGTGTGCACATGTTTGTGTGCATGTAGCAGAGAAAGGGTGTAAGGGAGTGGATTGTGATGAGGAAAAGTGCACGAGGTTTCTAACATGAGAGTTCTGGATAATTTATTACCCATGGGTACATGGATTCACTTTAAATTGTTCACTGATATATTAGATATTCTTCTGGGTATAGAAGCTGGCTTACTACATATATAAATACATGTATTTATCTTTTTTTGAGGGGGTGTTATTGCTCACTCTCTGCTAAAGTATGATCCACAGACCAGAATATCAGCACCACCCAGAACTTGTTAAAAATAGTCTTGAGTGGGCACATTGTCAGGACCCCCAAGGGACACATGTACACAGTAATATGTAAGAAGCCCTACTCCAGGCTTCTGAGACCCATTTCAAAGCCCAGGAGTGAAGCTGAGGGTCCTCCTGGAGTCAAAACATCAACACTCAGAGGCTACTGAGGGTGAGGCAGCTTCACACAGCCACAAGGGCAACGGAGAGCCAATGCAGGCAATTCACAGCAGTGGGCTGCTGGCTGAGGGGCTCTGGGGCCAGTTACCCTTGGACTGTAAGCACTGAGAATCTGATCCAGTCAGCTCAAGGCTCCAGTCACCATCTGAGCAGGTGTTGAGTGGCCCTGTCATGTTCTACCATTGGTGGCTGGGATACTGAAATTAACATGATACACAAATGCCACTCCCTGCATTTCTGGCCTCTACACTCCAGGGAGAGAAGCCAAGTTCCATCTGTCCCTCCACAACCTGTGCTGAGCTCTTATCATGTGCCAGTCCAGGGCCTTCCAGGGGAGGGAGACCCAGTCCTGCCTTCAAGGGATCAAACTACTGGTGGATAGTGATGCAAGAAAAACAGGTCATGGCAAAACAATGTGGATGCAGACAGACAAGAGTTGTGGTTCAGGTCCTACCAGACTCCAGAGAAGGACCAACCATGTAACCAGCCTCCTAGAAGCTGGGGTCTTTCCAGCCTAGAATAGATGACTCCTTGTACAATGTTTTTATTAACTTATCTAAATCTGTCTTTGCCTTGCCTCTGAATTATCATTTTTATTGACGTATAATTGACATACAGGACAGTGCTCTAATTATAAATATATAGTTTGGTTAGTAGTGACAACTGAATATACCTCTGCCACTATCGTTACATCAATATACAGAAAAAAAAAAAAAAAAATCCCTCCATAGATGGCACTGTTCTGACTTCTATTGCCATGGAGTGATTTTGCATATTTCTGACATTCATGTAAATGGGCTCACACAATTTGTGCACTTATGTTTGGCTTCTTTTCCTCAGCACAAGTTTTGGAAATGCACCTTGCCATCGCATGCACTGCCCTGCACCAGTGAGTGCCCTTCCTTCATCTCCTTCCTCACTGTGTTGAGCCCAGCATCTGGGTAAACCACACTTTGTCTATCCATTACACAACTGATAGACATTTAGGTAGTCAGCAGTGTTGGACTATTATAAGCAAAACTACTATAGGCATCTTTGTAAATTTTCTTTCTTTCTTTCTTTTTTTTTTTTTTTGTTTTTGGTGGACATATGTTCTCATTTCTCTTGCATATATACCAAGGAATATCCTTGCTGGGTCACAGAGAATTCTGCCTCAGAGTGCACAGTTTCTGGGGTCCTAACTAATTTGAGACACTAAAGATTGGTCCTGTGACTGTCAGTCCTTGTGGCCATATGGATGTCCTCTCTGTTGTCCAAGTCTGCATCAACACAGCTACAAGCACAGGCTGAGTCTGGGGTCTAACTTCCTAAGCCCCATGTAATGATTCCACTCCTAGTCCTGCTACCTTCCATACGTCCTGTCAGACCTTGGGGTTCCAGGCCCTGTAATGCCTGAGACCCTAAAAATAACCTTCCCCTACATCATTTGGACTATCTCCTTGCCCTACACCCCTCCTCAATCTACCTCTGAGCTAGGGCCTATCACTTCAGTATCCTCTCGCTTCTCCCTTAGAGATGAAAATAACCTCTCATTGAGTTTAGACTTTTCCAAAAAGATAAAACTTAGAACAGGGCTGTTGTTTGGCTCAATAACGCAATCCCCTGTGCACCAAAGTAGTGCAAAAACCTAACAATCTCCTCTTTTTTTCCTTTATTTTACTTTACTTTATTTCATTCCATTTAGTTATTTTTATTTTCATTTTTTTAATGGAGAAGGTATATAACAATAAAATCCAAATTAATCTATCCATATATCATTCAGCCTCATTTATCACCACTAGGTATTCTCAGTGACCAGTCAGTGTCAGACTCACCCTCAGGGTAGCTTGACCCAGCAGGGCTTTTGTATATCCTCTTTGTCCACTGCAAAGTTAGCAGACAGTTGTCAAGCCTGTGTGCACTTGAAAACTACCTGACACTTTTAAACAAACCACCACACAGGATTCACCCCTCAGAGATGCTGATTTAATTTAATGTGCAAAACAAACAAACAAAAAACAAACAAACTCACTGCCATCAAGTTGGATCCAGCTCATAGAGACCCCTCCTTGGGTTTCTGAAGCAGTATCACTGTGGAAGCAGATTGCCCAACCTTCTTTCTGAGGACCAAGGAGTGGCTGGTGGGTTTGAACCACCAGCCTTCTGGTTAGCAGTCAAATGCCTTAGGCGCTACGCTACCAGAACCCTTATTTAATGTGAAGTCAGGCTTAATAATGAACACTTGACTCCCTCTCATCTGCTCAATTCCCCCTGCAAACACCATGTAGTCAGTGACACAGCCTTAATGCATCCTTAAGCATTAACACATTCAGCAACCTATATTTCCACCACTCTAAGCTTGATAACAAGTGTGCTTCTACTGCCCTTGTGGCTGCAAGATGCCTGGAAGTGTCCATACTTCATCCCTCCATGTCAGCCCAGATGCCCAATCTCAGGACCTTGTATCCATGAAGGACCTCTCTCTTTGGCTACTGTCCTTTCCCACAGCAACTTGTAGTAGGAAACCCTTCACAGGGCAAACGTCATTACAGGAATGGTTCAGTCCCTCATTAGCCTTTCTGAGTGATGGACAGACTCTGTTTCCTGATGTACCTCCCTGTTTGGCCATAGTTTCCAGAGTTGCATCTGAGTCCAGTGGGCTGGGAGCTGGCCCTACATGGAGACATGTAGGTTGAGCACCCACACTGTCAGCATAGTAGCATTTGCAAGAAACATGGAGCCTTGCCTCTGCCTTCCAGAAGCTTCTGCTCCAATTAGTGGGTACAATTATTCGCATTGAGGAAGTCCTTAAATACCAAGAGAATCCCACACAGTGCATGTTTTAGAATGAACATAAGGCTTTAATTTTCCACTGTGTTTCTTGAGGGTCCAATTCACTGATTTCCTTTTTGATAGAACATATATTCCCTGTTGTTTTGGTTACCTTGTGCCACTCTAACAGAAAATATCACAAACAAGATGGCTTTAACAAACAGGAGTTTATTCTTACAGTTTTTGGAGTCTAGAAGTTCAAGTTCAAAATGCCAGGCTCTAGAGGCTGGGTAAAAGCCGCTCAGCCTTGGGCTTCAGCTCTGCCTCCTGTTCCTGGCCCACTGGAGCTAGGCTTTTCTTCACTCAGGCAGCTGCTGGCTGCTGAGGCTGATGAACCCAAGGTTGACAGGTGAAAAAGCACAGTCCTAATCCAAATCATAAGCCATTGATTCAAGTCCAGAAAAAGTCTCAAGATCGGCAGGCCAACATGGCACTTGCTGAACAATGACTCCGCTATATGCAGGGTTCAAGTGTGCAAAAAAGCAAGAGACCTTCCTCAAAGCTGCTTTTTATGTACTGGTAGCAGACCATATCCCTAAAGCAGCTACTCAGCTGCTCCAGTAGATTCCACCATGGAATTGATTGCCAATCTCACCATGGGGAATAACTACCTCCAGCTGCCCAGCCACTCAACAGGCCCAGCCAAGTTGACACACAACCTTAACTACCACACCAGTGAACATTAAACATATAAGAACATATATAAAATGAGGTGTTTCTGCATGGTTTCTTTCATAGCCTATAAGTAAACAAATTAGCAACCTCTGGTGTACTTTCTACTGGGGTAGTAAATACCTAAATAAACATAGCACCTTGCCCAAAGGATATCAATATAGGAATAAAGCAGGAACATTCTCACATTTGGTCTTCTGCTAAGCCATGGTCCTTTATCACTGAAACAAAGAAAGCTCCAGTTCTGAAAAAAAAAACGAGTGTACTGTGACCAGCATGTAAAACCAACAGGACCTGGTTTGGTTCTGAAGTCCATTTAAATCGATATTTTCTTCACCTCCTATGTTTTCATGCATGTAGGTCTATACATGTTGTTTTGCTATTTGTCATTGTGTCAGTTCTGACTCACAAAGACTTCATGTTAAGACAGAACAAAATGTTGTTCTGTATTTCACCATCTTCATGATCATTGGTATGCTTGAGTCCATCGTTGCAGCCACTCTGTCAATTCATTTCCTTGAGAGTTTCCTTAATTTTCACTGGCCCTCTACTTAATCAATCATGATGCCCTTTTCAGTGATCAGTCAGTCCCATGTGATGAAGTGTCCAAAGTAAGTTAGTCAAAGACTGAGACAATATTCTTGTGATTTATAGGGTTTTCATTGGCTGATATTTTTAAGTAGATTACCATTCTCAGTGATCTAGTCTGTCTTAGTCTGGAAGCTCCACTATAACTGGAATGCCAGCAGTGGATGGCTTGGAAAACAGGAATTTACTTTCTTACAGTTTAGGAGACTAGAAGTCCAAATTCAGAGTACCAGCTCCAGGGACTGGATGAAGGTCCCTTGACCTTAGATTTCACCTTTCCCTCCTGTTCCAGTCCCACTGGAGCGGAAGGTTTTTTCTGACTTATGCAGCTGCTGGCTGCTGAGGTTGATGAACCCAATATTGACTGGTAAAATGGCACAATCCCAAGATTGTCAGGCAACACAGCAGGCCATGGTTCAAGTCCAGAAATTGGAGATGAACACTTGGCCAAATGCAAGATCCAGACATGCCCAAAAGCCAGACTTTTCTCAAAGCTTCTCCATATATACTGGAATTAGGCCACACCACAAAGGCAATTACTTAGCTGCTCACAGCAGATTCCACCATGCAAGCTATTACAATCTCAACATGGGGAATACATCCAGCTGTTCAGCCACTCAAAACCATGGCCCAGCCAAGTTGACACACAACCTTAACTACCACATCCACTGAAATCTGTCTGCCATGGATGACCCTGCTAGTATTTGAAATACCAGTAGCATAGCTTCCAGAGTCATATAGCAATACACAATCCACCACATTACCACAAACTGACAGATGAGTAGGAGAGGTCTACGCATACACAGAGAAAAAAATAGAAAAGTAAGAGATTGTATTGAGATGAACAATACAGGTAGCAGACACAGAAATCCTAGGCCTATACCCTCTAATCAATCAATCAATCAATCAATCAATAAAATATTCAGCAAAGGTCTATGTGATAACATTGCAGAGAATTGACATTCAGAACATGGGGTGGATTGGATCCATTCTCCCTATGTCTCCAGAATAAACTGAAGAGAAAGAAAAAAAATTATTTATTTATTATCTTTTTAATATTCTAAATGACCATAATAGGTTTGTTTCAAGACCAAAAAACCAGGTACCTTCTTAGCGTCATGTAACATTTATTGAGCTCTTTCAATCATAGCAAATTTCTATCCCAGTTACCTATCTAACAGGGCATACTATTCATCTGTTGCACTTTGCCATACTGTAGTGGTATGCATATTGCTTAATATTGAAAGTTACACCACTGGTATTTCAAATACCAGCAGGGTTACCCATGGTAGACAAGTCTCAATAGAGCTTCCATACCAAACAGGCTCGGAAGAGAGACCTGGCAATCTAGTCTCAAAAATTAGTCATTGAAAACCCTATGGAGCACAATAGAACATTGTCTGATATAGTGCTAGAAGATTAGCTTCCTAAGTCACAGCAAAGGACTCAAACATACCAACAATCATGAAGATGGTAAAGGGCTGGGCAATATTTGATTCTGTTATGCATGGTGTCACCATGAGTTGGAGCCAAGTTAATGACAACTAACAAAAAAACATTTAGCAGCACAAGAAAGAAGAGATGGAGAAAGAGACATTTCTTAAAAGCTAACATGTCCAGTGCAGGAGTCTTTAAACCAAATGTCACAAAAAAAAAACTAAAGTGAAACGACTAGTAGGAAAAGCTGTTCAAAAGTGCAGTGATCAAGGGAATCATGAAATAATACAATTTTAAAAGGTGTAGTACCTAAGGCATTTGACTGCTAACCAGAAGGCTGGCAGTTCAAACCCACCAGCCATTCCTCAGAAGGAATATTGGGCAATCTACTTCCATAGTGATACTGCCTCAGAAACCCAAGGAGGGGTCACTATGAGTCAGATCTGACTCGATGGCAGTGAGTTTGAGAAAATTTATTGAATATTTCCTATGTGCATGGCATTACTAAGTGCTTTGCAATGATCACATTTTGAAATAACTTTTCTAAAAGGATACAATTCTTTGACCTATTCTCACACATTCTAACATCTCCTACATTTTTTTTTTAATTTTATTTTGATTTGGGTGAAGATTTACAGAATAAATTCACTTTTCATACAGCAGTTCACATATACTTTGTCTCATGTCATTGACCAAAATTTACAATGCAACATCTCCCTTCCCACTTCCTCCCCAT
>NW_006921743.1:3946916-3958654 GCF_000298275.1 Orycteropus afer afer
CTTCTGTGTCTGTGTTAATTGGTTTCCCTTTTCTTTGTTGAAGAGGGTCTGTGCAATCCTTCTGCCTAGTCCGCCATCTTGCCAGAACCCCCATCTCCTAAATTTTTGTGAGTATATCTAAAAGCTACAGTTAGTTCTACAGCGGTCCTTGTAGTTTGTGCTACTCCTCTTTGCCTGCAGTGTCCTTGTGAGCAGAGATTTACTGACCATAATTTAGTAGCAATCTAAATGATCAAAAATGTGGTTCCCCCAAAGCTGGATATGTAGAGAATGTAGTTTTACATGATCCCAAGCAATGTGAGAAGAGCCACAGATACAAAGACTTTGGTCACCCACAAAGCACTGAGAGTCCTCTGGCTGTGGAATTACAAAGTCTTCCTTCCAAGCACAGATACACCACCACTTGCACATCTCTGACCTCTCATTACATCCTCTGTAACTCAGGAAAGATGGTGGTGCTGGGTTCTCAGTGCACTTCACACTGCACTCGCTCTGAAAGTCCTGATGTTGGGACTGATTGGATGGGTCTTGGGTTCAGCCTGGACATCAAGCTCTGATAGTGATGTGTAAGCTGCTGATGAGGACTGCTATCAGGGGTTCTTCCTCATGAGGTGGTCATGGAAACCCAGTGAGGTAATGCATGGCACACTGTGCTCATGAAATGGACTCACTCAGTGTTAATCCATTTCAAACTGTGCCACATGTACCTGACATTCAGAGCTAAATATGTACTATGGATATTTCTGCCTAAATTTATAACAAACTCACAATCATAATCACAGCTTCATACTCTGCTTAACCCTTCTTTAGAACAATTGGCTTTCCATTTTGGACTTTGCCAAAGTCCAAATGAATTTTCTAAGCAGTCCTGCACATTCCTAAATGCCAATTTTGCTGCATGGAAAAACAGGAAGCCCACACAACACACATGGTTGTTTTTGTTTTTGTTTTTTTCCTAAGCAGCCATTCTCTCCCTACGATCTCCAAAAAGGGCTCAGGCAGAACAGCTTTTATCAAATCAACCTTGGCCAGCTCAGCCTTCATGACTGTGGACGTGAGGGGGCTACCTGTGTAGTTAGGCAATTTATAGACTAATATGGCCACCAGGAAACAAAGAAATGGGTTAAATACACTTTGGCCATGGGAAAGAATTTGCATCATCTCTACTAGTTAAACCATTTCTTCTGTTTACCCTTAAAGAAGACAAGCTTTTTCTAATGCTGAGCTGAGTAGAACATGTCTGGAGTGGGTCAGGATGGCTCCTGACCTGGACTACATCCTGCACCACCCTTGTGGTCACATGGGGTTCCTGGGAAGAGGAAAGAAGCTGATTTGGTAGAGCCATTGAGCTTCACTGCAAATTCACTCTGTGATAAAGCTGCAGTGTCAGGGATTACAGACAACTGCTCATTTTTTGGCACATTTTCCATCCAGGGGTAAGGTCTCTGTCCCCTTTCCTTAAGTTTGTATGGCTCTGGTTCTCCTTTGTTCCAGAAAATATAGCAGAAACAGCTTGACATGGTGTCGGATTCTTGACCAGAAATGATGAAATGGCTGCATACATGTTTCTGGTTCAGGAGATCCTCTCTGGAACCCTGAGCTGGCATCAGGCAGTCTAACTACCCAAGATGCTGTGCTGAGCCCTTCTGCATAGTTCTAGCTGAGCCCAGCCTCCCTGCCAACATGCATGCAATATATGGATAAATCCCTCTTGGTCCCTCCAGACACTCATTCTCTACCTCAACCTATGCAGCCCAAAGTTGAAGGATCACCCAACCATGCCATGCCAAACCCCTGACCATAAAAATCATGATCTACTAAAATGATGTCAAGTTAAACCCTTCAGTTCTGAAGTGTTGTGTTATACATCAGTAGATAACCACCCAAGGAGATACCCTAAGGTTCTCCCCACCCCCCAATGTCATCCTAATATTGACTATTTACAGGTTCACAAAGGGCTGGCCAAGCTATTCACAGTGAAGGAGGCCCCAAAGTCTCTTTCTTGTACTTAAACTGTAATAGGGGGAGCTCTGGTAGCATAGTGGCTAAGACACTTGCCTGCTAACCAGACGGCTGGCGGTTCAAACCCACCAGCCACTCCTCGGAAGGAAGGTTGGGCAATCCTACTTCCGTAGTGATACTGCCTCGGAAACCCAAGGAGGGGTCGCTATGAGTCGGGTTTGACTCGACGGCACTTAACAACAACAACAACAACAAACTGTAATAGAATCTTCCCTATTCCATGGTGCAGACTCACACAACAAAGATGTCTGGAACTTTTTGGCCTTGGGATCTGGAGTCCAGTCTTGGAAGGCATCAGGATCTACAAGAAGAAGGAGGCAGATGTGGCCAACAAGCAATCTCTATCATCTTTTTCCAGACACCAGAAACTATTTTCCTTGGAATCTGTGACTTGGGGCCTGGACACTTGAAACATCACCCTGTCCATTAAGGATAACCAGTTTTCCAGTGGTAGCTCTAAGGTGAGGTTTCTGAACCTCAGCACCGCTGACATTTGGGTCTAAATCATTCTTTGTGATGAGGGGTGGCTCACTGAATGCTTTGTCTACTTACTAGATGCCAGTAGCATTCCCACACCCCAGTGTGATAACCATAGTTGTCTCATCCCCAGGCAAGAAAACAAGGAGAAGAAAAATATCCCCCTGGTGGAGAACTTGGTTCAAACCCACCAGCCACTCCTCGGAAGGAAGGTTGGGCAATCTACTTCTGCAGTGATACCACCTCAGAAACCCAAAGAGGGGTCACTATGAGTCGGATCTGACTTGACGGCCATGAGTTTGTTTGGTTTGGTTTTTATGTAAATACTGGTGATAATCTCTTTAAATGAAGGTACATTTTATGTAGAATCAAGATAGCACCTTCCCAAAGGTATACTTCTATTGGAAATACCTATTTGATTGTTCACACATACATATCTTTAAATATGGTCTGCAGCTATTCAATATCCCTGCTTTTCACAAATACAAAATTTCCACTCAAGTATGTAATTTTCATATCCCAAGTGTACATTTGAATAGTTTCCAGTCTAATAAAAACAGAAGACTGAATATGCTGTGCTCAATTTACCACACCTCCCTCTCAGTCTCCACCTCCAATCATGTTTCATCACCTTCCATCATCTCCTACCACTTTCTACCACTACTACTACCCTGCAACACCCAGACCACAATATAATGGAAAGAACAGTGAGGGCAGAGAACACACCTCTCCCTCTTCCCTAATCAATCACTATCTAGACTTCTGCTCCACATTCCCCTCCACTAGAGATAGTTCCTGCCCTGATGCACACCCTAAGCAAATGTGTTTAGAGGTGGGGGCCACTGCCTGGGGTGCCCTTCATAGAGAGCAGAAGAACACTCATGTGCTACCTGCCAAGACCCTCAAGACTATATGTCACACTGGCAGCCATTCCCACATTCCCACATGGAGGAATGTGTATTTAGAGACAATTTATAGAACTAGGAAACCCTAGTATTTTTCCCATAGTTGGTCATCTTTTTCTCTCTCCTAGAGCAGTATAGTTTCCAAGGACAAGGTGACATTGCTTCATGTTTGATTCATGACAGCTGAGAATATCCCAGCTATTGGTGGAGTGAGAACAATCTCTCTAAGTCAACTTCTCCAAAAGCTAATGGTTATATATTTATTTTTTTCTTGCCAAAAAGTACCAATACTGGTCTCCTGTGACATCAGGGTGTGGAAAACCTTTCATTCATAAAGCTAAAACTCTCTCCTCTGCTCCTTACTCCTAACTTCTGCTGCTGCAATTATATAGCAGAAATAAGTGCTTTGGTATTCTCTTAAAGGAGAATGATGTTATTATTTCTCTTTCTGATGTCTTCTTCAGCCAGAGAGGCATGCTGTGTACCCCAGAGAGCTCTGAGGATCATAGGGATATGCCAGCATCTTCTGAGGTCACTAAGGCCATTATGATAACAATAACAAATACTTCTTGGAAGCCTACAGTACTCCTGATATGGAAGGTTCTCATTGAAGATTGTCAGAGCACCTCAGAGAGGAGCTCGTACTCATATAGTAAATCAGGGCTGGCAGCAGTTGAGAAATTTGTCCTAGATGGTGCCAACTTCACAGAGCTGGTCCTAGAATCCCAGTGTCTTAACATTTGTCTAGTGCATGCTTTAAGAAGCACAGCACAGAATCTTTCCAGCAGCCTGTGAAGGTCATCTGAAGTGTTACATTTTTCCAGAGTGCAAAGAAGGAAGGTAGAAGTAGCCGGTTTCCTGGAAACCCAGCCACACAGCCAGGCATTGTAGCAATTCCTCAACATACCTGTGGGCTCATCCAATTCTGAAGTCAAACTTGGACTTCAGAAGCAAACCTGGGATTTCAGAACTACTAGCCCTGTATTTTTCAAGGCAGCTGGTTGCATTCCACCTTAAATGGCATCAAAGGCCTAGAGCCCATGGTAAAGCAGACCCCTCTTTCACCAGGCCACATGAGAAGAAAGAAGGTAATTAGCCAGGTTATTACTCATATTAAAACCAAACCAAAACCAAACGGTCAAGTGGGTTCCAACTCATTGTGACCCTTCCTTGGGTTTTCGAGGCAGTATCTCTATGGAAGTAGATTGCGCAGTCTTCCTTCTGAGAAGTGGCTGGTGGGTTTGAACCACCAGCCTTCTAGATAGCAGTCAAATACCTTAAGCACTATTACCAGGTTTGTAAAATTGTGTCATCAAATAGGCCATGGTAGTTTCAGTTTGCTGTAGCTGGGGCAGGAAGGAGGTAGCCAGGAAATAGATTATCATTTTTGTGCATGGGCAGTAAGTCCATTTCATATGGCTTGTTATAAAGATTTCAGTATATGAGCCTAGACAGTTAGACCAAGTGGCTGGTCCCATTGTATGGTTGTAGGCATCATCCTGCTGGCCATAGGTCAGGTTGCCCTCTTTGCTTCCAAAACCTCTTAATATCTCCCTACCTTTCACCTAGAAAAGTAGTTCTCAAACCATTACATGTGAGCTACATTAGAAATTCAGATTCTTGGGGTCCCTTTAAACCTACTGAATGAGAATCTCAGGGCATGGGGTCCTGCAATCTGAGTTTTAACAAACTCTCCTGGAATTATGATACACCTTAAAGATGGAGAACCATTGACTTCCTAGATGGTTTACCTGTCTCTGGAGATACACCTTTCTCTCACCCATGTAGAATTACCACTCTAAACTGATATTGTCAAGGTATACTTACACTTCAATTCTGAAGACCTCTCCACTGGCTAGTTGGTATATTATCCCCATGTGCATAGATTTTAGAGTCTATGATCTCTCCAATGCTTTCTTTGACTCTTCCTCCCAACCTTCCCTGTTTCTACTCTGGAGCTTTAGTCAGCTTGATCAGACTCTTTACATAATGTGTGCCCCATTGTGTTTCAGCAGAATTTTCCTCTCTAACTTGAGTATCAGGATCCCTAGGAACTTGTTACAAATAGTTTTGCAGGACCATCCATTGTGAATTCAGTACAGGATATCAGGGATGAAACCCAGGAATTTGTATTTTTAACAGATACAGGTGGTTGTTATGACCAGAAAATTTTGAAAAATATTGTAGCAGAGGATGTCACTGATATGTGTGTTAGAGACTTCCAGAAATAGAATGTTACTAAGAGGATATTAGAATCTTTCATTATTCATAAGATTTTACTAAACAAAAGAAGAATATCTAATATCTTTGCCCACTTACCCCATGCTAGCACTTTCCTGTGTGCTTGACATATATTAACTTATTTAATTCTTCAATAATCTTGTAAGAGAGGTCTTACTGTTGTCACTCCATTTTATAGATGAGAAAACAGACACAGAGAGCTTAAGCATTTCCCCAAGGTCACATAGCTGGGAAGTAACAGAGCTTAGATGTCAATCCAGGCCATCTGGCTCTTAGCTCTCAGTCTGGAGACCCAGGCAGCACTCACTCTTAATAGCTATGCTCTCAATGTTTAATGACTTTGGAATTCACTACCCCCTCAGAGACATCATGACATGCAAACTGGCACTAGCCAGCGTTTCCAACACTTCTACAGTGTCTAAAGTGCCCCCCGCAGAACATTCCTATATGTAAACCAAGTCTTTTCCTTCCTGCCTCACACATTTGAGACATTTGACACTGTAGATCACACATTTCTCCAGAGCTTGTGCCAAAGAGGCAAGGAGGCTGCATCTTCTGACCTCCTCTAACCCCGCAAGAGGAAGACAGAATCACCATCAATAGCCCAAGGCCTATTCCTGTGAGGCCATATATGCTGCCTCCCTCCTGCCCTTTCATCAACCCTGACACCAACCGTTCCTCCTGCAGCACTCACCACCTTTCTGCTGGGTTCAATAATTTGCTGCAGTGGCCACACAGAACTCACAGATTATGGGGTTTATTAAGGAAGCACCAGACTACAATTCAAATTCAGAGTCAAAGCTCAGTCTCAGCCCGCTGTCTCTCAGCCAACAGTCTCTCTCAGTCTCTCTCCTGACAGTACGTGTCTCTCAGTATCTTCTTTTCAGAAGCACATGTCTGTATGAAGCGTGTTTCTCTCAGCAGCATATGTTTCTCAGCCAGCAGTCAGAGAGTCTCCTTCTGCCTCTAGGAGAGCTCCTTTTTGAGCCTGGCAGAGTGGCCAAACTAACCAATCCCAACATCAAAATTCTATACACCTGAGAGAGAGCAAACTTCCCAGAAAATTACTTGGTACTACACGCAAGAGAAATGTCCCAGGTGGATAACTTTAACAGTCAGGAGCTACTTAGTTACTCATGGCAAATTCCACTACAGAGTTTACAAAGACCTATGGCTAGAAAAGCCATACCAGGTAATTTACTACACCACAGAGTTTTTCAGAGTATACTTATTCTCTGGTTTCTCTTATCTCCTTGCTTTTGTGGGTACTCTCCTTCCCATCCATTAGATGCTGCCATGCCTGGGGCTTGTTTCTAAACTCTTTTCTATCTAGACAATCTTACTCTCTGTAAGATGACAACTCCCAAACCTAAGCTTCTCTACCAAATGCCATACCCTTATGTTCACTAGACTACTGTTTACTTCTCTTGGGATAGCCCTTTGGGACAACCAACCCAAAGTACCCAGAGCCAAGCCCTTCATCCCCACCTTTGCCTGCTTTCCATTCAACCCTGGACCCATATTAATTTGGATGTCTACATCATACATGATATTGTTGTTGTTGTTATTGTTATGTGCCGTTGAGTCAGCCCCGACTCATAGCGACCCCTCCTTCAGTTTCCGAGGCAGTATCACTATGGAAGTAGGATTGCCCAACCTTCCTTCCGAGGAGTGGCTGGTGGGTTTGAACCGCCAGCCTTCTGGTTAGCAGTCAAGTGCTTTAGCCGCTATGCTACCAGAGCTCCTATACATGATGTAGACATCCAAATTAATATGGATCCAGCACTTGACTGCTAACCAGAAGGCTGGCGGTTCAAACCCACCAGCCACTCCTCGGACAGAAGATGGGGCAATCTACTTCCATAGTGATACTGCCTCGGCAACCCAAGGAGGGGTCGCTATGAGTCAGATCCGACTCGACGGCACATAACAACAACAACAACAACATACACATGGAAGCCTCCTTGATCCCTCCTTCTTTGTCTCTGACCAGGCACAGTTTGCCACCTCCATAGTTCCTGAACATCTCCATTTAATACAGCCCAGGTCACTAGAATCTCTGCAGATAACAACTTCTCACTGGTCTCCTAACCCCTCTCTTGCTTCCCACTCCCAGTCCATTTTTTACATGGTTTTTATACTCATCTCCCATGCACAGACCACATCCTACCTGCATTGCCCTCAATAATACATAGGCTGTATTGCAGAAAGATCTTTCAAAGCCATTGCTGTCAGATGCATTCCAACTCATAACAACCCTATAGAATAGAGTAGAACTGCCCCACAGGGTTTCCAAGGCTGTAAGTCTTCATAGAAACAGACTGCCACATCTTTCTTCTACAGAGTGGTTGGTGGATTCAAACTGCCAACATTTTAGTAAGCAGCCAAGCACTTAACTAATACCACCAGGACTCCTAAGAAAGACCTTTCAAGGGAATCCCTAATTCTCTCTCCAGCCCACCAGTATGCCTGGACTCATGAATGATGTTCACTATGCTCTGTTTTTCTAGTTTTAGGCATTTGAGTGTGTCATTCTCTGGTGTTTTCTCCCTCTTAATTCCTCCATTGTTGTTGTTGTTGTTGTTATGTGCCGTCGAGTCAGCCCTGACTCATAGCGACCCCTCCTTGGGTTTCCGAGGCAGTATCACTACAGAAGTAGGATTGCCCAACCTTCCTTCCGAGGATAGCCACTCTTTATCCTTTAGGCCTTGATTTAGCTCTTAGCTCTGGTGGCGTAATGCCTGAGGTGTTTGACTGCTAATCAGAAGGCTGTGGTTCAAACCCACTAGCCACTCTTCAGAAGGAAGATTGGGCAATCCACTTCTGTAGAGATGTTGTTGTTGTTGTTATGTGCCATCAAGTCGGACCTGACTCATAGTGACCCCTCCTGGTTTCCAAGGCAGTATCACTATGGAAGTAGATTACCCTATCTTCCTTCCGAGGAGTGCCTAGTGGGTTTGAATTGCCAGCCTTCTAGTTAGCAGTCAAGTACCTTAGGCATTCAGAAACCCAAGGAAGGGTCGCTATGAGTCAGGAATGACTCAACAGCAGTGAGTTTGTTTTAGTTTTTTATCTGAAACTTAGGTCCCACTGAGAGCTCCTCCTGCCCCTTGCCTGCCCCTTGCCTGTCTCTGGGTACAATAATTGTGAAATGACCTGCCTTTTCCTCCACAACACTACAAGCACAGGGGGTAGGGCTCGCTTTTGTTCCTTATTGTTCCAAGAACATGTATGTTCTTGGAAAGACCTGCCATTTTGTCACAGGACTAGATCACCTAATGGAAACGGCCTTGCAGTAATGACAAGCTGCTGAAGACACACTTGGTGTTAGCTACCATCAGCTCAGCCCATGACTCATGGTGAAACTATGCACAAAAGAATGAAACACTGTCTGTTCCCATACTCTACCCATGATCAGTTGCAGATCAAATCATTATGACCCATTTCTTTTTATTGTTGTTGAAAGTATATACACCAAATCATACACAAATTCAACAATTTCCACATGTACTATTCAGTGACACTGATCACATTCTTCAAGTTGTGCAACCACTCTCTCCCTCCTTTTCCAAATGGTTCTTTCCATATTAACACAAACTCACTGCCTTCTCTGCTTCCTGTCTAGCTTTTTGAGCTGCTCTTATCAATTTGATCCCATTTACATAGTTCTTCAAAAGAGCATGACATTCAAGTCAAGCATTCTTTACTAAACCAATTTATTGTTTGATTTAAAGATGACTTCAGGGGAAGTCTTTAAACCTTTAAGGTTTAAAGGTTATATCATGGCAACAGTTTCAGAGGTTCATCTAGCCTCAGCAACTCCAGAAATTCTAGGTTCCATAAGAATTTAGAATTCTCTTCTACATTTCCCTCCTTTGGATCAAGGAGTCTATAGAATCTCTGATGGAAATGTTCAGTAATAATAGTTGGGCACCATCCTGTACTTCTAGCCTCATGCCAAAGGAGGCATTTGTTCATGGAAGTAATTAGGCACTCATACTATTTCTTCCTCCTATTTCTGAATCTTCTTTTTCCTCTGTTGCTCCAGTCAAGTAGAGACCAATTATTGTATCTTGAATGATCATTTGCAAGCTTTTTAAAATTATTATTATTATTGATTGTGATTTGTGTGAAAGTTTACAGGGCAAATTCATTTTACATATAACAATTCATATACATTTTGTTTCATGACATTGATTGCAATTCCCATAATGTAACAACTCTCTTCCTACTTCTTCCCTGTGGTTACCTTTTAACTGTGTCCTTCTTCCCTACACATTACTGCCCTCTGAGCTATCTCCCTCTGTAAATACTGGTCTTCTGATCTTCCACTTGCAAGATTTTAAAACCCCAGGCACTTTGCAATGAACTTGGAGAAAGAACAGAAGCACTAAATAAAATATTTGGCCCAATTACCTGAAATGATGCATGAAACCATAACCCTAAACTTCCAAACCAAGAAATCAAATTCCATGAAGTATTTATCTGCAGCTGCTTTTTTTTTTTTTTTTTTGGTAAGAATATATATTACACATTTGTTAGTTCAGTGTTTTACTGATGCACAACTTGCTGACAACATTTACCTTAATTTACTGTGCAACAATTTCTCTTAATCCATGAAAATTTTCCATCACCATAAACAAAACTCAGTGCTTTATAAGTAAAAATGTCCCCTTTCTTCCTCCCTCCTGCTCCTGGTAATTGTTTTGGTAACTTACTGTCACTCTGACAAGAATATACCACAAATGGGATGGCTGGAACAAGTAGGAGTTCGTTCTCTTACAGTTTCATAGGCTAGAAGTCTGAGTTCAAAGTGCCAGGCTCTAGGGGCTGGGTGAAAATCCCTCAACCTTGGGCTTCAGCTCTGCCTCTTGTTCATGGTGCACTGAAATTAGAGGCTTTTCTTCACTCAGACAGCTGCTGGCTGCTGAGGCTGACAAACCCAAGGTCGACAAGTGAAAAGGTACAGTCCCAATATCACCAAAAAACATGGCAAGCCACTAATTCAAGTTCAGGAAAAGCCCCAAGATAAGCAAGGCATGGCAGGCTGCTGAACAACAATTTGGCTACATGCAAGATTCAGTGGTGCCAAAAAGCTACTGACCATTCCCAAAGCTGCTTCTTATATACGGAAGCAGGCCGCATGCTTAAAACAGCTACTCAGCTGCTTGTGGTAGATCCTGCCATGGAGATGATTGCCAGTCTCATCATGGAGAATAACTACCACCAGCTGCCTAACCACTCAACCAGGCCCAGAAAAGTTGACACACAATCTTAACTATCTGTAACCAATACAAAGTTTGGTCTCTATACATTTTCCTGTTCTTGTCTTTTATTTAAATGAGGTTATACAGTATTTCTCCTTTTGTGATTAACTTATTTCAATCAACATAATGTTTTCAAACTTGATCCATGCTATCACATGGATCAAGACTTCATTTATCTTTCTAGATGGCCCATTAGGTTTTCACTGGCCAATTTTCAGACTTAGAAAAATCAGGGCTTTTTTCCTAGGCCATTTTAGCCTGGAAGCTCTGATGAAATGTCAGCATCATAGCAACATGCAAGCCTCCACTTATAGACAGGTTATGGCTGCACTTGAGGTGCATTGGCCAGGAATTGCATATGAGTCTCTCACAAAAAGGCAATAATTCTACCACTAAACCACCACTGCCCTAGACATCTGCAATTAAGTACTCATGTCATTGTTGTTGTTGTTAGGTGCCATCGAGTCATTTCCGACTCATAGCAACCCCATGCACAGCAGAACGAAACACTGCCCAATCCCGTGCCAGCTCTACGATTCCTGCTATACTTGAGCCCATCATTGTAGCCACTGTATCAATTCATCAGTTGAAGGCCTCCCCCTCTTTTGTCAACCCTCCACCCTACCAAGCATGACATCCTTCTCCAAGGAATGGTCCCTTCTGACAACATGACCAAAACAGGTTAGACGAAGTCTGGCCATTCTCACTTCCAAGGAGCATTTCGAGTGCACTTCCTCCAGAACAGCTCTGTTAGTTCTTTTAGCAGTCCATGGTACTTTCAGCATTCTTCGCCAGCACCACAACTCAAAAGCATCAACTCTTCTTC
>NW_006921743.1:3959443-3963185 GCF_000298275.1 Orycteropus afer afer
TACATGCAATATTATTGATATTGTTCTATAATTTCCACATTCTGTGGGATCACCTTTCTTTGGAATGGGTACAAATATGGATCTCTTCCAGTCAGTTGGCCAAGTAGCTGTCTTCCAAATCTCTTGACATAACCAAGTGAGTGCTTCTAATGGGGCATCCATTTGTTGAAATATCTCAATGGGTACTCCATCAATTCCCAGAGCCTTGTTCTTCACCAATTCTTTCATTGCAGCTTTGACTTCAGTGCCTTTGGTTCTAGATCATATGCCACTTCCTGAAATGGATGAAGATCAACCAGTTCCTTTTGGTACAGTGATTCTGTGTATTCCTGCCATCTTCTCTTGATGTTACTCATGTCATTATCATACTTAAAAGCAGCTTTTTAAAACAGTAAGACACAGTTAATTAGTGACTCATGAATAAGATTACTTTGTGAAACATTTTTTTCAGTACTGGTCATGAGCGTGGCGAGTAGAGGCAATTGGCTTGAAATATAGAATGTATTTCTTACCATGAGTCACTCTCAAAAATCTTTGAAATCTATACTTCTGAGATCCCCTAGAGAATCCTTGGCAAAGCACAGTGGCTGCATCTAGAGAGCATCATCAATGTATGCAGAAAAGGCATTTGACAAAATTCAACACCCATTCTTGATAAAAATGCTCTGTGAAATAATAGAGATAGAAGGGAAATTCCTCATTATTATTAAGGGCATATGCACAAAACCAATGGTCAACATAATTCTCAATGGGGAGAGACTGAAAACATGTCCCTTGCAAATGGGAACCAGACAAGGATGCTCTTTATCACCACTCCTATTCTATATTGTATTGGAAGGCCTAACCAGAGCAGTAAGGAAAGAAAGGGAAATTAAAGGTAAAAAATTGGCAAAGAAAAAGTAAAATTTCTCTATTTGAAGATGATATGATCCTGTGCCCAAAAAATCCTACAGATTCAATGAGAAAACTATAAGAGCCAATAGAAAGATTCAGCAAAGGGGCAGGGTAAAAGAAAAACATACAAAAATCCATCAGATTCTGCTACACTAAAAAAGAGATCTCTGAAAATGAATCCAGGAAAGCAATATCATTTACAACAGCTAACCAGAAGGCCGGTGGTTCAAATCCACCAGCCACTCTTCAGAAGGAAGGTTGGGCAATCTACTTCCATAGTGATACCACCTCGGAAACCCAAGGAGGGGTTGCTATGAGTCAGGTCTGACTCGACAGCACATAACAACAACAACAATCTCAAAAGATTAACTACTTAGAAATAATCTAAACAGAGACATAAGAGACCTCTACAAGGAAAACTATAAAAAAAAAAAACTACTACAAGAAACAAAAACAGGGGGATTTTCAAAAATGGAGCCTCACCAGTGAGTACCATGGTTTTTTTTTTTTTCCCCCTCTGGCATCTAAGAACTTTAATAACTAGGTACAACAGTTTGAATTGAGATTTTTGGCACTCTGAACAGCTCACTGATCCAGATTACACCAAACATGAAGAGCATAATTGGAGGAAAAGTACAGGGATATTTTTTTAGGAAAGAGCTACTGCTAGAAGTTGAACAGGCACCTGAGAGAGACCATTGGAAACCTTTCTGGGGCAGTCACTGTCTGCCAGGTGGAGGCAGCAGCCTGAGATCCCCGAGCCAAGAATGAGATCAATTATAGCAGCTTACCAGCAACCAATACAATACTCCAGGAGGCAGCGGCAAAGACATGTCTCCAATGGCTGATTTTGTCAGTAATTTGGGAGGTGAGGGTGCAGCGGGACATGGACACCTTTGCTGATACACAGGTGGCGATCTCACTGGTGCACCAGAAAGGCTAACTCCCTCTCCTCCCAGCAGATTACAGAGCTGATTTGGGTCAGACTGGGAGACACCGTGCTTTTCTTTGCCACAGTTATCGGGACTGTAGGTACTCCCTGAATCCACCACAGCTAAATTTCATGCATCTTTGGTGCCGCAGGTGGGCGGTATCACTGACAAACTCCAGAGCCACCCATTGCCAGTCGGGTGGGATTGTGTTACCACTGCAGGCAGATGGGGCACAGAGATCAGAAAAACCACAGCTGAGTGCACTCACTCGAATTTTGCCCTGGAGCCGTGCTTTGGCACTGTGGGGCCATGGAGGTGGGGGCTTTGGGTGTGCATGAAATTGGCAGAAATTTGTGACCCTCTAATAATACAAATCTTTCCTGAGATTGAGCCGCCATCTTGCAAATAAATAAATCATAAGTAAGAGCCTGCTCATGTACTCCACCAAGTCCAACACACCTGAAATTGCATGCATCTTTGGCACTGCAGATGGGTGGTATCACAGACAAACTCCAGAGCCGGCCATTGGTGGTCTGGCTGGATTGAGTCAGCACCACCAGGCAGAAGGGGCACAGAGAACAAAGAAACTGCAGCTGAGCCTGGTCCCTGAATTTTACCTTGGAGCCGCACTTTGGCACTGTGGGGCTGTGGAGGCAGGGCCTTTTAGTGTGCCCGAAATTAGCAGAAATTTGTGACCCTCTAACAAGAGGAATTTTTTCCTGAGGTTGAGCTGCGGTCTTGCAAATAAATACGTCATCAATAATACCCATCTCAAAGCCCTAGTAACTGACCCTAGCAACACTAAGCTTTCCTTCTTCTGCTCCCAACTTCTCCACCAATAACTTCACTCATTCAATAGAAGAAACCATATTCAGCCAAATACCATAAAATCTCATGCTTTGAACTCTAAACCCTCTGTATGAAAAACAGAAACACATATCCACACTTCACACAATGATTCCACCATCACAAAGAAAACAGCACAGTGACCCAACACACCTGAATCAATATTAACATAAAACACACCAGCTTCATATAAAATAAATCAACACCTAACCAGCACCGAGAGACAACCTCTACCAGATTCCAAGGGCTTAAGAAGAGGTTCTGCTTTCCAATAACCCCAAAAACTCTACAAACTGGCACTACACGACTGAAAAGGTCTTAGTTTACACTTTGTTTTTTTTCTTTTCTTCTCTAGTGATTAACCCCGTTACTTGTTGGGTTTTTTTTTTTTTTCTTTTTTTATCTCTTTTTTGTTTCCTAGTTTGTTTTCTTTATTCATTATTCTCCTTTTCTACCTTTTTTCTTTTGGTTACCTATCCCCAGATATTTCATATTTACCTGTTTTCTTTTTCTTTTCCCCACTTTTTCTTTTTTGGGGGGTTACTCTTCCTGAGTGATTTCAGGGTATATTTTTTGTCCATGTGCTTTTAGTTTTTTCAATGGTTATTCAATTGTAATTTTTGCCTAACTAAATGGGAGACAACAAAAGTCCCCCTAAGATACAAGTAACCCACACCTCCTGCAACTTCACTTACTGAGCAAGAGCCAGAACCTCCACCAGCGGGACAATGATTTTAAAAAAAAAAAAAAAAAAACACCAAGATGATCCTGAATCACTCTTGGCTGTTCTTCACAAACAATTAACAGAGATCTTAATACAATACCACGGTGCCTCAGAGACAACAGACCATGGAAGTCCACACAATGAAGCAAGATAAAGGGGTAGAAATAAGGGAACAGGTAACAGATCCAGAAAACATCCCTGAGGAAGAAGCAGCATTGGGACTCTCTGATAAGGAATTCAAAAGAATTATATTTAGGTATCTTCAAAGGATTGAGAGACAGACCAAAGAAAACACAGCAAAAACCTTAGAAGAATTTTGGAAGAAAATACAAGAACAAAATGACAA
>NW_006921743.1:3963490-3964317 GCF_000298275.1 Orycteropus afer afer
ATTGGAATTCCAGAACAGGAAGAGAAAAATAAAACCACTGAGAAAATCATCCAAGATTTGCTGGAGGAGAACTTCCCTGATATGATGAAAGAGAAGAACATATCCATTCAGGAAGTCCAACGAACCCCAAAGAGGATAGACCACAAAAGAAAATCACCAAGATATATCATCATCAAACTTACCAAAACCAAGCACAAAGACAGAATCCTGAGAGCAGCATGGAAAAAACAAAAAGTTACATACAAAGGTCAGCTAGTAAGATTTCTCAGCAGAGACCATGCAAGCGAGAAGACAATGGGATGATATATATAAAACACTGAAAGATAAAAATTTTCAACTGAGAATTATACACCTGGCAAAAATGTCCCTCAAATATGATGGTGAAATTAGGAGATTTCCAGATAAGCAGAAGCTAAGGGAATTTGTTAAAACCAGACCAACCTTACAAGAGACGCTAAAGGGAGTACTTTGATCGTAAAACCAAAAATAGCAAATATCAACAGACCATTAATACACAAGATGACATATCCCAGAAACCACAGCTATGGACATAGCCAAAATAAAAAGAGATTTCAAGATTATAAGCAGGGAACCAAAGACATCAATAGGCAAGCGAGGAAAACTACAAACAAAAAGAGGGAAAATATGTAGTTACAGAACTTCTAAATGGTGAGGAAGTTAAGAGAATTGCAAGACAGAATAGATGTTCTAAACTCAGGGAGAAAAGTATAAATCATAGGGTAACCTCAAAGAAAAATGATAAACCTTCATATTACAATAAAAAAGAGGACAAGAACAAATACCCAGCAAATACTAAAACAACAGCA
>NW_006921743.1:3974879-4007548 GCF_000298275.1 Orycteropus afer afer
GAGTTGCCTCTCCTCACCTAATCCCTTCGGCTGACTGCTCTTCTCTCTGGCTTCCTGGCTTTTAATCCCCTTTCTCCTGCTCTTCCCACTTGCTACTTTGGGCATCCCTGAGTTGTCTCTCCTCACCTGTAACCCTGGGGCTGACTGCTCTTCTGTCCGGGTTCCTGGCTTTTGGATTTCCAAGGCAGTATCACTACAGAAGTAGATTGCACAATCTTCCTTCCAAGGAGTGGCTGGTGGGTTAGAACTGCCAGGCTTCTGGTTAGCAGTCAAGTGCCTTAGGCACTATGAGACCAGATGTAAATTCACACTGATCCAATGTTGCATTCCTTGCACCATTATCCCACACCCTCAGTAGCCATTCCCATACATATTTTCCAGGTTTCTGCCTGTACATGTTAGCAAAATCAAGCAGGTCTTTTTGGGTATATTTTAACACTTCCTCAGTCACACTTTGTATTTCACCTTTGGGGTTCGCTTGGACTTAACTTTAGTTATATGTCTAGCAGCAACAATGGGTGGTTGGGGCAGTTCCCAAGAACATTCAGGAATGTCTTTCATGGCTTCTGCCTCAGGCTATGACCCAGCAGGAACAGTTGGGCTAATCCCATCAAATGAGGTGGAGGGGATAATGGTTTACAGTAATCCCTTCAGATGGGAGGGATTCAGCTGAGCTTACAGGCTCCATATCCTGATCTTCCTGACTATTTGCCCATATGTCCCCATTCCAGGTTTCAGGATTCCATTTTTTCCCAATCAATGCCCTCACTTTAATTTCAGATACCATTCTGGTTTGGCAATTTAATTGACATTGTAATTCAGCCACACTTACAATGAGACTCTGGGTTTGGTTTCCGGCAATATCAGCTTTGTGACTAGAAGAAATAAGGCTTTCTTTCAGAGCACAACTGGAAAGATTGAGGTCTTTCATGTGGCACTTAAACCATGACTCAGCAGCCCTGAGCTCATCTTTCTCTTTCATCACTTTGTCTAGTGTAAGTAGGACCAACCAACCAGCTTCCTTATACTCCTCATGCTGACAAAATTGCAGTAAAGTGTCAAATATGTGATCACCCAGAGCTTCACTTCTCACAAGTACTTGATCTATTGGTGGTGCTATTTTGCACATTAATGTTGCCACCTCATGCCATGGATTGGCAGGGCTCTCTTTACTAATGGAGGCAGGGTCACCAGTGCCTTTACAATTAATCAGATTGGAAAACCAATTTAGGAAGACCATCCTTCTGATTTTGTCTCTCTAGAACCACTCTTGGTACCAAACGTGTTAGACTGAGTTCACTAGAGAAACAACACTGGTAAAGCTTATGTAGAGAGAGAAAGAGAAATTTATCTTAGGAAAATGGCTCACACACTTACAGAAGCTGGCAAGTCCCAAGTTATTGAATCAAATGTCAAGCTGGAGGTTTTTCCTGACTCATGCAGCTGCAGGGGCTGAGGAGTTCAAAGTTGACAGTATACTGGCTATTGACTCCAACAAATGATGACTCCAAGATCTCCAGGCCAAATGGTGGATTGTTCACTCATGGACAGTTGTAGGCAGCAAAACAGAATCCCGATCCATAAAAGAATGTCTCTTTTCCCAGGATGTCCATAAATATACTGGAAGCAGGCCACACCTCTAGGGAAACTTCCTTTCAATGGATTGGCTGCTCAAAACATATACATCTGATCCCATCATTGGAACAATCCACATCACAATTGTTTAAACCACACAGAAATGTTGTCCAGCCAAGTTGACACACAGCTCCAATTATCACATCTTCCTCCTTTCTTTCTTTCTTTTTTTTTTTTTTTTGGTTGTCTTTCCTGTTCCTGATTCTTGGTTTTTCTTTTTTCTCTTCCCTTTTCTAGGTTCTCTTCCTTTTTTTTTTTTCTTTCTTTTCATTGTTCTCATCCCTTGTTTTATCTTTTGTACTTTTCCCTATTCTTTTACTCTTGCTCATTTCTCTTACTCCTCCATCACCAGACATTGTGCTTTTGTTTTTTCTCTTTTTCTCATTATCTTTCTTTTATCCTTTTTAAATATATTTTCAAAATTTTTCTTATTATTTATTGCATTTCTTTTCTTTCTTTTGTGATTATTCCTGTTTGTTTATGCAGTTGAGTTTTTTGTTCTCTTGTTTTTATTTTTTTGATGGGTTTCTTTATGTTTTTGTCCAACTAAGTGGAAGATAACTGAGTTGGAGACAGCAACTATTCCCACACAACTCAACAATACTTGCACCACCTGCAGCCCCACCCACTGAGTGAGGGCCACCTCTTGCTTTTGCACTAACTGACCAATGATTGATGGTGGCCAATACCAGCTCAACTCACCTTCAACTGCTCTTTACAAACAGCTAACAGACATCTGTGCACACACTCTCATTCTCTATCACACCCACCAGGAGACAGGTGGTGAGTTCCTAAGTATGAGTCGGGTCTGACTTGATGGCACATAACAACAACAACAACAACAACAAAAGAGCTAGCGAATAGAGGAGTACAGTATTCTGCTTACACAGATATACCAAAACAAAACAAAGGAAAAAAAAATTTCATGAATCACAAATTAAACATGAATACAACACCACAATGTCTCAGAGACAGCAGCCCATCACAGCTCTAACAAAATAACAACATAAAGTAGTAGAAACAAAGGAGAAGGATACAAACCCAGAAAACATCCCTGAGTAAGAAGCAGCATTGGAACGCCCTGATAAGGAATTGAAAAAAAAAAAAAAAAAATTATATTTGGCTATCTTCAATGGACTGAGAGACAAATCAAGGAAAACAATGACAAGAGCAAGGAAAACACAGAAAAAAACTCTAGAACAATTTGAGAAAATTATACAAGAACAAATTGACAAACAAAAAATTAGGAACAAAAACAACAAAGAGAAATCAGAAAATTAATACTCAGATTTCAGAAATAGATAACACATTGATTGGGCAATGCAATAGAATTGATTCAATGACAGAATAAATGAGATTGTAGACAAATACCTCAATACTACTTTGTTGAGGGATCAGCCAGACAAAAGATCAAAACATAATGAAGAAAGACTAAGATTCATGTGGGATACCATCAAGAAGAATAACCTACATGTAATCAGAACTCCACAAGAGGAAGAGACAGAGAAAATTACAAAGAAAATTGTCAAAGATTTCTTGGAAGAGATTTTCCCTAATATGATGAAATATGAGAATATATCCATTCAAGAAGTTTAACAAACTCCAAACAGGAGAGACTCCAAAAGAAATCACCAAGACATACCATCAAAGTCACCAAAACCAAAGACAAAGAAAGAATTCTCAAAGCAGTATGGGAATAATGAAAAGTTACCTGCAAAGGGCAACCAATAAGACTAAACTCTGATTTCTCAGTGGAAACCATGTAGATGAGAAGGGAATGGGATGAGATTTATAAAACGTAAAAGACAAAAAAAATTCCAACCAAGAATTATATACCAGCAATATTGTCTATCAAATATGAAGGTGAAATTAGGAGACTTCCAAATAAGCAGAAATTAAGGGAATTTGTTAAAACCAGACCACTTTAACAAAAGATGATGTAGGGAGTCCTTCAGACAGGGAACCAACAACAACTGATGATTAACACACATGATGAAATAACCCAGAAATCAACCCAGTTATAGAAGCTTCCAAAGTAAAATAAACTTAGAAGATTGTAAACAGTGAACCAGAGACATCAATTGGTAAATGAGGACAAGTAAAAACTAAAAGAGGAATAAATAGTATAGTTACAAAACTTCTAAATGGTGAGAAAGTCAAGACAATGACAAGAAAGAACAGACTTTTAAACTTGGGAAGAAAATTATAAATTGCAGGTTAACCTCAAAGAAAAATAATAAAACTTCACATCAAAATAAAAAATAGGACAAGTAAAAATTCTAAAACAATAGCAATGAAACAGATGCACAAAACTCATAAACAAAATGAACTCAGCACAAATAATTATATGGAACAAAGAAATGAGTGACACCACACACACACACACACACACACACACACAAAACACATAACAAAATATCAATAAAATCATTTTTAGTGATAATTACGCTGAATGTAAATGCATTTGATGCACCATTCAAGAGACTGAGTGTTGCAGACTGGATAAGAAAACATAAGCCATCAATATACTGTTTACAAGAGACTCACCATAGATACGAAGACAAAAATAGACTAAAAATCAAAGGTTAGAGAGAGATATACAAAGCAAATGGCAACCAAAAGAGAGTAGGAGTGGCAATATTAATTTCTGATAAAACAGACATTATAACAAAAATGACTATAAGAGACAAGGAAGGACATTGTGTAATGACTAAAGGATCATTTGAACAAGAGAACATAACCATAATAAATATCTATGCACTCAATGAAAGAGCCCCAAAATACATAAAGCAGACTTTAACAGAATTGAACAGAAAAATACATGACTCCATTCTCATAGTCAGAGATTTTAATACACTACTTTCAATCAAAGATAGAACAACTCTAAAGAAACTCAACTAGGATGCAGAAGAACTAAACAATATGATCAATGATCTTGACTTTATAGCCATCTACAGAGCACTTCACCCAACAACAGCAAAATATACATTCTTTTTCAGCACACATGGAACATTCTTCAGGATAGAACATATGTTAAGCCACAAAACAAGCCTCAATAAATTGAAAAACATTGAGATATTGCAAAGCATCTTCTCAGATTACAATGCTATGAAATTAGAAATCAACACTAGGAAAAACAATGGAAAAGAAGCAAACACATGGAAACTGAATAGCACCCTGCTCAAAAATGACTGGGTAAGAGAAGAAATAAATAATGAAATTAAAATATGCCTTTAATCAAATGAGAATGAAAACACAACATACCAAAAATCTTTGGAACACAGCAAAAGCAGTGATCAGAGGCCAATTTATATAAATGCACACATCAGAAAAGAAAAAGAGACAAAATCAACACCTTAGCCCAACATCTCCAAAAATTATAAAAAATGCAGCAAAGAAAAAAAGACTACAGTCACCAGAAGAAAAGAAATAGCAAAAATTAGAGTAGAAATAAATGAAATAGAATTTAGAAAAAAATCAAGAAGACTAGAAGTTGGTTCTTCAAAAAGATTAATAAAATCGACAAATCACTTACAAATTTAACAAAGGAAAAGAAGGAGAAGATGCAAATAACATGAATAAGAAATGAAAGGGGTGACATCACGACAGAAAGAAAAGAATAATATCAAGATACTATGATATGAACTATAGTCCAACAAATTTCAAAACCTAGAAGAAATGGACAGATTTGTTGAAATATACTACTTACCTAAACTAAAATAGACTGAGGTAGAACTTAAACAGGCTGATAACAAAAGAAGAAAGTGAGCAGGTCACAAAAAAAATTACCAACAAGAAAAGTCCTGGCCTGATGGTTTCACTTGAGAATCCTACCAATCATTCAGAGAAGAACTGACATTAATCCTACTCATACTGTTCCAGAACATAACCCTAATACCAAAACCAGACAACATCACTACAAGGGAAAATTACAGTTGTGTATTCCTCTTCAACAAAATCCTAGCCAATAGACTCCCAAAACACATCAAACGATAATACATCATGATCAAGTAGGATCCATACCAGTGATGCAAGATGGCTCAACATTAGGAAAACAATCAGTGTAATCCATCACACAAGTAAAATAAAGGAAAGGAAACATATGATCATATCAATTGATGCAGAAAAGGAATTTGATAAAATCCAGCACTCATCCCTGAGAGAAACACTCAGAAAAATAGAGTGGAGATTCCTCACAATAAAGGGCATATATACAAAACCAATAGCCAACATTATTCTTGATGGAGAGAGACTGAAAGCATTTCTGTGAGTGGGAACCAGGCAACAATGCCCTCTATTACCACTTCTATTCAACAACGTATTGGAAGCCTTAGTTAGGCCAATAAAGCTAGAAAAAGGAATAAAAGGCCTCCAAATTGGTAAGGAAGAAGTAAAACTCTTCCTACTTGCAGATCATATGATCCTATACATAGAAAATCCCAGAGACTCAACAAGAAAACTACTGAAACTAATTGAAAAATTTCACATGGCAGCAGGATTCAACATCAATATACAAAATCACTTGGATTCCTCTACACCAACAAAGATATCTCTGAAAAGGAAATAAGAAAAACAATGCCATTTACAATAGCTACCAAAAAAATAAAATTCTTGGGAATAAACTTTACCAGGGACACAAAGATATATACAAAGAGAACTAGAAAATACTACTTCAAGAAACTAAGAGATCTACATAAATGGAAGAACGTACTGTGCTCATGGAAAGATTGAACATTCTGAAAATGTCAATACAACCCAAAGCAATCTATATGTTCAATGCAATCCCAGTCCAGATTCCATCAGCATTATTAAGGGCATGGAAAAACCAATCACTAATTTCATATGGAAAGGAAAGAGAACTCAGCTAAGCAAGACTCTATGGAAGAAGAATGAAGTAGGAGGTCTCACACTCCTGTATTTCAAAACCTACTATACAGTCACAATATTCAAAACACCCTGACCCTGGTACAACAACAGACATATAGACTAGTGGAACCGAATTTAGAACTCAGAAAAAGATCCATCCACCTACGGTCAGCTGATATTTGACAAAGTGCTGAAATCCATTAAATGTGGAAGAGATAGTCTCTAACAAATGATGCTGGCCAAATTGGATACCAATTTGCAGAAAAATGAAACAAGATCCATATCTCACATCATATAGAAAAACTAACTCAACATGGATAAAAGACTTAAATGTAAAACCTAAAAGTACAGAGTTCAAAGAAAAATGGAGGCAAACTTAAGATCCTAATATATAGCATGGATAAACTATTAAACATAACCAAAAATATACAAACAGCAGAAGATAAACTAGATGACTTGGATCTTCTAAAAATTAAATATTTGTGTGCATCAAAAGACTTCTTCAAGAGACTAAAAAGAGAACTTACAGATTGTGAAATAAATATTTGGCAATAACATGTCTGACAAGGAACTTATCTCTAAAATTTATAGAAAAACTCCAACTCCTCAATTTAAAAAGACAAAAAATCCAATTAAAAAATTTACAGAAGACATGAACAATATTTCACCAAAGGAGATATTCAGGTGACCAGCAAACACATGTAGAACTGCTCATGATCATTAACCAGAGCAAAAAATGAAGAAAATCAAAGGCACATGGAAACAATTAGTCCAAGGGACTAGTGGATCATGTGAATCACAGCCTACTCATGAGACCAGAAGAACTGGATGATGCCCGGATACCACTCTCAACCACTCAGAAAGGTATCAGTATAAGAGATCCTGAATAGCATGGGAGAAAAAATGTGGAACAAAACTCAAAATCATTGGAAAAAAAAAAAAAAAAGACCAGGGTTCTTGGTATGATAGAAACTTGTGAAACCTCTGAGACTATGGTTCCTAGTCACCCTTTGGGCCTAGAATTGAACTCACTCCCATGAACTCTAGCCAAACAGTAGACAGAGCTACATGTGAACATTTATACCATGTAGGTACCTTCCTTAAAACGATCAACATTGGGAGAACAGAAGGGCAGTATTTGCTCAGAGACATAGCTCAGAGGGCAGGAATGCATAGGAAAGAAGGACACATGGAAAGGTAACCACAGACAGGAAGAAGAAAGGGAGCTATTATATTATGGAGATTGCTATCAGAGTCATTAAACAAAATGTGTATGAACTGTTGAATGGAAAATGAATTTGCTCTGTAACCTTTCACCCAAATCACAATTAAAATAAATAAATAAATAGAGGAGCGATTGAGGAGTCCATGAAACACACCTCTCCATTTCACAAGGTTATTTCAAGGGGATCATTCAAATTTCCCTTCATGTAGGTAGCACCTTATGACTTTCATCTTGTCTCTTCTAAAGCAATGTCAGATTTGACTCATAGTGAACGCTCCTTAGGTTTCTGAGGCAGTATGTCTACAGAAATAGATTGCCAAATCTTTCCAAGGAGTGGTTGGTGGGTTTGAACTGCTAGCCTTCTGGTTAGCAGTCAAATGCCTTAGGTACTACACCACCAGAGCTCCCAATGTTAATGGTCATATGTTTGATCCTGAGTCGTTGTTGTTATTTGCCATCAAGTTGGCTCTGACTCAGGACAACTTTATGTATAACAGAACAAAAGTTGCTGAGCTGTGCACCACCTCCATGATCATTTGTATGTTTCAGTCCATTGTTGTGGCTATTGTCAATCCATTTCATTGAGGGTTTCCCTCATTTTCCTTGATCCTTTACATCACAAAACATGATGTCCTTTTCTAACAATTGATCTTTCCTGATGACTTGTACAAAGTAAGCAAGAGGAAGTTTCACTTCTAAGGAACATTCTGGGTGCATTTCTTCTAAAACTAATTTGCTCATTCTGCTAGCAGTCCACAGTACATTCAGTATTCTTTGCCAGTACATTGCTTGCAGAAAATGAAGACAACTTGAAGCATTTTCTGGTTGAAGTCAGAGCCTACAGCCTTCAGTGTTGATTAAACCTGAATATGAAAACAACTAAAATCCTCATAACTGGACTGATAAATAACATCATAGTAAGTGGAAAAAGAAAGCTGGCAGTTCAAACCCACCAGCCACTCCTTGGAAGGAAGGTTGAACAATCTACTTCCATAGTGATACTGCCTCAGAAACCCAAGGAGGGGTCGCTATGAGTCAGATCTGACTCAACAGCAATGCATTGCAATAAGTGGAGAAGAAATTGAAGTTGTCAACAGTTTCATATACTTGTATCAACAATCAATATCCATGGAGCCAAACCAACCAAACTCACTGCCATCAAGTTAATTCTGACTCATAGTGACCCTCAGAGGATTTCCAAGGCTATAAATTTTTATGGAAGCAGACTGCCTTATCTTCTGTGGAGCAGCTGTTGAGTTTTAATCACTGACCTTTTGTTAAGCAGCCAAATACCTTAACCATTACACCATCCATGGTGACAACACTCACAAAATCAATGTAATACTTGAAGGCTGTAGGCTCTGACTTCCACCAGAAAATGCTTTAAGTATTACATTAGGAAAGTCTGCTGTAAAAGATGTCTTTAAAGTTTTTAAAAGTAAAGATGATCACTTTGATGAGTAAAGTGTGCCTGATCCAAATCATGGTCTTTTCTCCTGAGGCTGGTTGGTTTTGCTGGATTCACCTGCTTTCCAGGCTTGTCTACATATTACAATACCTAGACAGGTCGTTCAACATTCCACTACCCATAACTCACACCAAACCAATTTAATTCAAAGCTCCAAGATTAGAAGCAGGAGCTGTGGTAGTGTAGTACCTAAGGCAGTTGACTGCTAACCATAAGGCTGGCGGTTCAAACCCACAAGCCACTCCTCAGAAGGAAGGTTGGGCAATCTACTTCCATAGTGATACTGCCTCAGAAACCCAAGGAGAGGTCACTATGAGTCAGGTCCAACTCTACAGCACATAAGAACAACAACAACAAGATTAAGAGCAAGGCCTCAGCACTCTAAAACTCCTCAGGCAAAGTCTATATGCAGTCAAGGTGAAGACCAACCACTCTATACCCAGGTATGGATACCATCTTATAAATGTGAGCAAATGATCCCACGGGAACTGGGCAGAACACACAACACACATCACTCTGAAAACACCCCTCCCCTAACCTGCATACAGAAACCAATAGCACTCTCAATATTTTACAAAAGGGAGCAAAAGCAACATTTTTCAAACTGGAACAAGACATTCATTCTCCTTGAAAGAAAGAAACAATCATCACGAATCCTTGTGTCAGCTTAATTATTCTCAGTGTAATGTGACTTAAATGTGTAAAAATATAAAATTATGTATAAGTTTTATGAGTTTTATGGCTTTTATAGAACTATAAAATCAAGATAATTTTTATATTATATATTATAAAACTACAAAACCAATAAACTACAAAGAAAACATATTAACTTAATGTGGCAGGTGATGTCGTTTTGCAGAAACCAATTTACCAATATTGGGTTTAGAGCAGGAAGCTGTGGCCTTGTGGCTAGGTTTATAGAGAATGTTTCTGGATTTTAATTTCAACAGAACAAATGCAGAGAATGCCTGTCCCATAAGTACATTGCTTCAAAGGACAATAATAACTTCAAGACTCTGTGTGTGGGCTAAGGACAGTCATTTGGGCTGTTTTTAGGGAGAACTCAAACTAAACAAGGGGGAGTGCTGATGTTGCTACCCAACCTCAGCAACTTATGTCAACACACTCCATCATCCTCCCTTCTCCATGCACTCTTTCCAAAACACTGCCCTGAGCTTCTACTCTGTGTATCATTTGCCTTCTCCTGACTGGACCCTGACACAGTGTCCTCACTGATCCTGCCTTCATTCTTAGCTGTCAATAATCCAAGTTCCACCATCCACACCCAGAATGACTTCTGACCAATACCAGTCGAACCATGACACTCCATAGCTTTATTCTCCTTGAGTTCTCATTTCATTTTGAGTAAAAGCCACACTTCACTCTGTTCTACAAAAGTCCCTTTGCCTGACCCCCACTCACTTCTCCAACACAGATGGGCTGCCCATGTCCCCTTCATATGGTACCACCTCATTCTGTTTCCCAGATCCTTCAGGCCTATCCCACTTTGGGCCTTGGTCCAACTTTGTTTTCCAGCCTGGAATACTCTTCCTCACAATCTTACCTGAGCCTCTTCATGTCAGCTCTTATATCACCTCCTCAAAGAGGCTTCTCGGCCACAGTAGTTACCAGTTATTCTGCCCAACATCCTACTGTCTGCATAGCACTTGGCACTGGCTGCTATCTGTTTTCTTCGTGTCTTTGCTTGTTTGGAGTATTGCTTAAGGTCATGCAAACTGCTGTAACATATAAATCTCCATATCTCATGGTTTCAGAAGACATACTTAAAGTTTGTTTCACACTCATGTAAAATAACAATGATTTGTCCTGACTGACATGTGGATTTTCTCCAAGCAATGACTTAGGGACCCTGATTTCTAATATCTTAGGCTCCTGCACCTCACTATGGTTCCCAAGAGCCAGAGAATGGGGCAGTGGACAGGGCATCAACCCACACACATAGGGCTCTGATATGGGCATGCCCTGTCTTCAAGTGCTCAGTGAGGAGACCATCCTCCTCCAACTCTTATTCCCTCAGATTGCTGTGAACCACTTGTTCAGTCAGCCCTGGGCCTTCATTTTGTGGGAACAGTGTCATAAATAAGCATGGAAACAGAGCCATACAAGCCGTGGGCCATGTTTTTGCAGTAAGCACCCAGATAATTCACGTTGTTGTTGTTATGTGCCGTGGAGTGGGAACCAACTCATAGCAACCCCTCCTTGGGTTTCTGAGGCAGTGTCACTACCGAAGTAGATTGTCCCATTTTCCTTCCGAGGAGTGGCTTATGGGTTTGAACAGCCAGCCTTCTGGTTAGCAGTCAAGTGCCTTAGGCACTATGCTACCAGAGCTCCCAGATAACTCATAGTATGCTTATATTAATCTTTGGAAATTGCTGTTACAACAGAAACCGAAAAGTATTCATAGATGAATTATTAGTAATATACATGTAGTTGTTTATGAGTGCAGGTATACATATATGTGTATATATATATATATATATATATATATATATATATACACATTTACATATATATTTATGGGGATTCCTGAATGGCAGAACAGTTAAGCACTCAACTACTAGCCAAATAGTTGGTGGTTCAAACTCAGTCAGAGGCAACTTGGAAGTTCTGGTGATCCGATTCGGGAAAGTCACAGTCATGAAAATCCTATGGAAGAGTTCTACTCTGTGTATACGTGGGGTCACCATGAGACAGAATCAACTTGAAGGCAACTAAAAACAATACATACACACACACACACACACATATAGTGGGAACAAATTAAGATCATCAAGATGAGAACAATCAGAGGCTATTTATTCACAGCTAGAATCTTTAGATAGTGCAAATGGTTAAGTGCTACACTATTAATTGAATGGCTAGAGGTTCAAAACCCACCCAGAGATTCCTTGTAAGAAACGCCTGGTGATCTGCTTCTGAAAACTCAGTCTTGAAATCCCTATAGAGTGTAATTCTAGTCTGAAAATACATGAGGTCACCATGAGTGGGAATCCATTTGATGACAACTGTTTTATTTTGCTTTTCAGCACTCTAGCATTGGAGTTAAACACTTTCACTTTCTTTTGGCAGAGATTCAAAAGCAGGCTGGAGAGTGGAAAGCTTTACAGCAGAGAAAAGGTGTGGCTTCAGAGATAAAGGCACATGAGGTCAGAAAGAAAATCAGATTGAGTTTGAAAACCTGGGTCAGGCCTTGTGAACAAATTTAAGGACATTTTTTTCACTATGTGTGAAATGGAGAACCATTAGAGGTTTTGAACTGTGGAATGCATATCTTAGACTGTCAAAGGCTTGTTCTAACTGCTGCAGGAAGAAGGGCTGCAACAAAGGCTGAAGGAAAGAGCCCATTAGGAGGCCATTGAAGTAATCCAGCCAAAAGATGCCTGGCAAGAGACATCAGTAACGTGGATCAGGATAGCGGCAGTGCAGGGCTGAGAGTGGCCAGCTCCTGAAAATATTCTGAAGGTTGAACTGATAAGGACCTAAAACAGAGCTAGCTCCCAACACAACAAAAGCAATGCTTAAAAATGCAGATGTAGACCATGAGTCTGTTATGTGCTCAGAGAGTTGTCACCTGTTTTTAATCTAACTTACTCTTAATTTATTACTACTCTAAAAGACTGAGATTACTATTTCTTAGGTCAGGATCACCAAAAGCAGGTCCATGGCCCAGTAACAAAAACATAACAGCAACAGAAGAGAACACATGAAAAATACTAAACACCAACTTAAAAAAAAAGAACACAGAAATTTAGGAGCCTTGGTTTAGGAACAGGTATTGCTACAGCTGTAAAAAGAGCTAATATATCATATATGAATATGAGTGCATCAGGGACACTGGGGTCTCATTAGACATAGACAGCTTGTCCTGTTCTCTGCATTTCTGGCTCAACGAGTAGAGAAGGGAACAAGACTACATTTCCAACAAGTGCCCAGGCAATAAGAAGCACAGTCTGAAAATTGCTAACCTGTAGTAGACTCTGCTTAACAGCTGCTTCAGACTCCACTTAAGAAGTCAGTGAAATGAGAGATATACTTCAAGAAGATATCCATCCCAAAGTGAAATTAAAATCTGTGCACTGAAAAGGAAAGTTTCAATTTCCTATAAAACTCTACTGATATGATACCCATGCTTCCTATTCTACATTCTCTCAGTGGATGATGTCATTCATGCCACATGTCCTCAGAATAGATGACCCAGATTCTGACCTCCATCCAGATCCCTCTGAACTCCAGATCCTCCTGCACATGTGACACCTTCCCTCAAAGGACCCTTGAACTCCACAGAACCAAAACTAAACCCATGACTACCACCCACCCCCTGCACTCCCTTGCTCCAAAATCCTGGTCCTCCCCATTGGACCTTACACCAGTGATGGACACCACCTTTTCTCCAGTTAGTAAATTTAAAAGTCAGGAGTCATCTTTGACTGTTGCCCTTACAAGAGAAAATAATATAATCATGGTTTCAATTCTTTACAACTTATGCAAGTTACAAGGTAACTTAAGATACTAGGCCATTCCAGACCACAGGGATCTGCTAAGATTTTTGTTAGGGCAAAGGATATCATTACGTAACAATCTACCAAGTATCAAACCAACCTAGACAAACTAAACCAGTTACTATGGAATAGATTCCAACTCATGGTGACCCATGGGTGTCAGAGAATAGCTGTGTTGCACAGTGTTTTCAATGGCTGTTTTTTCAGAAGTAGAACACCAGGCCTTTCTTCCAGGGTCTGATGGACTCTTACCTCCAACTTTTCAGTTAGCAGCTGAGAAGGTTAACTACATGCACCACCCATGGACTCCAGACAAATTAAGGAGAGAGCTATAGAGTAATTGAAAATAATTCTATGAGCACATGTAGTTAATGCTTATCCTACATAATTAGATCATTGCTGATCCAATGTGCTAGATGTGTTAGTTTCCTAATGCTGCTGTAACAAAGTATCAAAAATGTAATGGTTTAAAATACCACAAATGTATTATCTTATAGTTTCAGAGGTGAGATGTTTGAAATCAGTTTCACTGGGCTAAACCAGATATTAGTAAGCCTGCATTCCTCATGGAGACTCTAAGGGAGAATCTGTTTTCTTGCTTTTCCCAGTTTCTAGAGACTGCTCCAACTCCTCCCCTGATGGCCTCCTCCTCCATCTTCATAGTGCATCAATCCAACCTCTGCTTCTCTCCTTACATCTTTTCTCTCAAGCTCTAACTCTACTGCATCCTTATTATAAGGACCCTTGTAATTACCTTGGGCCCAATGAAATAATCAAAGATCATCTCCCTATCTCAAGATCCTTAATTTAGTGGTTTAAAATATGAATTTGTTATCATGTTATATCTTTGTTATTCAGGACTGGGCACCCCTTGCTCCAGATATCATTTCAACTTATTACTTCTGATGATCCTCACCATTCTATGCCTTACATTTTTGTCTTAGTCCTCGATTAGTTGGGAATTTGATCTATTAAAAGGTTACCTATTGCTCATCTCCTACACCAAATAAACAACCCATCATGAATTCCATGAAAACAGGTGGCATGTGCCTGTCACCAGTCCTAGCGCCATGTGTCAATCAAAAAAATAGATATTATATGAATGCATCCATTCATATAAATAAAAGGGTCAAAATACTTCTTGCACAGAAAGGAAGCCAGAAAATAAGAGTGAACATCTGGAGAAACCCTAGAGGCATGTGGTTGGGCCAGAGACCTGCCAGTGCACACTGGGCCAGATTGCAGCATTGGTTCTTTACTAGTTGTACTACCCCTGGAGGAATTCTGTACTAACTTCATGGGAAGGAGGTGACCAAGCACACCATGTCCCAGCCAGCACAGTCCAAGCAGGGGTGACTTGCTGTGGTCCTGTTGAATGTTGACATCGGTCCTAATATTATCAGTGATTGGGGGCTGATGAATCCTTCAATCACCACTCACCCCTTCATTAACTTCATCCAGAGATGATATTTCTTTCCCCTTGCTACCATCTTTACTTTTCCTCAACAAAATCAAGTGAAGTGTGTCCAAAAAAAGAGTCTATTCCTCTTCTGAAATATGTTTACAAAAGAAGATAACATAAGTGTCGTATGATGATAATAGGATACACCATGTTTTAAATAAGAGTTCACATGAGCACATTGGAGTTAAGCATCACATTTCTAAATCCATTTCCTTAAATTCATTCCAGAGAGTTTGAGAAGAAAAAATTTCAACAAAAAGCACATATGTAGAGGTCTCATTAAATATTTTTCCCATCAGAATGCATGCTACAGTCAGTCTACTACATTTATAGACTCACAGCCACAGGGTATCCATAACTCAATGCTGACAAACCAGAATAATCCAGTATTAGAAAAGTAGAGTAATTCAGTGTTGAAAAACCAGACTATTACCCAAAGTCCTGACAGTGGCCACAGGGCTCTCCACATCTCTTGATCTCACCTCTTTTTATTCTCATTTACCATACATCAGACCTATTGAGTAACTTTGCTGTTTCTCAAACATTCCAAGTGTGTCTTTGCCTCATAGCCTTTCCCTGACTCATTGATGCAGGGAGCATGTATGGAGATACAGTGGGCATCTTAGGATGTATGGCACACATGGAAAACTTTTGAGATTCTGGCAGGCTTGGGAGGAGTGGAAACAAAGTTTTGCTATGCAAACCCACTAGGATTTGGGTTTATTGTTACCACAGTACAGCCCAGTCTATAATGAACAATATAATACTTAACTACCTTGGACAGCCATGACCATTTAAAGCCATGGTACTGAATCAGATGATTAGGCATAGAAAGAAAAGGAAAAAACTAAGGACCACTCCTTGGAGAAATCCAATGTATAAAAACGTGGATGATAAGAAGCATTCAGGAAAGGGAACTGAGAATAAACAGTTAATAAGAGAGAAAATGAAAAGAATGCTATTCAGGAAAGCAGGTGAGGAAAATATTTCAAGCTGTACAAACTAATCCATAATGCCAAATGCTCTTCTGTGTTGTTACCCTGCCACTCCCTTATAAAGACCAAACCAAAAACCAAACTCACTGACATGGAGTAAGATCCAACTCACAGCATCCTCTCCTTGGGTTTCTGAGGTGGTAGCACTACGGAAATAAATTGCCCAACCTTCCTTCCGAGGAGTGGCTAGTGGCTTAGGCACTACGCCACGAGAGCTCCTCCTTCATGAAGGGAGGGCGTTTATTTCTCTCCTTCCTTTATTATGAATTGGTGACATATTGCCTAAGGCATTTGATTGCTAACCAGAAGGTTGGTGATTCAAGCCCACTAGCCAGCCATTCTCCAAAAGGAAAATGGGGCAATCTACTTCCATAAAGATTTACTACCTGGGAAACACAATGGGGATCATTATAAGTGAGAATATATTTGATGGCAGGTTTTTTTGTTTGTTTGTTTGTTTAATATGAATGCGTTCTGTGAGTGCTTTGACTGGTAGAATACAGTGGAATGAGTCTTTGCCTGTCCTGAGCATAACCCTTACCTGACTTGGCAGCTTCTGTTCCTTGCCTCTTGGAATGCTCACTCTTGGGATACTCCCTGTTGGAACCCAACTGCCATATTATGAGAAATCCAAGAGGTGTGGTGAGGTCTCAGGTGGGTTCTCTGATCAAGGATGTTCACTGAGCTCCCAAGTGCAAACTGGTTGAGCCTTCAGATGACTCCAGCCCCACCTGGCATCTGACTACAATTACATAGAAAACTCTGGTCTAAAACCTCCCAGCTGAGTCCAGAAAACTAGTGGATTCATGACACCTCATAATAAAACATTGTTATTTATGTTTTGGTTGGCTTACTAAGAAAAAACAGACAACTGTAACAATGATTGAATATTGACCTTATGGAAGATAAAAACCTTACTTGAATGGATTCAAGGGAGAAGGAGAGACAAAGTGAAGACAGAGAATCATTTCGGGACTTTTATAAATGAGCACAGAACTGAAGCAGCAGCTTGACGGGGCACAAAGGAGCAAAGGAAGATTTTTGTTTGTTTTTGTTTCTAACATAGAAGTAGTATTGCAGCATGTTTATATGCTTATGGAAATTATTCAGCAGAAAGGGGAAAATTGATGATGCAAGAGAGAGAAGGCAGAATTGCTACAGTAATATCCTGAAGTGACCAAAAAGGCATGGGAAATGGGAGAGCCTTTGTCCTTCTACAGAAGCACTGATGGTTAGCCCCTAACTATAAGTCTTTCCTCCCATAGAGAAGTTTGGGTCCTCACCCCAAGAACAATGAACAGTGTCCATTTCTACAATTGGAGGTGACTAATGTGATGTGTGCGGAGGGGGAGTGTGTGCAGGTTCTCATCTGGATATTTGTATTGTGTCTGTATGGGGGGAAAAAGTCATTTCTTCAGAAGAGAGTGAGAAGGGTGAAAGAGTTGAGAGGCTTGAGGAAAGAAAAAGGATGATATAGAAACATCAGAGCAAGAAATAAGAAAGCATAATGAGACGGCAGGCAGATTTGTATGTCTACTGGGATTATTTTCTTGAATGTGCCAAGGGTCAATGGAAGAGGGTGCTGAGTAGAAGAGAGGGTAGAACAGAGAAAACCCCCAGAAGTATGCAGTACAGTGTGATAAGTACAAAGTGTTATGGGAACACAGAAGAGGCAAGGACTTTCTGCCTATGAGAATATGGGGCAGTGACATTTAAAGGTGACCTTAAAGTAAAAGGAAGAACTTACTAAATGGATGCAGGTTAGAAGGGGTGTTTAGATTTGAGAAAAGAGCATGTGAAAAAATATGAGAACAGGGAAAAATTAAAGCACTATCGTGCAAGCACTGGTAACATCAGTAGGTTGTCGGGCTAGAGTACATAGAGCAGGGACTCCTCTAGTCTTCATGGAGTAGGTAGGATGCAGACAGCAACTGAAGAAAGATCTTGGTATTAAGTATATTGCATTAAATCTACACTTTTGGCATATGAAAAGTGTTAGTAAACTGGCGTATTTATTCATTCATCCAACAAATAATGATTTAGTGCTATAGTAGTAAAAAGTTTGTTGTAAGTTATGAAATGTGGAAATTCTTCATGCTTATAAAGGACCTTGACAAAAGAATGTGTTGAAAAGAGAGAGAGAGAAAAAAATAGTTTCAGTTTTACATAGAAAGGCATCTATACTGGTAAAAGAAACTTGGATGTTAGCAATTCAGTTAACTAGTATGGTACCTTCAAAATGATGTGAGGAGCACAGGATTTATTGCAGATTCCACTACACCATTTTTCACATTTTGTCTCTTCCTTGTGCTTCAAAAGGGTTGCCAAAGCTATAGCTACCACATCTGCATTCCAGGGCACACCTTTCTTTTAAAGATGTACCAAACTCAGCTTTTGTTTTTCCTCAGATTTTCTAGATCTTGGTCTCTTGGTCAAAGGGAAATCTCAGCAATGAACTTTCTCACTTCATCTCCTAAGAGAATGGCTGTCTTGGCTTTCTTTAGGAAGAGGGCAGGCTTCATCCTGACTTCTCTTGTTCCCAACGCAAATGATGTGGCAGCAGCTCTGGTACCTATGCAGTCTTTGACTCTTCTCCATAGCTGTACCATGGGGCATGGAGCTCAAGATAAATACCTGTACTATTGTTCATGGGGCATGGTGTTCCTCATGGCTACCCAAAGGTTGAATGATGCAATTATGAAAGGAGGATATTTAAAATCCCACAGGTCAAACTTTGACCAATAAGAGGCCTGAGATAGGAAGCTGGCAGAGAAACTGTTCTCCTGCCCTCCCCCAGTGGACTATATTCTATTGAGAGGAGTCTCATGTGACTGCTATGTTCCTCTGTAAAGCTGTGGGTAGCTCATTCATGTCCCTCTTGCCTTGTGTTTCCTTTTCTTCACTCTTGCTGCCCTAGGATTGCACATCCCAACAAAGTCTTAGTACTTAAAGTTTGCCTTGACTTTCTTCTCTAAGAGACATGGGTTGAGGTAGGAGACTGTCTCAGTCTATACAACATTTTCACTTACATCTCATGCAGCAAAACAGAGTCATATGGCCATACATAACTGCAAAGAATGTGTGGAAATGTGGTCTTTCGTTGCTTACATAGTGAGTCCAACTAAAAATGTGGAGCTCATTTGAAGGCACTATTAGGAAGAAAGGAGAGAATGGATGTTGAGTAGAAAATTAGAAGACTCTGCTATAGGTGCCTACAACAGGTAAGGCATATAGTCAATTAGTTAGAATTCCTGTCTAGAATTTTAAAAAATCAAAAAGAGTTAGGAGCTTTGGTGGTATAGTGGTTACAGTGCTCAGCTGCTAACCAAAATTTTGACAGTTCAAACCCACAAGTGGCTCTGTGAGAGAAAGTTATGGTGCTCTGCTCCTGTGAAGATGTACAGCATTAGAAACCCTATGGGACAGTTCTACTCTATCTTACAGGTAACAATGAGTTGAAATTGACTGGAGGACAAAGAGGTTTTATTGATTATCTTAGTTTCCTAGTGTTGTTGTAACTCAAATACCACATGGGTTGTTTTAAAGAACAGAAATTTATTTTCTCACAGTTCTGGAGCCTGAAAGTCCAGATCAGGGTCTCAGCTGTGTCAATTCCTTCCTTGTAGGTTGTCCAGGATGTTCCTTGTCCATGGTGTCTATTTGCCCCCACCACCACTCCCTGTCTGTGCCAGCTTCTGTGTCTAATCTGCTCCTTTTGTAACCAAGAGTGATTAGATTTAAAACCCACCCTACTCAGGTTCATCTAATCAACATAGCAAAGAAAACCCTATTATCAAACAGGATTGCATTGACTAGTACAAGGGCCAGGAATTCAACACAATTCAAACTATAACAATGATATGTTGTTGTTGTTGTAATGTGCCGTTGAATTGGACCCAACTCATAATGACCCCTTCTTGGGTTTCCGAGGCAGTATCACTATGGAAGTAGATTGACCCATCTTCCTTCTGAAGAGTGGTTGATGGGTTTGAACCACCAGCCTTCTGGTTAGCAGACAATAAATTTGTACAAATAAGTATATAACATGTTGTCATTGTTTGCTGCCATAACATCAGCCCTTAACTCACGGTGACCCACACACAACAGAAGAAAATGTTTTTTGGTCCTGTGCCATCCCCATGATCCACTGTGGATCATACCTTTGTGATTCATAGGGTTTTCACTGCCTGATTTTTGGCGATAGATCATCATGCATTTCTTCTTAATCAATCTTAGTCTGGAAGCTCCACTAAAACTTGCTCAGCACCATAGCAGCATTGCAAGCCTCCACTGACAGATGGGTGGAGGCTTTCTGTGCACAAAAGTGCATGACTGGGAATTGAACCAGTCTCCTGCATAGAAAGAGAGAATTTTACCACTGAACCAATACTACCTTTACATAAAATTGAATGGACTTTAAATTCAGACTACCCTATGCAAAACAGTGTTTCCTCCTCACCGTGACTGCTAAATGCCAGAGTAGCCCTGGTGATTTCTTAGGAATTAGTGAAGGAAAAGAGCTGTAAACAGAAGCAGCTTCTCACCCATGCCAGGAATGACACATTTCCAAGGAAAGCATGTGACGCTGTTCCTCATATTTGCAGGCAGTTAAGCCCACACCAATATCAATTTCCTTGTAAAAAAAAAAAAAGAAAGCACTCCCACCCAATGAAAGAAAGGAAGGGATACTAGGTGCTCACAGTCCTGAGCACCAAACAAATTCAGGATCAATCATCAACCTGGTCCCACAGCACGATGTAAAACAGCAAATGCTCTTAGCAAGAAAAACATTTCCTGGTAAAAAGGTAATTAAAGTGCATTTAAAAGAAGGAAAGAGAAATAGATTCAAGGAATTAACTGGTATTTCCATTCTTCTCTGTTGACTTGATTATGAGCCATTTGCATATAAACTGTCAAGTGGATGACATTCAGCCTCTGGAATAAAATGCTGTAGTATTGCATCTGCAATTTGATTGTTTCTGGATTTGACACTAAAACCTTTTGGCAGTTTTAATTAAAATCCCTTGATCTAGGGATTGGAAATTATCTGGCCAAATAGAATAAATATTTCTTCTCTGTCAACTTAATTATAAGCCTGTTGCATACAAACTGTCAGGTGGGTGACTTTCAACCTCTGGAACAGAAGTGTCCATACTTGTGTCAGATACTATGGGAGACCACAGAGGTGCATTTTTTTTTTTTTGTAAACTCTTTATTGAACCTAACATACATATTAAAAATTACTTAAGTCATCATAGTACATCTTGATGGATTTTCACAGTGTGAACACACTCATGTAACCAGCACTCAAGTATCTACTTTATTGTTGAAAAAGAAATATGTTTCTCCTCTAGATGATAGGGCAGAGATGATTGAATCTTTTATTGTTTGTGTCCTTTATACAATGCTTAGCACAGACTGTAAGTTCAGTAAAGTTTCTTGAATGATATGCAGAGCGCTTATGATTAGTGCCAATAAATAAAAAAGAAAGTGCTATTGAGTACAGCAGACTTTAGTATTTGTGCATTTTATTTTCCTTATCTATTTAATCATTATTCCTTACATTTTCATTATCTTTTGACTTTACTATAATCTTTCATACCTTATATCTCATTTCACCCTCATATAATCCTAGAGTTATATCAAACAATTAATAGTTATTGCCATGTTAGATTTGTGAAAACTGAATCTCAAAAAACAAAAACATTAAAAGTCATGGCCAGTCAGCTGAATACTGGATGGGTCAAGACAAGAAGTGCATTCACTTTTTAATTTTCACTGCAACCCCTATAGGAAGACTTTATACTTCTTACACTGGCCTCAGCGTCATAACCCTGTGAGAAATGGTGCTGTATATTCAATCACCAAGAAACCACAGCTTCCCCCGCAAATCCAAAGGAGGCATAAAATACTTCTGAGTCTGTCAAACAGATCAGGTTGTGTATTTCAACAGAAAACAGTGGAATGGGAGTTCAGATCCTGGGCAGCATGACTACCTCCCCACCATCTCACATCCACATGTGTCATGTGCTATTGTTGCCCCTCCAAGAAGATGTGTTTAAGCTATGATCTCAACCCTCTGGATTCCTGGCTAAACCATCTGGACCAGTTCCATGGACTCTCCACAGCCTCCTTGCTGGTCTCCTGCCTGCACTTGGCTTCCTTATGAATCCTTCACACAGAAGCAGAATGATCTCAGAACATAGAACTGTTTTTCTCTATTACAGCACTGTTCACAACAGCCAGAAAGTAGAAAAAAACTCGTGTCCTTCAACAGATGAATGTATAAACAAAATGTTACCTATTTATACAATGGAATATTACTCAGTCATAAAAAGAAGTGAAGTTCTATACATGTCAAAATGTAGATGAAGATTAGAAACATTATTCTGAGTGAAATAAGTCTGACACAAAAAGATAAATATTGTATCATCTCAGTTATATGAAATATGTAGGATAAACAAGGGTATGCATATCCTACTTTATTAGCACTTACAGAGATAAGTGGGATGGAAGGAGAAACGGGAACTCAGTGCTTAGGAGACACTGACCTTTTTTGTTAGAGGTTATGAGAAAATTTGTAAAAGGATGATGATGATGGCTAAACAACATGACAAGCATAAAGTTACTGAACTATTCATGTAAAGATTATTAAAATGTCAAATGTTTTGCTGCATATCTATTTACCACTATATATATATATATGTATATATATATATATATATATATATATATATATATCCTGCAAATATCCATGTGCTTTTCTTGCCATCACCTTATGGCTCGTCTTCCATCATCCCATGCCAATCTGCTTACCCATCCCCAGTAACTGTGTTCCAAAAAAAGAATCTCTGTGGTGCTTCCTCAGCACCTCTGCATGTGTTGTTCATTCTGTCCAGAATATGCTGCCCACAGGTTTTTGAGTACCAACTCTTCCCTGCCACTGAACTTTCAGCTCTACTCTGACCTTCTAGGCAGCCTCCTCATAGCATTCACTTATCGTATTTACCACCTTGGCTTCATAGCCCATGAGACCTTCTGCAATCATCATTTAGCTTCTCTTGTTCTCTTGTTCATTGTCTGTTTTCCAATTGGATCTCCAGCCCCATGAGAGTTGAAACCTCCCCTTTGTGTTTACTTCCTTACTTCCAGCACCAAGAAAAGTGGTCTGTGAACAACAAAATTCCATTTAGGATATTCCTCATCCTCTAAACATCAGTGGCTGAAGCAGGAACCAAATAAATCTTTGAGGAAAACATCTACTTATGTTGAATGAAAGATACAAGTGTAAATACTTGTGAAAGGAAAAAGAAGTTTCAATTCAATGTGATGTCTACCTTTTTCTTACCTTCACTGATGCTGCTTGATTCTTAAAATGAACTGTAGCTGACAAAGTTGAGCCATCCATGATCTTATTTTGCTCACTCACAAAACAGCTTTCTTTGAAAATCTACCATGTGCCATGTATGATGGTAGGCAGAGGGAAATCTGAAAAAGGTTCTGCATTACAGAGCTTGAGACCCAAGGGAGAAGACTACATACATACGCATGTCTATATGCATGCACACATTTTGCACATGAAAACATCACATATACACACACTTGTGTACACATATCATATATATATATCATACACACATATGGACTGTGCATGTACATGCACACATACACTATACACACACCTTATGCATATATGTATATCATACATGCACATAAACCATATGCATCCATTCACACACACATAACAAATACCCATATGCACACGTACATATCCACAGACATACCATATATCCTTATACCCCACACACACATCCACATGCACACACACATACACCATATGTGCATATATGTATATGTCATACATACATACACAATACACACACTCACACATCATATACTAATACACTAGAAGTGCACACCATATACACATGCACACAGATACATTTATGCCCACTCATACACATGTATACACATATACCACACATATATACACAAACATACACTCACATACACATATATACCATACATATATGCACACACACCCACACAGATCAATACATACTGCCTGAGGGCCACAAGAGCATGTTTCCTCCATGGATATTTCAAGAGATCTACCCTTCTGAAAGCAGCTCTGGTAGCCTAGTGCCTAAGGCATTTGACTGCTAACCAGAAGGCTAGCGGTTCAAACTCACCAGCCACTCCTTGGAAGGAAGGTTGGGCAATCTTCTTCTGTAGTGATACTCTCTCAGAAACCCAAGGAGGGGTCACTATGAGTCGGATCTGACTCCATGGCAGTGCGTAACTTTCTGACATATTTTACATTCTAGCCCCTTCCCCCGACATTTACTGCAATGCTGTAGGCTGAGCACTTTCATGTTCCTTCCTATTAATTGTATCATTTGATTTCCATAGCACTCCTATGAAGTAGGAATTACTGTTATCCTCACCTGACTTGGTGAAGAAGCAGAGTCATGGGAAGTTAAAATAAATTTACTGTGACTGTTGCTGTTGTTAAGTGTCACTGAGTCAGTTCTGACTCATAGCAACACTACGTACAACAGAATGAAACACTGCCTGATCCTGCACCATCCGCACAGTCCTTGCTATGCTTGAATCCATTGTTGCAGTCACTTTGTCAATCCATCTCATTGAAAGTCTTTTCCTTTTTGGTTGACCCTCTACTTTACCAAGCATGATATCCTTCTCTGGGGACTGGTCCCTTCTGATAACATGAGCAAAATAAGAGATACGAAGTCTGGCCATTATCACTTCTAAGGAGCATTCTGGCTGTCCTTCTTCCAAGACAGAGTATTTTTCTTCTGGCAGTCCATGGTATACTCAATATTTTTCACCAACACCACAATTCAAATGCATTAATTAGTCTTTGTTCTTCCTTATCCATTATCCAGCTTTCTCATGCACATGAAGATATTGAAAATACCATGGATTGAATCAGGTGCACCTTAGTGCTCAAAGTGACATCTTTGCTTTCTAATACTATAAAGAAGTCTTTTGTAGCAGATTTCCACACTTTTGTAGATTTTCCCAATGTAATACATCATTTGATTTCTGGGGCTGCAAATCAATATTGAAATTGGGACTTTGACTTACACCTTTTGATGGGTTTGCTCCATATCACCATGCTTTGACTGAATTCTAGGTTTTGTGAACAGTCACTAAGCAACAGTCACTAGGTCAGAAAATCATTCTCTCTCTTTTTTTCTCTCTCTCTCTCTCTCACACATATAAGATATATACACATAAATCAACTATGTCCAACATATAGTCATCTGACATGTTAGAAACCATGGACTTGTTTGTGGCCCCAGAGAAAAATCAGTATCCTCCATAGATGACACTTTTCATTGTTTTGCCTCCTTATAAGAAACACTTTGAAATATTTGAATTAAGAGGAAAATTTGATACCCCCAAATCCCATTTAAGCAGGCTTTGCTACCAAAGAGGAAGTATAGAGCCTGGTGCAAGTATGTGAGTGAGTCTCTATGGCCTATGCTTTTTTGGGTTTTCTTTTCTTTTTTTTTTTTTTTTTAATAAAACAAAAGAGAAAGGTATAATATTTACACACCACAACTTTGAATTAAGAACAAAAGGGCATCAACTAGTTCCTAATTAATAATAAAATATTTCAGAAGAAACAACAGAAACTGAGGAGACAAAATAAAAAGACTTTGTATTCATAATCTTGGAAAGAGTCAGAGAAAGACATCATTGCTTCATCCATATTGGCCTCAGCAGTGGGTCAAACGTTCTTATCCCAAATTCCTCAAGGCACTACTTGGCACAGACATCTCTGAAGACTGTGTATGTGTTTCTGTCTTAGGAAACAAAGTCTGTTGATAAGGAATGATGAGGTATTTTGACAGTAATTTTCCTAAGAAATGTCTTTTTGAAAAAAGTGGTATAGTAAAGAATATTATCACTACCAATCAACCAGATTGTTGTATTATGATGGCCTTCATGTTGCTATGATGCTGGAAGCTCTGCCACCAGTATTTCAAGTACCAGCAGGGTAACCCATGGTGAAGAGGTTTCTGTGGAACTTCCAGACTAAGACTGAGTAGGAAGAAAGGCCTGACCATTTATTTCCAAAAATTAGCCAATGAAAACTCTGTGGACCAAAACAGAATATTGTCTGATATAGTTGTAGAAGATAATCTGCCTAAGTTGAAAGGAACTCTAAATACACAATGGCCACAACATTAAACTTGAACATACCAATGATTGTCAAGATGGTACAGGATGAGGCAATGTTTCATTCTTTTTTACATGGGGTCATTGTGAGTCAGAGCCAAGTTGGCAACTAAAAACAACAAAGAATGGGAAGGTGATAGAAAAGACATTAGGTCACAAATATGAAAAATGGCTTGTGGGTGGGGGATACAACATCACTCTCAGGGTCAGACACTTGAAGACATGCCACAAAGCATCCCTGCAATCCACTAGAGCAGAGCTGCAGGAGAAGATCAGTGCATCTAGTGTTTTATAATGTCATTACTATCTCACTTCCAACACACAATTTACAAGGACTCACATTAGGGAGGGGGCAGCCCAGGAGGAAGATATAATGCATATTCCCCACTCATTTAAATAGATTGTGACCCCCTTGGAAATGGAAAAATCATCCAGAACATATCATTTTATGGGCCCTTAGTTGATTGATTATAGGGAAAAAAGGTGGGCAGACAAAAATGTCGCATAAAATATGACCATGTTTTAAAATGTGTAAGTAATGGTTCACTGGTAGAATTCTCACCTTCTGTGCAAGAGACATGGGTTTGATTCCTGGCCAATGTACCTCAAGTGCAGCCACCATGCGTCTGTTAATGGAGGATTGCATATTGCTATCATGCAAAACAGAATTTCCAAGTGAAGATAAAGAGGTAGGAAAGGACTGATGATCTACTTCTGAGAATCACAAGTGAAAACTCTATGAATCACAATGGTCCAGTCCACAGCTGATCTTGAGGATGGTGCAGGCAAAGGCAGTGTTTTGTTCCACTGTGTGTGGGGTTGCCATATGTCGGGGAGTCAACTCTGTGGCAGATCACAATATGTTTTATAAACACCTACCCAGGTTCAGAAAGAGCTCTGGTGGCTCAGTGCCTATGGATTCGACTGCTAACCAGAAGCTTGGTGGTTCAAACCCAGCAGCTGGTCTGTGGAAGGAAGATGGAGCAATCTACTTCTTTAAAGATTTACCACATTGGAAACCCAATGGGGTTTGCTATGAGTTGAAATTGACTCAATAGCCGTGGGTTTGGTTTGTTTTGGTATCCAGGTTCAGAAGAGACAAGAGAAATTGTTGGATTCCAGAAACGAAGTAGACTCAAACTTGCACAAAAATCATACTCCTCAGTGTTGCCTCCCTGCTTACCTACAATATAGATTCAGTGACTGCATGCTGGCAGTTAACCCCCATTCAGGGTCAGAGATGTGACCATGGGTCCACCCAGAGAACTGAAATCTCAGTACACAGCCATGATTATGAGAAAGCTAACCATAGATTACCATCTCACTTTGTGAGGGTAAAGGTATTAAAGAAATTCCAGCCACCCATCCACGGATGTGTAAAGCAAGATTGTCATCTGCCTCGGGCTCTGAAAGGAAGAAAAAAAGTTTTCCCATGAGAAATCAAAACCTCAAGTTATACCACATGTATGCAATATTCCAAATTTGCACTATTCATGTGGTTCAGGGAACCTCAAGCCAAGAAATAAATGTAAAAACCTGTCTCAGATGAGTGAATTCCCAAGCCCCCATATGGAGGAAAACAAAGCCACTCTGTGGGAATATTTTCACAACCCAGAACACACATGGCACAAGCGTCTAGGACTTACTTGGACTTGGTCTTACAATGTCACTCCATTTTCTTGTGAAAATGCTGCTATACATCCAGTTGCACTCTTTACATTTCCAACCTACAGGAGAAATATGGCTGATTCCAAGTTTAGGGCAGCAAGAGTACAAGATGCACTGAAATAATTTGTCATATCAGTAAGCAAGGAAGCTACTAAAACTGTTGGGGTCATGTCAAAAGCAATAAGGAGCCACCCAGGAATGGGCTCTCATTGGTAAGACCGGAGAAAGCAATAAGTGCAACAGCAAAGATAATAACAGCAATGGATTCAAATACAAGATGTTTAAATCTTTAAGTACATAAAAGTGCTTTTTTTTTTTTTAAAGAAAAGAATCATCATTACTTTCGAAATTGGTGAAGAAAGGGAAAGAATCAAACATCTGTCCCACTTTGCCTACACAACAGTCCCTGAGTGGTGCAAATGGTTAATGTTCTTGGCTGCTAACCAAAAGGTTGGAGGTTCAAATCTACCCAGATACCCTCATAAGAACAATCTGAGAATTTACTTTCAGAAATGCAACCATTGAAAACTCTATGGAGCACAGCTTTACTTAGTCATACATGGGGTCACAATGAGCCAGATTTGGCTCCATTGAGGCTGATTTACCTGTATAAACCTCTTCAAATACTCAGTATCAAATATTTGATGAGTGAAAGTTCCACTTTATAGATATATTCCAGGAAATAAATGATGAAGGAACATGAGAAGTAGAACACCACAATTTTACAACTTTCAATGGGTCAAGGGGTCTGGGCAATGCACATCAAGGGCTTCAGATATCACAAAGAGAAAGAAGGACACATTATGTACCACTTGTCTGAAGTTCACACACTACTCATAAAGTAGTATTCTCCAAACAAGTCAATCAATCAATTAAATCTAAGTGTGATTAAGGTTGTTAACACAAATTCCAATTTACAGGAAATACAGAGGACAAAGAAACAATTTGAATAAAGATATGAGATAATGAAAATGCAAGCTGTTAGAATTTCTACAGGAAAAAATGACTGGATTTGAGAGAAGGGGACTTGTGGAGAGGGAATCTGTAGAATAAGATAGACTTATAAGACATAGTAAACATTTGAAATATGAGCATCTTTTTTTGAATAATCATTAAAATAAATGGTTAAAATAAATTATACACCACAACCAAGTGAAATTAATTCCAATAATGCAAGGCTGGTTCAACATTCAAAACTCAATCATGTAATCCACCACATCAACAGGCTGAATGAAATAAACCACATGATCGTATCAATTGAGGAAGAAAAAACATTTGAAAAATCACAGCACTCATTCATGATAAAAACCTCTCAGCAAAGTAGGAGTAGAGATGAACTTTCTTAACTTAATAAAGAACATCTACAAAAATCCTACAGCTAGCATCCTACTTAGTGCTGAGAAAGTGGATTCATATACCCTAAGATCTGAAAGAAGAGATGGATGTCCCTTCCCATCATTCCTATTCACTATTGTACTCAAAGTCCTAGCCAATACAGTAGGGCACCAAAAGAAATTATAAGGTTTATATCCTAGGAAAAAAAGCGGTAAAACACCTTTCTTTGCAGATGACATGCTTCTACATTAAAAATAAATAAATAAATAAATCCAAAGACTTGACAAAGTAACTCCTTGAACTCATAAGTGAGAATGGCAAGGATGCATGAAGCAAGGTAAACATACAAAAGTAAATTACTTTACTATATACCAGAAATGAACAACTGGAATTTGAAATTTACAACACAATACCACTTACAATGGCACAAAGCTCTTCCTGTGCAACCATGTAGTAAGGAGCCCCAGATTCAAGCCCACTTCTCCCCTTACCCAGCCTATGGAAAGAGGAACCCTGGAGACAAGCCTATTGCCATGTGTCAAGGCACCCTCAGCAACTCACTCAGTACTCAACATACCCACCCACTCCCGCTACCCAGCTACTATGGAAAGAAGCCCTGGAGACACACCCTCTGATCTCCCAGCTTGGCCCATGTGAGCGGGGCCCCAGAGAATTACCCACCACTCCTCTTGCCCAGACCAAGCCCATTAATTGCCCTCCATGGTTTGTGTGGTGAAATACCCAGATGACTTTCCTGACTCACAATTTGTTCCACCCTACCAAGTATACTGTACACCCTGACAAGCCTATAAGGCAATGTGCTCCTAGAAACTTGCCCACAATATACTCCTCCCACACTCTATCTATCCTCTCAGGCTGTCTGATCATACACATGAATCATCCAGCCCCCTTTCATCACCAGGACACCAATCCATAACAAGCAGAAGGCATACTTCACCAATTAGAGTTGTACTGTATCCCTGGGTCTGTGAAGATGACCTATCCTGCTCCCAGAGATTGTTTTAATAGCACATGCCAATGTGGAAGGACCACACAGCTCCACAAAAACTGTGGAGGGATCTTAACAACACAATACCTCAAGATCCACAATGAGGAAGGATCCTGCTCACACACCTACATGCAATACTAGAAGGGAAAACCAATGTGCCTAGCAACAGATGATTCCTGTGCATATACAAACCATCATACCCATCAGTGAAAGAAAATTACCCCAACCAACTTGTATCATCATAGTCATACACAGACCTATACTACAAAGCAATATCTATTAAAACAATACAAAAGAAGATATGATATAATGATACAAACAAAAGACTAAGCTCCAGATACAGCAAAACAGTACAAACAAAATACAATTGGTATAGAAAAATATAAACAAAATAGAACCTTAATGTTTTAAAGATAGCAATCAATTACAAATCATATGAAGAAACAAGATAAGATGGCTCAAGCAAACAAGCCAAATAAAGGAATTGGAAATCTTTCTGAGGACTAAAGAACTGACAATAGGACTCCTGACAAGGAATCTAAAAGCTTAATATTTAGGCTCCTCAAAAGATCAAGAAAAACTTAAAATAAATAAATAAATAAATACAAGAACAAAAGGACAACCTCATTAGACACCATACAAAAACAACTGAAAAAAGGCAGAAGCTTAACAATAAGCTCCGGTGGCATAGTGCTTAAGGCATTTGACTGCTAATCAGAAGCCTGGTGATTCAAACCCACAAGCCACTCCTCCGAAGAAAGGTTAGGCAATCTACTTCTGTAGTGATACTGCCTCAGAAACACAAGGAGGGATAGCTATGAGTCGGACCTGACTTGACGGCAGTGTGTATCAGCAATAAATGATTCAATGAAAGGCCACAGAACTAGAATAGAAGAAATGGAAGAAAGAGTCAGTGAAATAGAGGGCAATTTCCTTGATAATAATTTGTTTGAGGAACCATCAGGAAAAAAGACTGAGGAAAAATGAAAAAATCTTTAGGGTTAATACAAGTGTGCTAGGAATTCTAGAAGGAAAAGAGAGAGAAAAAAAAATACAGAGTGAATTTTTGAAGAATGGCAGAAAACTTCCCAACTATCAAGAGAAGATGTTCTTCATCCAAGAAGAACAATGAACACCATACAAGATAGTCCCAAAAAGAATTCCCCAAAACACATCATAATCAAACTTTCCAGAACCAAAGACAAAGAAAGACTTTTGACAGCAGCTTGTGAAAAACTAAATATCACCTATTATGTGGTCTCAATAAAACTAAGGACTGATTCCTCATCAGAAACCTACAGTCAAGAAAACAATGAGATGACATACATAAAGCCTTGAAAGAAAAGAACTGCCAACCAAGAATCATATATGCAGTAAAATTATCTTTCAAAAATTCAAACAAAGTTTAGGCATTCCCAGATAAGCAGAAATTAAGGGAATCACCACATCAGTTCTACAAGAAATGTTAAAAAGAGTCCTTTGGATAGAAAACCAGTGACATCAGACAAGTGACATAAAGAAGCATGGCAGCATCATCCAGATACCAAGCTAGGCAAAGACTTAGAAAAGGAAAATAAAGGTACTATATCAATGACAGGGAACCAGAGATATTAAATTGTAAATGATGACAACTTCAAAACAAAAAGGGAATGAAAGAAGTAGAAGATTGGGCAATCTATTTCTGCAATGATACCACATCAGAAACCCAAGGAAGGGTCACTATGAGTCAGGTGAAACACATCAACATATAATCATCAATTAAATACTAATACAATACCACCACAATGTCTCAGAGACAATAGACAACCTCAATTCACAGGCACACACACACACACACACGTACACTAAAGACTGGATGGCTCAAACAAATTACCAAAATACAAAGCCAGAAAACCTTCCTGAAAAAAAAAAAAAATGCCATTGGAACTACCTGATAAGGAATTCAAAAGAATTATATTTAGATACCTTCAACAACTTGAAAGAAAAATCAAGGAAAACACAGACAAAACTTGAGGAGAATTCAAGAAAACAATATAAGAACAAACTGTCTAAGTAAATGGAAAATTATAAATTACACAAAAACAATGAATCAAAATTGAAAGATAAATACAAAGATTTTAGAAATAGATAATACATTGAAAAGGCAAAGGAGTAGAAGTGAATCAATGGATGAGAGAATGAGTGAAATTGAAAAGAATTCTCTAAATATCAATCTGTGAGAGGAACAATCAGAAAAAAATGCTCATAAAAAATGAAGAAAGGCTAAGAATTATG
>NW_006921743.1:4007823-4010063 GCF_000298275.1 Orycteropus afer afer
TAATAGCATAAAAAAAAAAAGATATAAATTCAAGAATCTCAATGAAACCCAAACAGGATCAACCTCAAAAGAAAAGCACCAAAAGTTCCAGTAAGATGGCAGCATAGGCAAACAAACTACACATACTCTCCTCAACAAAGAAAAGAGAAACCAATTAACAAAGATACAGAACATAATTCTGGAGCTCTGAGCTTTGAAAGGAAGGATACAGAGATGGACTAAACTCCAACAAATAGAAGAACCTGCATGAAAACAGCAAAAAAGAACACATACAGACCTGCAGACTGTCAGCGTTCCTGATGGCACAGACAGTTTGGATATTTCCTAATGGTGTTAGCACCTACGAATTAACCTAAAAATTGCCCCTGCTAGCCAGGCACTGCACAAGTGGTTGATGAATAAAAGGGGAAACAGCGAAGAAGGAGACAAACTGAGCTAAGGACTTTTGGTTTTCTGGAAGGTGCAGCCAATTTGAGTGTTTACAAGCACTTTGCCCATTTTGAATATTTAAAGTGAAAGCATTCTCTCAGATTCCAGGGGCAGGTTTCTACTTGCCAGGGACAGCAAGGATACACCAGACACTGAGGTCTGGAAAGGTGTGATATTCACCTTGTTATTCTTATACTTCACAGCCTCTTTGTGAACAGAGGTGCAACCGTACCTCACTTCCACCAACCTTCTGGGATGGCAGGAATTCTATCTCAGTCTGGGTGCTCTGACAGAGCCTGGGTGCCCTGCCTGCCCCAACCAGATTTTTTTGTTGTTGTTCTCATGTTTTAGTTTGTTTTTCTCTGTTTTTTTTTTTTTTTTTCCTTTTTATTATTATTCTTTCTTCTTCCTGTCTCAAGTTCTAGTTTCTGGCTTTGTCTCTCTTTCTTTCTGCTGGTTCTCATATTTTTTCCTCTCTCTCTCTCTTTCTTGTAGTTCTCCCCATTCCTTGTTCTTTTTGCATTTGTCCCATTTTTTCTTCATTATTCTCCTACCATACCCCTTTTCTCTTATTCCCTCCTTCCCAGATATTATGGAGTTTTTTTCTTTCCTTTTTTTTCTAATTCATATTCCTTTTGTTTTTTAAAAGCATTTCTTTAAATATTTTCTATGATATATTGCCTTTCCTCTTTTTTTTTCTTCCTTCTTTTTTCTCTTTTTGGTGATTGTTCCTGTGTGTGTATGTGGCATGTGCTTTTTGTCCTCTTGCATTTACTCTTTTGATGGTTGCTTTTGTCTAACAGACTGGGAGACAGCAACCATCTCCATATGACCCAACCACACCCACACCTCCTGCAGCTCACTTTACTGAGTGAGGGCCACCACTTCCTTCTGTACCAACTGGCTAATATACATGACTACCATTAAGAGCCTAACTCACCCTTAATTGCTCTTCACAAACAGTTAACAGAGATCTGTGCAGCCACTCTCATTCTCTATCACACCCACCAGGAGACAAGTGGTGTGTGCATAAGTGCTCTCAACTAGCAAATAGAGAAACACAATACCTGGCTTATTTAGATATTTTAAAAAAGAAAAAAAAAAAAACATGGACAACATACAATCACCAAACAAATATAAATACAACAAAGTCACAATGTCTCAGAGACAACAGAGCATCACAGTACACACAAAGAAGCAAGATAAAGCAGGAGAAAAAAAGGACAAGAATACAGATGTAGAACACATTCCTGAGGAAGATGTAGTCCTGGAACTCCCTGACAAGGAATTCAAAAGAATTATATTTATGTACGTTCAACAGATTTAGAGACAGATCAAGGAAAACATTGACAAAACTCAGGAAAACACAAACAAAATCCTACAACAATTTCAGAAGAAAATACAAGAAAAAATTGACAAAATAAATAAAAAAGTAGAAATGACAAAAAATCTACAGATAAAAATTCAGAAGATTAATATTGAATATTTGGAAACAGATAACACATTGAAAGGGCAAAGGAGTAGAATTGAATCAATGGAAGACAAAATTAGTGAGATTGAAAACAAATACCTCAATACTTCTTTGGAAAGGGATCAATCAGAAAAAAAGATCAAAACTAAGTGAAGAAAGCCTAAGGTTCATGTGAGATACCATCAAAAGGGATAACCTCCTTGTAGTCAGAATTTCAGAACAGGAAGAGACAAATAAAACCACAAAGAAAATTGTCAAAGATTTGCTGGAAGAGAATTTCCTTGATGTGATGAAAGGTGGGAATATACCCATTCAAGAAGTCCAATGAACCCCAAACAGG
>NW_006921743.1:4010704-4015098 GCF_000298275.1 Orycteropus afer afer
GGGTTTCAACCACCAGCCTTCTGGTTAGCAGTCAAGTACCTTAGGCACTATGCTACTAGAGCTCCCATCTATTATTTAGTCTTCCTTATTCATTGTCCAGCTCTCACATGCATCAGAGGTGATTGAAAATACCATGGCTTGGGTTAGGCTCTCCTGAGTCTTCAAGGAGACAATTTTGCTCGTCATCACTTGAAAGAGGTCCTTTGCAGCAGATTGGCCCAATGCAATATGTTGTCTGATGTCTTAACTGCTGCTTCCATTGGTGTTGACTGTAGAAGCAAATAATATGGAATCCTTGACAACTTCAATCTTTTCTCTATCCACCATGAAGCTGTATATTGGACCAGGTGTGAGGATTTTTGTTTTCTTTATATTGAAGTGTAATCCATACTGCAGACTGTAGTCTTCAATCTTCATCAGTAAGTGCTTCAAGTCATCCTCACTTTCAGGAAGCAAAGTTGTGTTATCTGTGTATGGCAGGTTGTTAATAAGTCTTCCTCCAATCCTGGTGCCACATTCTTCTTCATATAATCCAGCTTCTCAGATTATTTGCTCAGCATACAATTATATACCCAGTAAAATTTTCCCTCAAATATGATAGTGAAATTAGGATATTTCCATATAAGCAGAAATTAAGGGAATTGGTTAAAACAAGACCAACCTTACAAGAGATGTTAAATAGAGCTTTTTGGACAGAGGATCAACAACAGCAAACAATAACCAATCATTAACACACATGATGACATAATCCAGAAACCAACCCAGTTACGGAAGTATCCAATGTAAATAGCCCTACAAGACTGTAAACAGGGGACCAGAGACACTAATTGGCAAATGAGGACAATTACAAACCAAAAAAGAGGAAAAAAATTGTGTAGTTACAGATCTTCTAAAGGTAGGGAAGTCAAGACAACTGCAATATAGAACAGACTGTTCTAAACTTGAGAAGAAAATTATAAATCACAATGTAACCTCAAAGAAAAATGATAAACCTTCACATCAGAATAAAAAAGAGGAACAGCACAAATATTTACCAAACACTAAAACAAGAGCAATGAAGGAAGTGATAACACGATTCATAAACAAGATGAGCTCAGCACAGAAAATTATATGGAACAAAGAAATCACCAACACCACCACAAAAAAAGCACATAAGAAAATGACAGCAACAAATTCATATTTGTCAATAATTACACTGAATGTCAATCATTTAAATGCACAACTCAAGAGATGGCATAAATAGACTATCAAGCATATCCCAAGGTGCGCAAAGAGCAGAAGATAAACTAGATGAATGGGACCTTCTAAAACTTAAATTTTTATGTGATTCAAAAGACTTCTCCAAAACAGTAAAACAAGAACCTACAGCCTGGGAAAAAATATTTGGCAATGACACATCTGACAAAGGACCTATCTCCAAAATTTATAGAGAAGTCCAATACCTCACCAACAAAAAGTTTAATAATCCAATTAAAAAATGGGCAGGAGACATGAATCGACAGTTCACCAAATAAGATATTTAGGTAGCCAGCAAATGCATGGAGAAATGCTTAAAGTCATTAGGCTTCAGAGAGATGCCATTAAAAACAACGGTGAGACACCATCTCACCCCTGCACTAATGGCAAAGTTCAATAAGACAGAATGTAACAAATGCTGGCAAAGATGTCAAGTGATTGGCACTCTCATATGCTTCTCGTGGGACTGTCAAGTGATACAACCACTGTGGAAAGCAGTATGGTGATTCCTTAAAAAGCTGGAATTAGAAATACCATTTGACCCAGAAATCCCATTACTAGTTACATATCCTAAAGAACTGAGAGGCAGGACAAGAACAGATATATGTAAACCCATGTTCATCACTGCACTATTTACAATAGCATAAAGATGGAAACAACATATGTGCCCATCAACAAAAGAATGGATAACCAAACTATGATACATACACACAATGGAATACTATGAAAGACTAAAGAATAATGTAGAATATGCAAAATAATGCATAACATGGCTGAATTTGGAGGACTTCATGCTGAGTAAAATAAGGCAATCATAGAAGGACAAATATAGTATTAGTTCATTATTGTAAAATGTCAAGGAAAGGTATATATATGGAGGGAAAATTTCTTTGTTGGTTGCCGGTGGTGAGAGGGGAGGGGAGGGAACACTGCCAAATATATCTATATCTATATCTATATCTATTTATATATCTGTATATATATATATACACACACACACACACACACACACATATATATATATGTATGTATGTATGTATTGGCCCATGTCATTTTAGTTTCATGTATTTCACTGTACATAAATTATATTTCAATAAAATGTATTCAAAAAGAAAGAAAGAAAGAAATCATAAGAGATCTACATAAATGGAAGAACGTACCATGCTTCTGGATATGAAGATGAACATTGTGAAAATGTCAATTACACCCAAAGTAGTCTATGTATTCAATGCAATCCCAATCCAGATCTCATCAACATTCTTGGAGGATATGAAAAACCATTTACTAACTTTGTATGGAAAGGAAAGAGACCTCGGATAAGCAAAGCACTATTGGAGAAGAAGAACAAAGTAGAAGGTCTCACACTCACGGATCTCATACCTATTGTACAGCCATAGTAGTCAAAAGTGCCTGGTACTGACACAATGGCAGACACATAAACCAGTGGAATAGAATTGAGAATGCAGAAATAGATCCATCAATCTATGGTCAGCTGATCTTTGACAAAGAGCTGAAATCCATTCAATGGGGAAGAGAATGTCTGTTTAATAAATGGTGCTGGCAAAACTGGATATCCATTTGCAAAAAAATGAAACAAGATCTGTACTTCACACATACACAAAAACTAACTCCAAAATGGATCTAAGAATTAAAAATGAAACTTAAAACTATAACTCCAACACCTCAACAGCAAAAAGACAAATAATTCAATTTAAAAATGAGCAGAAGACATGAATAGACATTCCATCAGAGATGAAATAACACAAACAAACATATGAAGAAATGTTCACAATCATTATGCATTAGAGAGATGCAAATCAAAACAACATTGAGATACCGTCTTTCCCCAGCACTGGTAGTAAAGTTCAACAAGACAGAAAATAACAAATGCTGGCAAGGATGTGGAGAGATCAGACTCTCATACACTGGCAGAGGGACTGTCAAATGATACAACCACTGTAGAAAGCAGTATGGAAATTCCTTAAAAAGTTGGAATTATAAATACCATTTGACCCAGCCATTCCGTTACTAGGTATATATCCTAAAGAAGTGAGAAACAGGATAAGAAGGGATATATGCACATCCATGTTCACCACAGCACTATTTACAATAGCAAAAAGATGGAAACAACCTAGATGCCCATCAACAGAAGCATGGATAACTAAACTATGATATATACAAACAATGGAATAGTATGCGACCCTAAAGAATAAAGTAGAATCTGCAAAACACCTCAGAATGTGGATGAACTTGGAGGACACTGTGCTGAGTGAAATCAGTCAGTCACAGGAAAAATATTGTATTTATATGCTATTGTGAAAAGTGAAATAAAGGTTTATATATGGAAGGAAACTTTCTTTGTTAGTTACCGGGAGTGTCAGGGAAGGAGAAAGAACACATCTAGATAGGTAGAGACAAGTATTGATTTGAGTGAAGGGAAGGGCAATGCACTAAATAAGAGTGATCAACACAGTGGCACTGAAGAAGAGGAAGATATAGAGAGGTGCATGGAAGAAACAGACAACAAAGATGAACCCTTTTGCACATACAGTACTGTATTGTCAGTGATGGCAAACATGGATATATAGGTGAATAGATGGATGGACAGGCTGAAAGATCAGGTATATCTAGGAAGGGGGGGAATATGCCCTTGACCAAGTATAGGGTTGGCAGATGATGTATCTATAAGCATGTTTGTATGTTCAGTAATAATGTCCAGATATATAATAGAGCTGACAAGGGACAAGATTGTGGTGACTTCTTGGCTACAGACAGCTACCTGGAAGGAGTGAGTAGTTGGATCTGTGGGCTTGGGCCCATGGTCACAGGGGATATAAAGATCAATGGGCATAACATACTATACAAAAACATTGTTCAACATCCTACTTTGGTGAGTAGCAAGTGGAAACTTAAAGGCTTGCAAGAGGCCATCTAGATGCAATGATGGGTCTCTCCTCATCCAGAGCAAAGAAGAATGAAGAAAACAAAAGACATATGGAAACAATTAATCCAAAGACCTGTTATACCATGCAATCCTCGCCCTGTATAACTCTGAGACCAGAAGAACTGGATGGTGCCTGGCTACCACTGTCAACCATTCAGAAGGAGATCTGTGTAGGCGATCCTGGATAGAGCGGGAGAACAATGTGGAACAAAAC